>NC_069657.1:425578802-425886395 GCF_027244095.1 Hemicordylus capensis | reverse complement strand
GGATAGGTAACTATGACTTTCCTTCATTCCCCTTCCCATCCCAAGTATGCTTTAAGATATATGAATGTGTGAATGTGTGTAACTGTTTAGCCAACCTAGCAGCTTTTAGATCTACAGGTGGACCTCATTCTCTGTGGGGGCTCTTCTCTCACCAATATCTGTGAGTAATGAAACTGCAGATAACAGGTCATTGAGTAAATGGGAATTGAGTGGTTAGGTTCCTGGAGGAATTCCCACTCAGAGATTCAACAAACTGCTGACTGAGATGGGGAAATTTGGCAATGGAGCTGAATAGCCCCATCCTGGCACAGACGATGCCTCCAGCATCTGATGTGGATGTATGGTGTGTGGCTTGGGCACACACTAATACTCCTGCATAAATTAATGAAGAAGGAAGCCATGGGTGGGACTATGTCCCACATCTGCTGGAGAGCACCCTAAGTGCCTGCATAGAAGGAAGCCGTTTCTCCCCAATCATTCCTTGTTTGTCTGTCAGACAGGTCTTCCCTCCACCTGCCTGCTAGCCTCTCACTGCTTTCTTAATTGACCCAGGGTATCTGCTCCTCTTGCTTTTTCTGTGCCCTGTGCCCTGGTTGTAGCCTCATCTCTCCCTCTCCCTCTCTTTCTCATGCCTTTGCTTGTTTGCTCTTCATAGGAATTGATGGCTTAGTTTATTCTTATACTAGTTAATTTTTTCATTTATTATTAGTGTTGTCTTGTCAGTTGCCTATTTTTATTATTAGCATTGCCTAGCTTCTGCTTGGATATTTAATTCATTTCTCTTTGGCCTTGGTTGCTTCTCATCACTTTTTTCCTATCTGCGTTCTTCTTCCATCTCTAACAGGAATCTGTTTTGATTAGGAGAAGTACTCTGACTCTGCTTCCTTTAGCTAGCCTCAACTGTTCCTTAGCTAACTAGGGAATGACTGACTCTCTCTCTCTCTCTCCTCTCATTGAAGTGTCCTTTTTCTTTGTCTCTCTGTCCCTTTTTAATCTGCTAGATTTCCTTGGCCTCTGACTCTGCTTTTTGCTTAATCCTTGTCATTGTCCCTTCTCTTCCAGTGTTTTGCACCCAGTCCTTGTCACTGTTTCTTTGCTCCAGTTAATCATTATACAAAGGTTTAGATAAATTCATTTACAGTTATGATGGTCACTTGCTTTCTATGTTGGGGTGTTGGATCACCTCCCCCCACTTTTTCCTTGGTCCTTTCTCTGACACTGATTATTCTTGAGCCCTGGCTACTGCTCTTAATCTTCTTCCTTTACTTCTTTCTTCCTCTATCCTCAATAGGACCTAGTCTTGGTTAGTAATTTAGATACATTTACCTAGTGTGTTAGCTGATTGCTTACTTAACTGTTTAGTTATACATTACCGAGCCAATTACATACGTAGAGAATTTACTCTAGTTATAACTTATTAAAGAACTCATCCTACAATAGTTTACAACAAATTCAAGAATCCACTCTAGTTATATAATGAGGGTTGAGTTCAGTGCCTAGATACCATTACCATCTCGTGTGTTCTATGCAATGTGAGAATGCTCATGTGTGTTCCTAAATGCCATGCCTCTTCATGGTAATCAATAAAATAGGTCTTTATTTGGACCATTAAATCTGTGGCTGTCTTTTTCTCCTGGGGCCTGCTTAATCAAATCTTGAGATCCAAATTTAGGGGGTCTAGAGTACCTCCAATTACAGTTCAAGCCCCCTCAAATATAGAGTATAGATGGAAAGTGTACTTCGATATCTACACTGAACATAATGTTTATTCATATAGATCTATACATCCCTTTTATTGTACCCAGATTGTATGTGCATTGAACATAATGTGTGGATAGAGCTATGGTGTCAGAATTGGCTTCAAACTTTAATTTCTGTAGCCCTGTTCTGGCATTAAGCCCTATTCAGACATTCATTCACAAGTAACAGGAAGCCAGAGGTCCCTTTGCCTCTGGTTCCCAAACCTGAATGTTTGAACTGGGAACTGGAGTTACTCCCCCACCAAAGAGGATCTACAGGTTGCCTCCCCTAACTCCTTTTGTCACTCTAGGTTTGCATTAAGTTATGCCACCATAAACTGCATTTCGGTGGCAACTGAAGTATGTCTCAGGCAACTGAGATATGTCTGATCTGAGGAGTGCAGTTTGCCTTCACAGCAAACCGGGGAGGAAGCTCCTCCCTCACTCCGGCTGCTATTGGCTGCGCTGGCTGTTCTTCAGGAAAGAAGGAAGCCCACACAGCCAGCAACCCCGCCTTTCTGCAGTCTTGCTGACTGCAGGTCAGAGAGACGGCAGTAGGTCTGAATATGGACAGGAGAGTGGGGTGTGGAACTGCAGGGCTGCTGCAACCGCGGTTCTATATTTTGTCTGAACCAGGCCTAAGTTGTACATCTGAATCCATGCCCATGTATTTGTGTGAATGACTGTACAATAGTGTTGTAAAAGCTTCAAGGGCAGATTTGATTTGGAGGAGATTTGTTCCAATTTGGCCATCAAAGCTTCGTTTTTGAAGCAAACCAGCACACTTCCGGTTTGGTCTGAATTCAAGCAAGCATGTCCCAACCAGTCATTGAAGTGATTTGGCTGTTTAAGACCCTCCCCACCATCTCACTACCCTCCTCCAACCCTTGTAGGTACCTGCTAGGTTTGGGCAGGAGACAGGCTGGCTCTACTTGTATTTTTATCTGAATGAAGTGGGGTGTGGTATCTTCCATGGCATCATTTGAAAAGGGTTGCATTTCCCCCTGCTGTCCTAGGAAAGGTGCAGGGTTTCCTGGGAATTGTAGTCTTTTCTGGCACTAAGGCCGTTGCTGTGGTCACCTGTGGCTGTGCAACCTTACTCAGCCTGGCTGCAAGCAAAATGGAATATTTCTTGAAAAACGGTTTCCAGCTTCCCAAGGAGAAGTGATGCAGACACTTAATAAAATAATACGTTATGTTTTTCCTGTGCCTTCCAGGACAGGATCTTAAACTGGTTTTTAAACATTAGCAACCACAAAGCTCTTCAAAACATTAATGAACCTAGCACTAATGAGTTTTGCTCCAAAGGATTAATTTGATTAATATAGCTCTTCAGAGAATACATCTGTGATGAGGTGGTATTGTTTCAGCTGGGGAAACTGATGTGCCGAGAAGTTAAGCAATTTATGCAAGGTCACGTGAATTCAGTCTCCTCTGTTTTGTACTTTACATTCATGCTGTGCTGTTAGGATCAATTTATTTAGAGTTTCCAGAGCCCATCTCTGAGGAGGTGAAGGACTCTGAGGACTGAAGCACAAACACTCACACACTTTGAGAAGCCAGACAGACTCCATTGATAAAATCACTCAGATGGACATTGCTTGTGCTTTCCCTCCCTTCCGTTGTTCTGGAAGAGGAGTTCTCAAAGCCCATACTAGTACCCTGGAGTGAGATCTCTCATCCTGGGGTGGCTTGGTTGTGGGTGTCACATATGAGGCACCTTTTGAAGTGGCAGTTCTCTTGTCTTTATCAGTTCTCTTGTCTTTATCAGCGTCCCTCCAGTGGCTTTGTTGGTGCTTACTTTGTGTTATTGTTTTAGGTTGTGAGCCTTTTGGGGGGCAAGGGGCCATCTTATTATTCTTTCTGTGTAAACCGCTTTGAGTACTTCTTTTGTTGGAAAATGGTGTATTGCAAAGTGGTATATTCCTAACAATAAATCATAATGACTTTCATGATGTGTGCAGCCTCCCATCACTTTAGCACTCCCCCCCACACCCCGCCGAGGCTGCTGTATTTTTATTTACTTTTACATTTATATCCTGTTTTTCTCCAAGTAGCCCAGAGCAGTGTACATGGTTATGTATGTTGATCTCCACAACAACCCTGTATGGTAAGTTAGACTGAGCCAGAACTGACTGGCCCAGAGTCACCCAGTGAGTTTCATGGCTGAATGGGGTTTTGAACTTGGCTCTCCCCAAGGAGCATGGCTTGGAGGGTGCAAGTGCTTTGTGTGTACGATTGAAAGCCACGGGCGGGGGGGAGGAGGTGACAGTAGGACTACATCCTTCAGCCACCCAGGTGCTCTCAACGCCCCTGTCCACAGCAGCCCTGGGGCACAGTGTTATGGAGGTATGATGCTGTGCATCATGTGGATCACCATTAATTAATTAGTACATTTATATCTCATTCATCCTCCAAGGAGCTCAGGGGTGTGTATATGGTCCCCCTCCATTTTAGCTTCACAACAACCCTATGAGGTAGGTTAGGCTGAAGAAGGTGACTGGATACCCAGTGAGCATCATGGTTGAGTGGGGTTTTGAACCTGGCCCTCCCTGGTCCGAGTCTGACACTTTAACCACTACACCACAGTGGCTTTTAGTGACATGCAGCCCTGAAGATGGATTCTTGCTAAGTGGGTGCCCAAGTATCAGTTCCCAAGCACCAGTTCTCTCTTCTCAGTGGGATTTGTCCCACCTTGGCTCCTACTTCAATAGGTTTTGGTAGAGGGTTATAAAATGATGCAAGGTGTGGAGAAATTGGACTGAGAGAGGACTCTCTCTCCCCCCCCCCCCCCAATCTCAATCTCAATCTCAATCTCTCTCTCATAATTCTAGAACCTGGGGTCATTCAGTGGAACTGATTGTATGGAGTGAGTCAGAGACAAAAGGACAGATTTCTTTACCAGCACATAATGTATGGAATTTGCTTCCACAAGATGTGGTGATAGCCACCAGCCTAGATGGCTTCCAAGAGAATTAGTCAGATTCATGGAGGACAAGTCTATAAATGCCTATTAGTGATGACATATATATGCTGCTTCTAGACCCGTTTTTGAGAAGCAACAGCAGGAGAATACTGTTTTCTTACATGGCCTGCCTGTGGGCTTCCTAGAACCATTTGGGTGGCAACTGAGGGAAACAGGATGCTAGACCAGCATAACCTTTTATCTGATACAGCAGGGCTCTTCTTATATTCTCATGCTTTCCTTTTTTAGGATCTCCCCTTTCCTTGGTCCCCTCTCTTTCTGCTTCCTCCTTTTCTAGGCCCTACAGTTGATCTTAAATGGAGCTGTAGCTCAGTGGAAGAGCATCTGCTTTACTTTACATACGGAAGGTTCAGGCCCAATCTTTGGCCTTAGGGATGTGCACAAATTGCGATTCAGTCACATCATCCATCACAGCTATCATCGGCTACTAGTTGCAGGGCTATAGGCCGCCTCCAGCCTCAAAGGCAGGATGCCTCCGAGTACCAGTTGCAGAAGAGCAATAGCAGGAGAGAGGGCATGCTCTCAACTCTCGCATGTAGGCTTCCAGCAGCATCTGGTGGCAGGATGCTGGACTAGATGGGCCTTGGGCCTGGTCCAGCAGGGCTGTTCTTATGTTCTTAAAGCAAGATTTGCAGCCCATCCCTGGCACCTTTAAAACGGAGGAAAGCAGGTGCATACCTGCTCCTCCGCCACACACCACCACTTCCTGAATTGCCAGGGCTAGCCCCCAGCTATTATTGTGCGCTGGTGCTCTCCCCAGCTGCCCTCGCATGATGCTGGCACACACATGGCCTCCACATGTGCACTTTGAATCGCAATTTGTGGACATCCCTATTTGGCATCTCCTTGCAGGATTGGGCAGTGGTGTAGCAAGGGGAGTGGGAGCCTGTTTTTGCCCCCTTGTTTTATTATTTATTAATTTGATTGACATACTGCCCTTCCAAAAATGGCTCAGCTCTGCTGGGTTTTGTGTGTGCATGTGTATGCAGGGCGTGTGCACCAGCGATGCCCCCTGCATGTGATGTCACGTGCAAGGGGGCATGGCCAGAGCCCTGGAGGGCCGGTAGGAGTTATCTGGAGCTCATTCTCACCTGGTGGTTCATTGCTAGTTGGGTGTTTTTTCCGTTCTCTCCCTCAAGCTCGAGGGAGAGGAAAGAAAAACAACAGCAACCCACTGGCAACAAACTGCCAGCTGAGAACGAGCTCCGGAGAGCTTGCGTGTCCTCTAGGGCTCTGGCCACACCCCTTGCATGTGATGCCCCATGCAAGAGGGCATGGCCAGAGACCTGGAAGGTCATTCATCAGCCATGTTCATTGCTGAGTGCTTGTTTGGTTTGTTCTCTCCCTCGCTCCAAGCAAGAGAGAGAACAAACAAAATACAAAAACAGCTGGGAAAGGAGGACTGGCAGCTGCTGGAGCTTGGCGTGAGTCAGGAGGCTCTCAGGAGCTGGGCGGCTCGGGTTCTTTGAACCCATCCGCCCTATTATAGCTCTGTCCCTGGGGCTGGGAAAGACTCCAGCCTGCAGTCCTGAAGAGCTGCTGCCGGTCACTGGAAACAATACTGAGCTAGACTGACTGATGGTCTTATTAAATATATGGTATGGTGTGGTGTGGTGTGGTAGATGATATATAGAAAGGCACATGTTCTAATGTTCATATCCTGCGCTAGCCTAGCATTTGTTCTCCTGCCTGTTTCTCACTGACTCCCCTCCCAGGTCACCTGCTTTTCCTAGGAAATTGTTCTGTTTGCTTTTGGGGCATATTAGACTTTCTATTCAGTGATTTTTAATGATGTCTTTAAGCCCCTCTTCTAATGTTTCAGTGGATCCATGACAACTGCATAATTGACCTTAGGTTACATTGCAGCCTGTTGATTGCTAGGTAAACTTTGGAATCAGCAGTCCTTGATAGAAGGGGTATTTGGGGGCCTCTCTCCCAGACAAAAAGTCATAGATTCCTATCCAAAAGCAGCCAGTCACTTTCTTCTACTTCTTAGCTGTCTGGTGGTACCTTTTCTGCCCACACCAGTGTAGTGTTTCAGGAGGAAGAGACGAACTGACACACAGATGTAGAGATGTGTGGAACACTATCACAGATTAGTCATATTAAGTATATTTTCTTATATGTGCTTCTATTGCATCATTAGCCCTGCCTCTGCTAGGAGTTATGTATAAGGCACTGGACATCCATCCCTGCCCTTCCAGAAAAATACTGAAAATCTTACTGGGTGTGTGTGAGGGGGGCAAAGATTATAGAGATTCATGATTGCAGTTCTTGTCTCTTTAAAATTTGGATCCAAAAGTTTCCCTAAAAAGGCAAATCACTTAGGGGACGTAAGCAATTTTTATTGGGAAAATTATGCAGGGGAAAAGGGTTAATTCCTCTCCCACCAGCACCATGGTTCTAAGCAGACCCAGGGATGTCTCTACTATGCAACAAGGTGAAGTGGGTCCCCCCAGGTGGCAAAATTGAAGGAGCACAAGATTTTTAGCTATCCATTCCCCCACTTACATAGGAACATACGAAGCTGCCTTATACCAAGTCAGACCACTGGTTCATTTAGCTCAGTATTGTCTATCTACATATACTGGCAGCAGCTTCTCCAAGGTTACAGGAAGGACTATTTCAGCCCTATCTTGGAGATGCCATGGACCTCTGCTGTTGCCTGTATCATTACAGAGTTGTTGGCGCCACTCTAGCCAGACCAGCTCTATGAGCAGCACCATTCTAGTCCAAATCTATGAACATAAATCTTTCCTCCACTTCCTCTATCCTCTTCAGGTCCGCTCCCTCTTCTGGCTGCCACCGCTGTTGGGCACAGTAGTTCTCTCACTTGCCACCAATCAAAAAAGTGACATAGTTGGAACAGCCAGGTAAGAAGAGGATGATGGATGAATGTGTATGTATGAGGGAAATGGGGGTTGGCATTTGGTGCCCTACTTCATGTGCCAAAATGTTGTAGGCTGCTATTGATCAGACCTTTTCCTCCATAGGTGCTTTTTGCTAAAATGTAAAGAGATACTATATCTCTAAACATGGATTTCCATCATCTCATCTAGTTCACCCTTGACATTTTAGCTGGCTTTTTCGATACACTCTTCCAAGCCATATAGCTTCCCTGTATGTACAGCCTCCAAACCTCCCTGTAAAAATAAGAGTTTATCTCTCTCTGATTGCTTTGTAAAAGTCCCTTAAGATGCACATATTTTCTCAGGCTTTTAATTAAAACTATTTTAAAACTGATTAAGTGTTTTACTCTGTGAAATTGTTTTAACTATTGTACTCTGTGAAAATGTTTTAATTGTTTTTATACTGTTTTTATATTGAATTTTGGACTATGTACAATGCTATATCTATCTATCTATCTATCTATCTATCTATCTATCTATCTATCTATCTATCTATATCTTAATCAAGCGGTATACAAATATGAATAAAAAACAAAAAATGAATGAATGAATGAATGAATAAATAAATAAATACAGACTAGAAACTTGCCTTTTAAAAATGAACCAGGATGCTATATTCTGCAATCAATAACAATTCTGCAGAACAGCAGAATATATACTCTTGTAAGCCTGGCCCCATTTGAATATGATTTTGTAAGCAGCAGATCAGATTGGATTTTTTCAGGGGGGATATTAGTTATTAGACCATAGCAAAATTTAAAAAAACTGATTTTAAAAAACAGTACACAATAAAATGTCATACAGCTCCATCAGGCCATAACAATAAGATAACCAGTAAAAAATAAAAAACAGAAATGACAATAAAATCAGCAGTAATAATATGTAAGTAGCAAATTATTGATTGATTCATTGTAGTCATTTGCTGTTCTCAGTTGTGTGGCCTTAAGAGCATCATGCATAGCTCACTACTTTGCAAGATTCAGCAATGTTTCTGCCTGCCAGCAAGGCTAAATGTTATAACAAAGTTTTTAATTTTAGGATTGAGATAAATGACACTGACCTAGATTTGTAGAGAACTTTTTAAAAAATCAGTGCATTCTAGCATGTAATTTCTGCTACACTGAGGCACACTGAAGCAACAGATCACTTTACAATGTGCTGTCAGAGAGCAGAGGGTATTTCTTGCAGTAATAGGTCCCAGCTGAGACTCTGAACACAGTCTCTTACTACTGAGGATAATACTGACATTTGCTTACTGAGTTTGATCCTGATTACCGTTTCCCCTTTCCAATTAAGTCTGGCCAGAAGGCTGTTCTACAGGGCTCTAGACTGAACTGGGTTTCAGGCTGCAGCAAAATGCTGTTCTTCACTGAAGGATGATGGAAGCTCTCATCTGTTTCAATGCATTGTAATGCAAAGATTCCTATTTTGAGGATAGTTTAGTATGCCTGACCACCTTAAGTGGTGCAGTGGGGAAATGCTTGACTAACAAGCAGAAGGTTGTCGGTTTGAATCCCCGCTGGTTCTGTATCGGACCGCAATGCTATAGGAAGATGCTGAAAGGCATCATCTCATACTGCACAGGAGGAGGCAATGGTAAACCCCTCCTGTATTCTACCAAAGAAAACCACAGAGTTCTGTGGGCACCAGGTGTCGGAATCAACTTGACGGCACTCTTTACCTTAGTATTCCTGAGGGCAAATGGTATGATCTGCAGAGGCGTATCTAGAGAAAATAACGCCTAGGGCAAGCAATGAAATTGCGCCCCCTGTCCAAACATCTAACGCCTATCTTTCAGATAACTTTACCATAATATCAGCTCAAAAATTCAAGTTGAGATCGTTAATCTTTTAATATTTCAAAAACTATTTAGCAGTGGACGTAGCCAGACCAAAAAATGCTGGAAAACTACAAATTTCAGTATGCTGGGGCTCATGAAATACCTCAATACTATGTGGAGGTGTACTTGGAAAACTAAACAGAAGTGCCTGACTAATTCTCTACTATGCACTGTAGCATCACTATTACATCAGTTTTAAAAATCAATGGAGAATTTGACTTTTCCCAGATACTCTGAAAATAATTAAAGGATATGCAGAGTAAACTGTGTCACTGCTTGGAATATATTCTAGTATTTCAGAAAGACAGTTAAAATGAGAGAAAGAGAGCAAGAAACTCCCAGTGAGCCTTAATACTAAGGATTTCACACTGATTCAAAGACAAACTCACAATTAATAGCCATATTATTAAGACATCACATTTAACTCACTTATCATAAGAAGCAAAGTAAGAGCAAATGAATACAATCCTAGCTCATAAGCTTCAGATCAGTATTCACAAGCCCTGATTCTCTGAACATAATGCCAATCTGAATATGTGTACAGTGACTTATATTATATTAATTTTTAAATTTTTTTTAACCTGTAGCCCCTTTGGTGGGCTTCCTAAAGGCTGGGGGGGGGTGTCTGCAAAGGTTCCTCCTCCCCCCGCTGGCCTCTAGGGCCTCACAGGGACCATTTGAGCATGTGCAGTGGTCATTTTAAAAAATAATTTGTTTTTTAAAAAATGGCCACTGAAAACAAAATGGCCACCGTGCATGCTCAAATGGCCTCTGCGATGCCAGGCATGGCCTAGGGCCCCACAGAGGCCATTTGAGCATGCACAGTGGCCATTTTATTTTTAATTTTGTAATTTTGTAATTTTTTAATTTTTTTTAATTTTTTTTAAATTTTAAAAAATGGCGCCCCCCTTCAAGTGGCGCCCGGGGCACGTGCCCTGCCTGCCCTACCCTAGATACTCCCCTGATGACCTGGAATAACTGTACAGCTTTTCTAGATCTATTCTCAAGGCTGGATTATGACATACTGAGGCCCTAAACTATGCCACATTTAAAAGGCCCCATAGCGTGACAAACAACAACAACAATCTAACAAAAAGGACAATGAATATGGAAATAGTAAAGCTTTATTTTTACTTGGCAATGATGCAACTAACATAAGCAAATAATCTAACAAAAACAGCTATCTTGCAATAAGCCTATTTGCATTAGAAATACCTTTAAATGAAAATATACTAAGGTCATTCACAATATCAAAAACTGTGTTCTACCTGGGTTTGGGAGCTTTGTGTGTTCCCAATATTCAGGTGTGTGGAGGCAACGTAAGGGGAAAACCTGGGTAGAACTGATTGTGTGGAAGCAAGGTAGGAGGAAAAGCTACCCAGATTTTCCTCCTACATTGCTTCCACACAATCAAAAATTGGGAGCACACACAGCTCCCAAACACAGATAGAACACAGGTTTTGATTGTGTGAATGACCTCATTACCTAAAACTTGAAATTTAGTCTTTTAAAAAAAAAATAAGAAAAATTATTTAATGCTTCTTATAATGTAAGGTCCTCAGCTGCAGCCGACTCTACTTGTGCTTAAATCCAGTACGGCCTACACTTGGTGACCGTTTTCCATCTTCTTTGTTTCCTTGTGGGAGAAAGAGCAGCAGTGCCATGTAGGGAGGTATGAAGGAAACCGTCTCCTTCCCTGTATTTCAGATCACATGTGATTGTTCTCTAGGAGCACCTCCAGACCTTGTCGTTCCAATCCTGGGATTGCAGTAAGTGTCAGTCGAGACACTCAAACTTCCTACTAGTTTTAATGGCTTTATTTTGACATCCAAGCCATGCAATGATGACCAAGTGAACTCCAAGGTTGACTTGGAGAGAATTGCTGATCATCCCTTTGGGGCCTTTCTCTGTGGTGCTATATCTTGCTAGAGAGTCACTTTTGGAGCTGGCTGTCAGTGGAGGTGTGGTGGTTTTGGAAAGTGGGGAAGGGGAAAGTATTTTTCTCACCTTTCCTTTCTCTTGGGATATCCTTATTTGGTACAGGGAGGGGCAGACATCCCCCCAATCACTGAGTGGGAGCTTTTCCCCCTGCCTCCTTGAGGATTACTCTTAAGTTACCATACCGCCCTCCCCTGGTTGAGCAGGCCTGTCCCTCTCTCCCTCTGTCCTCTATTTTTTGTTTTATTTTATTTATGTTTACATTTCTATCCCACTCTTTCTCCAAGGAGCCCAGAGTGGTGTATATTTTTATCACTGCCCCAGTCACTCAGTGAGTTTCACAGCTGAATGGGGATTTGAACTCATATCTCCCTGGTTCTAGTCCAACATTCTAGCTACTAAACCACGCTGGCTCTCAAGTGTCAGTTTTTAAAAAGCAACAACTTGACCAGTGGCATAGGGAGCGTGGCCGCAGCCAGAGGACAAAGTCCTCCAGCAGCTTCCCCGCCCCCTAGGCGTTACCATTACTCATGCACCCCCCAAGCCACACCCCTACAAATGACATCATGCATGGGGGGCGGGGAGAAGGGTCAATGGCGAGAATGGACCTGACAGCCCCGTCAGAGCTTTCCTTCCCCAGTCAATGGTCTGTGGAATTTCTGACTGGGAGCTCCTCTCCCTGTCTCCTCGAGGATTGCCCTTATCATGCCACAACCATCTTCACTGTAATTTTAAAGATAACGTTGCTGAACTCACAACTCATACTACTTGGTTTTTTTCTAAATTCCCTAGAATCCAGCTTAATCCATGAATTAAGAATGCAGACCAAAACAAAAAAACAGTAGAAGGAGGAGGAGGAGGAGAAGAGCATAGTATAGTGGTTGGACTAGGACCAGGAAGATCCAGGTTTGAATCTCCATTCAACCATGAAACTCACTGGATGACTCTGGGCCAGTCATGTATCTCTCAGCCTAACCTACCTCACAGAGTTGTTGTGAGGATAAAGATAACTATGTATACCACTCTGAGCTCCTTGGAGGAAGAGCAGGATATAAATTTATGTACGTATGTATGTATGTATGAATGAATGAATGAATAAATAAATATCAAATATTTGCCAGCGAATGCAAGCTAGTTGTTGCTTTTTTCTGCTGGAGATTTCCCCCACCAAATCGGCTACATGTCTCTTCTGAATGCCTTTTTCATGAGCACTGAGAGAGCTCTCCTGACTCAGGGTCTTATCACCCTGCAACTGAGATTGTGGAGGGGATGGAGGGCCAAAAAAAAAAAAAAAAAGACCAACTAGGTTTCCTTTGCCAGCATTTCTGCATTGAAGTAGACTGAGAGAAATGAGTGTGAAGTGAGCCTTTGCCAATGTCAGCATGCCAGGTTCCAGCAGGCTCATGAACATAACGACAGATTATGACAACTTTGGCAAGAGCTTCATATTAACTCATAGCCAACTGTCAAGGAGGGCTAACCCTCCTTTCCCTTCCCCTGCCATGCTAGCAGTTGAATGGAGAAAAGGTACAAGGAACAGAAAGGGTTTCAGAGCTCGCTCAGGGTTACCAACTCTGACTTAAGATATTCAGGGAGATTCACCCCCAACTAACATTTTCCCACTATTTTTCACAATATCATCAAGCCATTAAGATCTCATTCCTGCCAACATGTCCCTATTTCCCCATTCACCTGATGAAACTCCACATGAAAATCAAGGCATACCAAAGGCTTAGCAAAGGGGGCCATTCATGCCCACTACTCCAAAACCAGCTCTCCTCCCCCTAATGTAAGACTAGGGTCACCACCAGGTTTTACATTAGGAGACTGGTGGTAACCCTAGTCTTACTTTAGGAGAGGAGGGCTGGTTTTGGAGTAGTGGGCATGAATGGCCCCCTTTGCTAAGCAGGGTATGCCTTGATTTTCATTTGTATGGGTGACTACATGTGAGTGCTGTTAAGCTATTTTCCTTAGGGGATGGGGCTATAACTCAGTGGAAGAGCATCTGCATGCTTGCATGCAGGACACAGAAGACCTCAAGGTCCCTTCCAGCTCTAAAATTAGATGATTCTATTAGATGAGCAACTTTCTTTTTCCTATCCTAAACATAGCATGGAAGTTGCCATGGGGTTAACATATCCCTTTCCCGCCCCCACTGTTTATAACATTATGAATCTCTATTATGTCCTTCCGTAGTTGTCTTATTTCATAAACTAAGCTAGTTTTTCCTTCGTCTGAACTAAGTTCAGCTGTTCCTGCTCACTAATGTTGCCAATCAGAGCAAAATGTGGGAGCACCCTTATACAAATAGTTTCATTTTAATACATATTGATGAATACTTTCTCAAATGCTTCATAAATCCAATGAGTGTAACCTTTCTCTCAGTGGTATATTTCATTAAGTGTTAGTTAACCTGCGGCTTGCAATTTGCTCCGTTCCACTGCAAAAAGTTAAAGGCTCTTTATCTCATTTTGTTTTACAGTTCCTTCTTTCCCCGTCTTCCCCAAATCCTTTGTGAAAGGAAGACTCTTGCACAAACATTCAAAGAAACACATGAACTGATTGTGGAGGGAGGTGGCTAATTTGACAACACAGATTAACAAGCTGGAAAAGCAAAGAGACCATTTTTGCCCATCTCTTCCATGGATAGTGTTATCCTGTTATTATAACATCTTGGGGACTGCTAGGCACTCTGTGCATGGAATCTGATCATTTACAGATATAGAAAGAGATTCTTAACATTGCTACCTTGGAGTAGTTTTACTGGCACCAGTGGGACTTCTTTAGAGTAAGTGTTTTGAAGTTTGCTACCATTGGTTTTTTTCTGTATGACATTTTGGCTCTGAAGACAGTCACCTCCTTGAGTTCAATTCCTAAAGCTGCCAATTTGTTAATTTTCAGGGTGATGACTGGGACGTTCTTCCAAGTAAATGTGTTATGAGGTCGAGCGGTTTTTTGTTTTTTTTTAAACTTTGGTGCCTCAGAACCACTTTGTCCTGTTGGAATCTAGGCAGCTTTCATAAACACACACTGTTCCTATATGTCATTCATTTATTTATTATTATTTATTTACTTAACACATTTTTATACCGCCCAAAACTCAAGATCTCTGTGCGGTTTACAATAAAACAATAAAAACAACCAATAAAAAGATTAAAACATTTCAACAATTAAAATTTAAAACATTAAAACTATTAAAACACAATTAAAACAATATGTAATTAAAGCCTGGATGAACAAATGCATCTTGATTGCCTTTTTAAAAGTTGTAAATGATGGGGAGGCTCTTATTTCAGCAGGAAGTGTGTTCCAAAGCCTCAGGGCAGCAATGGAGAAGGCACCCCCAAGTAGCTGCCCGAGGAGCCGGTGGCAACTGCAGAGGACCGAGGAGCCGGTGGCAGCTGCAGAGGACCCTCTCCAGATGATCTCAATGGGCGGTGTGGTTCATAGCAAAGAAGACATTCTCTTAAATACCCAGGGCCCAAGCTGTTTAGGGCTTTATAGGTTATAACCAAAACCTTGTACTTTGCCCGGAAACTTATCAGCAGCCAGTGTAGATCTTTTAAGATAGGAGTGATATGGTCTCTCCGAGATGATCCAGAGACCAACCTGGCTGCTGCTTTATTTATTTATTTATTTATTTAATTGTTACATTTATATACTGCCTTTCATTAAAAACAACCCCAAGGCGGTTTACAAAAGTTAAAAAACATACAATAAAAATGACACTTAAAATATTAAGCTAAAAATATAAAACCAATCTAATTTAAAAACTGTAAAATACAAACATAAAAGCTATACGCGAGTAAAACACGTAGAAGCAGCAATAAAACAATCATGTAAAGGCCTGGATAAAAAGCCAAGATTTAACAAGCTTTCTAAAAACTGTGATGGAGTCAGAGGAGCGAATGGCCACTGGGAGAGAATTCCAAAGTCTGGGGGCAGCAACAGAGAAGGCCCTGTCCTGAGTGCACGACAGCCGAGCCTCCCTCATTGTCAGCACCCGGAGCAGAGCCCCCTCAGATGACCTCATCAAGCGGGCAGCAACCCTTGGGAGCAGGCGGTCCCTCAAGTACCCTGGGCCCAAATCATCAAGGGCTTTAAAGGTCAAAACCAGCACCTTGAATTGGACCCGGAAATGAACTGGCATTCTGGATCAACTGCAGTTTCCGCACTATGTACAAAGGCAGCCCCACATAGAGCGCATTGCAGTAGTCAAGTCTAGAGGTGACCAGCAGATGTAGTACTGTTATGAGGTCATTTATCTCAAGAAATGGACGCAGCTAGCGTATCAGCCAAAACTGATAAAAAGCACCTCAGGCCACTGCCTCAACCTAGGACACCAGGGAGAGTTTTGTGTCCAGAAGCACACCCAGACTGTTTATCTGTTCCTTCTGGGGAAGTGTGACCCCATCCCAAACTGGCAGACCAAACTCATCTCCGACCCTGCACAATAAGTATCTCCGTTTTATCTGGATTCAGCCTCAGCTTATTATCTCTCACCCAGCCCATCAATGCCTCCAGGCAGGCATTTAGGGAAGTTATGCCTTCTCCTGATGATGTTGACATGGAGATAAAGATTCAGGTGTCATCAGCATACTGATAACACCCTGCACCAAATCTCCCAGTGGTTTCAGTAGATGTTAAACAACATTGGAGACAATACGGAGCCCTGAGGTACACATGAAAGTTCAGTTTTTGAAGAACAACAGTTTCCAAGGGACACCATCTGAAACCTGCCTGAGAGGTAGGAGTGGAACCACCGTAAAACAGTGCCTCCCACCCCCAACCCCCTCAGACGTTCCAGAAGGATACTATGGTCAATAGTATCAAAAGTTGCTGAGAGATCCAAAAGTACCAACAGTCACACTTCCTCTGTCAATTCCCAACTGCAGATCATCCATCAGGCTGACCAAGGCAGTCTCCACCCCATAGCCCACCCGAAAGCCGGTTTGAAATGGGTTTAGAGAATCAATTTTATCCAAGACCGCCTGGAAATGGGAGGTCACCACCCTCTTAATTATGTTGCCCAACCATAGAAGGTTGGAGACAGGCCTTTAGTTGCTCAACTCCAAGGAGTCCAAGACAAGCTTCTTCAGAAGTGGTCTAATAATTGCTTCCTTAAGGCAAGGAGGCATCCTGTCCTCCCACAGAAAAGAGATGTTGCTCTCCTGCAACTGGTATTTAGAGGCACCTTGCCTCTGAAGCTGGAGGTGGCATCTTGCCTCTGAGGCTGGAGATTGTCTTTTCCTAGTTCTATGAGGTCTCATGGCCCATGCTGCACTAAGGGAGAGTCTTCCCATATTTTCTGGGGCTTTAGAGCATTTTTCTGGGGTTATGGGTGGTTTTTTTGGGGGTGGGTGGGTGGGTTGGTAGTCTAGGCAAGGTCTGGAACCTACCTGTGGAAACAGCATGTTTCTGTCTTTCATGGTTTGGTCTGGGAGTTTCATGTCAGCCAGCGAGTGAATCATTGAGGGCCTGCAGTTTGCAAGCATATTAATATCTTATCTCATGTGGCTCTAGTCCTTTCCTAGCTCTATGAGGTCTCATTCCCCATGCTTTCCAATGGGAGAGGGGTTTTGGGGGGGATTTTCCAGGAAAGTAATGCATTTTCCGGGATTTTGGGTTTTTTTTGGTAGTCTGTGTAAGGTCTGGAATCTGCAAAAACAATATGTTTCTATTTTTCATGGTTTGTTCTGGTAGTTTCATGTTAGTCAGTCAGTAAGGCCCAAGCAATTTTACATTATAGATTAGATTTATATTCCACTCTTTCCAGTAGGTTCAGAGCAGTTTACACCATTTTTAAAATTAATAATCCTGTCTTGAAGCAGCTCACAATCCTTTTTTAAATTTTTAAATGAGGAAATTAAAAGGAAAAAGGTTTTTGGAGGATGGTTTGTTTCTTCTCTGAGGAAATTATGTGTGTGTGGCAGGGTGGATGCCTTTTTGTTTCCTAGCAATCAGTCAATCAATCAATCAATCAATCTTATTAATTATTGTTGTTGTTTTGTTGTTTCCTAGTGCACATGCATATAAATGCATGCATATGAACACGAAGGCATGATATAACAATGTGTGCGTGACAGAGTTGCCAACTAGGGACTTTTATAGAGGACATGTGACTCTTTTGGGGACCAAACAGCTTTTTTTCTGCATGTGTTGTGGTGTCTGAAGTTCTGGGGAGCAGCTGGAATATTTTGTTCGCTCAGAACACTTTGCTCAGAATGAGATGTGTGTTCACATATCGGGCAGATTTACCCCAAAGTCCCTGCAAGTTATAGGGGAGCAGTTCACAATCTGGGTTTTTCACTGCGCGTTAGAATGTAGCCCAATTTATATCTGGGGTTAAAAAATCCACTATTTGTGTCGGGTTTTTGGTAAGGCCTGCTGTGTGTAAAAGTCCACAGTCAAGAAGCAGGAGCCTTGAGAACTCGACACCTATACAGCAGACTGAGCAGACATATAGCTCACCTGATCATCCACTTCAATGCATTTATTCTCAAATTATCCAATTTTTATCAAAATATGCATATATAATACCAATAAACGTATGCAAATTTTATGCCAAGTGGATAGACTTTGAGACCTTTTTTGTGAAAAGCATCTTCTATTTCCATTTTATTGGTGATGCATATTGACTTTTTTTTACCATCAGGACCTGGCAACACTGGTGTGTGTGGGGTGGGGGGGGGTAGATACATCTTTTCTCTAGTGCACATGTATATAAATATTTATTTATTTATGCATCGTTAGATTTTTATACCACTTTCATTAAAACAATCTCAAGGCAGTTTACAAAACATTTAAAACAATATTAAATTTTAAAATAGTTACACAATTAAAAAATATTAAATTGGGATATAAAAGTACCAATCTAATTAAAAGTTTAAAAAACATACACAATGAAACCATAAAATGCTGAGAAGTGGCAACAAAAACAACACTCATCTATAAAAGCCTGGGTAAAAAGCCAATATTTCACTTGCTTTCTGAAAACTGTGATGCAGTAAACTTTAAATCAGTTTTCCATAACTTTTCCCAAGCAGCCATATCTATATTATGACCCACATCTTGAGCCCATTTTATCATAGTCGTTTTAACCACTTCATCTCTTGTCTCCTCCAAAAGCAACAACTTATACATCTTAGAGACTAATCTTTCATCATTTTCACACAGCTCCTTCTCAAATCTCAACATTTGATCCACAAACCCAACCTTAAGGTCCTTTTTATAAATTTCATGTAGCTGATGATACTGAAACCAATTACTAACCAAATCAGAGAATGCTTATTTTGCAAGCCCCTCACCCTAAGCACATTGGGTCCAGGCTCCAAAATTACCTAGCTACACCTCTGGCTTATTGGAATTAATTACTGGAATATTTAACCATTTCCTTGCCACCCCTGGTTTACTAATTTCTTTCCTTCCTATAAATCCAGCATCAGTGTGAAGTTCCCTGTTAACTTTTGCCAGGCTGTATATGGAAATTGGTGCTCCAACACTATTAAATAAGATCTTGGTTGTTAAAATTCAAGGACATTTGTTGTTTTTTAAAGATGCTTCTTAGTTGATAAAACTGGACCTCTGCTTCCCACATACCTGTGAACACTAATTCTGAGGAAGCAACAGCAGGAGAGGGGCCACTCCTTTATGCCCTGGTTGTGGACTTCCCAGAAGCATCTGTGGGCCACTGTGTGAGAAAGGATGCTGGACAAGATTGGCCTCAGGCTTGATCCTGATCCAGCAAGACTGTTCTTATGTTCACACTGAAAACAATGCTGACATTTTATGTAGAATGCAAGGTTCTTCCAGTAGTTTGATAGCTCATTTCAAAGGCTTTTTCTTTCAGCCTACTTTGAGGAACAATGCGTAGCTACCTAGCCACCAAAAGACACAGAATATCCACACACCAACCTATTTACAATGCAGTAAATCAGAAGGGAAGAAACACAAGCACCCACCTGAAGTAAGTTCATTACTTCAGACTAGCTTTTAGTGGGGTGATAGTGGTAAAATCATTAAACAGTGTTGCTTTAAAAGGGGATTGTAATTGAGCTTCAAAGCTAACAGCTACCTCATAAAGTTGAATAGGACTTGTTTACCCTTCTTGCTTCCATTGTTTTAGCAAGGCTTTATAAAGGTTTTTAAAAAGAAAGACAACAATGGCACATCTGTTGACACTCTCTTTCTGCAAACCCAGATGGGCTGGAAAAATCTGTCTGCAAGAGACGTTTCTGAGATTGAGGGATACAGCCTTAGCTAAAGGAAGAGGATCTTTAATCTATGCTAATCTTTATATTCTCTTTTAAAGGTAATAAACAATCATTAAGAAGTTAAGATTAATTGTTAGCATTTAACACACACAGTTGATATGCAGAGCAGCTCCTAAACGTCACCCTATATCCAGTGATGAACTGGAGCTTTTGTCCCCTTACTAAGAAGTTACAAGATAATCATACATTAACACAGGGGTTCTCAAACTTTGGTCCCAACATCGGACTACAACCCCTATCATCCCCAGCCACAGTGAGGATAGCCTGGCCCGTGTTGCTGGGGATGATGAGAGCTCTAGTCCAACCACACCTGGGAACCCAAGTTGGAGAACCCGTGTACTGTAACATGAAGTTACCTTTTTTATTCCATTGTAATATCAGGGAAGCAAGGCAGAAAGTGGGCTCTTTAGTGACTGCATCAGTCCTACTGATTCAAATGGGATTAATGTAGATGAAAAAAAGAAGTGGGCAGAGAGCAGAAAATGCCAATCAAGGCATAAAAGAATCTGTTCTTTCCACCCTGACTCAGGAAGCACTCAGTATTTCATCTGGGTACATTTACATTGCTACATTCCTAGGGACTCTGATTTCATGTCAAACGCTGCATTAACCACAGGTGCTTGTTCGCTTTTTAAAAGAAACTGAAAAGTTCTTTGTAGTAGCACCATTTTTGAAAGCATCCTTAAGGTAGGCTAGTCTAGTTATGTCCTTAGAGACTTTCACTAGGACTAAGCAATAAAAAAATTACCAGTTATCATAGACAGCAAGGTAAATCACATGTAAATCAACACTCGTATGATACTGGCAAATCTGTACAGTATGAATAAAAGATACCCAAAGAGGAAACCCAAACCACATCTATATATTTATTTCTCCTAGGCATACCCATCACTAATCCTATGTGTGGCAGCACTCACAAGAGTAGTTGCCTGGGAGACAGTGACAGGGACAGGGAGAAAATGGCGGCAGCGGGCCAGGCCAGTCGGCTGCCGGGAACAGGAAGTGGCAGCAGTGGGCCAGCCACTGGGAACAGGAGGCAGCGGGCCGGCCTGGCCCAGTCGCCGGGAGAAGGTGGTGGTGGTGGGGCGGCCTGGCCCGGCTGCCAAGAGCAGGAGGTGGCACTGGGCCGGGCAGGGCGCAGGTGGCGGCGGGACAACTCAGCTGCCGGGAATTGGCAGGCGGGAGGAGGTGGCGGGCCAGCTTTCTGGGAGAAGGAGGCGGCGGTGGGGTGGCCTGGCCAGAAAGCGCTGGGTGGGGGGCAGGGGTAGGGAGAAGAAACATGCCGGGCTAGGGGGTAGGGAACGGGCCAGCGGAGGCACAGATGCTCTGTGCCCAGCCCAGCAAGTTTTTTGTTAAAAATTGTGCTTAGATTTTCTCTCTCTCACCCCCCCACCCTTGCGTTAAAACTATCACTCGAAACCAGTATGTTAATTATGCGTATTAGGAAAAAACAATTAAAATGTAACGGAGCCTGTGTGGTATGCTGAAAACACTTAATGCCAGCACTAGAGGAAAATGTGTTATTTGAACATATTGATTGATAAATCATATTTTTATACTGGTCCTATTCATTCACAGATTTGAGAACACTACGTAAAAATAAATAAAACTTCACAGAACCCATTTGAAGGGTAGATTCTGTTTCAATGGCAGAAGTTGATGAGTAATTAAGGCCAGGCAGAGCACTTGTGAGGAATGTCTTTATCATACCTTCCCACAATCCAGATCCTCGATTGAGACATAATGCTATACGAGTGTGCAGATGTTTGTACACCCATACATGTGTTTGTGTGAATGACTGTACCCGTGTCCATTTTTAAAATGAACCTGGATACAGGCCCTTTAAATGCATGGTACAGATAGGAAGTATACTTCTGTACCTGTGTTCAGCATAACCTTGTGTTCAGCACAACACTGTGTTTTGCATGATCTCCACCGCATGTTAAGGCCATCTGAACAGGTCTGTCTCCAGTTGCCACCGGAAGGTCTGGTGGCGACTCAGAGGCGGGCCTTCTCTGTAGCTGCTCCTGGGCTGTGGAATGAACTCCCTGCAGAAATCCACAATCTGAATTCATTATTGGCTTTCAGGAGAGCCCTCTGTTTGGCCTGCCCTTCCAGAGTTTTTAAATTGTTGTAAATGTTCTTAACTTGCTGTAGCCTGGTTTTCCAGGGTTTTTAAAAAACTGTTTTGAATGTTTTAACTGTTAATTCTTGTATGGAAGCTGGAATGCCAAAGTTTGCCTACCCCTGTATTACACAGAGAACAGACAAAACCCAAGGCCACCAGACTGACTAGGAGTGAGCAGCTATGCCCCCGACTTTCTGAAGGGATGTGGATGGCAATGAGGGACAGGGCTTTAGCAGGGGGAGGGCAACTGACCCTATCCACCCCCAGCATAGCATCCCTCCAGTGGCTGTTGCTGGTGTCTATCTTCTGTTTTGTTTGTATTTTTTAAAGATTGTGAGCCCTTTGGGGACAGGGAGCCTATCTATCTATCTATCTATCTATCTATCTATCTATCTATCTATGTAAACTGCTTTGGGAATGTTTGTTGAAAAGTGGTATATAAATATTCGTTGTATTTGTAATATTAGAAGCATGGATGCTGCAGTAGTACTTTTGTTATAATTATGCCATAAACCACCTCAGAAATGGAAACTGATAGAAGTATTTGAAATTAAACAACAACAACAACAAAACAAATAGGCTCCAACCCACCCACCCCCATTTTGGTATCTTCCCCTCAAAATGAAAGAGGATAGCTTCATGCTTGGGTTGACAGCATTTGGGAAAGGGACCGGGAGAAATGAAAACACAAGTGTTGTGTTTGTAAGGTAGCTTGTAAAGGGAGACTTGGTCATCATAAAGGTGACTTCCCCCATTGAGGGGGAGAAAAAACACCACACAGCTCCATTAGAGGTTGTTGAAGTCAAATAATGACACCAATTACATTAAACCTGACTTTATTGCCACACTATCTCTTTCAGTTAGTTTTCATTGGGTGACAAGATAGCGGCTGCTTCAGCGGAGGGTGGAAATGCCAGAGGACTCTTCACTGTGCTGCCACAAAGGCACTGCTTTATAGCTGCTTCTTTCATACATACAAGGAAACCTCGTGTAGATGTAACTAAAGGTTTATTCAGCAACAACTCCATTTTTCTCCTTCTCCTTTCCCTCCCTTTTCCTTTCTGATTCCTTCCACATCCTGCCCACAAGTCTCCCCCACCAACACCGGGACAAATATCGAAACAAACAAACAAACTGCAAAAGATTACTGGATAGAATAAAAGAGGCACCCCAGATTCAGTATGCATGTAAGGAGAGCTGGTAAGGAGAGGAGAGCTGGTCTTGTGGTAGCAAGCATGACTTGTCCCCGTATCTAAGCAGTGTCTGCCCTAGTTGTGTATTAATGGGAGACTAGAAGTGTGAGCGCTATAAGATAGTCCCCTCCGGGGATGGAACCACTCTGGGAAGAGCAGAAGGTTTCAAGTTGACTCCCTGGCTTCTCCAAGACAGGACTGAGAGAGATTCCTGCCTGCGACATTGGAGAAGCCGCTGCCAGTCTGTAAAGACAATACTGAGCTTGATAGACCAGTGGTCTGACTCAGTATATGACAGCTTCCTATGTTACTATGTTAAAGTAGCCATGTTATTGTGCTAGACTTCCTGTTAGTTTATGTAACTTTAGAAGAATTTCTTAGTCTTTATGCCACAATGGTAAAGTTGTGCTGTCGAGTCGGTGTCGACTCCTGGCGACCACCGAGCCCTGCTGTGGTTTTCTTTGGTAGAATACAGGAGGGGTTTACCATTGCCTCCTCCCGTGTAGTATGAGATGATGCCTTTCAGGATCTTCCTATATCGCTGCTGCCTGATATAGGTGTTTCCCATAGTCTGGGAAACCAAACTGGCAACCTCTTACTAACCCCTGCTAACTGGGCAAAGAGGCACCTTTCAATGTGGTGATTCTCTTTATTTAGCAGGGGGAGAGTAACTGGCCCTACCCACCCCAAGCACAGTACTTCCAGTGACTGTTGCTGGTGTCTATCTTATGTTTCTCTTTAGATTGTGAGCCCTTTGGGGACAAGGTTCTATTTTATTTGTTTTATTTGTTTGTTATTTCTCTGTGTAAACCGCCCTGAGCCATTTTTGGAAGGGCGGTATAGAAATCAAATAATAATAATAATAATAATAATAATAATAATAATTTGAAACTATTCAAAACCAATGAAACAAAGCAGGCCTACAAGAAAGAACAAGTCAAGAACCAAGCAGAAAAGTGGAAAAATAGGCCACTGCATGGTCAATATTTGCACAATATAAGTGGAAAATCAGACATCACCAAGACCTGCCAATGGCTTAAGAATGGCAACTTGAAGAAAGAAACAGAGGGTTTAATACTGGCTGCACAAGAACAGGCACTAAGAACAAATGCAATAAGAGCAAAAGTAGAAAAGTCAACAACAAACAGCAAGTGCCGCCTTTGTAAAGAAGCAGATGAAACAGTGGACCACCTAATCAGCTGTTGTAAGAAGATCGCACAGATTGACTACAAACAAAGGCATGACAAAGTAGCAGGGATGATACACTGGAACATCTGCAAAAAATACAAGCTACCTGTAGTCAAAAATTGGTGGGACCATAAAATTGAAAAAGTGGTAGAAAATGAAGATGTAAAGATATTATGGGACTTCCGACTACAAACAGACAAACATCTGCCACACAATACACCAGATATAACTGTAGTCGAGAAGAAAGAAAAACAAGTTAAAATAACCGACATAGCAATACCAGGGGATAGCAGAATAGAAGAAAAAGAAATAGAAAAAATCACCAAATACCAAGATCTACAACTTGAAATTGAAAGGCTGTGGCAGAAAAGGACCAAAATAATTCCAGTGGTAATTGGTGCCCTGGGTGCAGTTCCAAAACAACTTGAAGAGCACCTCAATACCATAGGGGCCACAGAAATCACCATCAGCCAATTACAAAAAGCAGCTTTACTGGGAACAGCTTATATTCTGCGACGATATCTATAACAATTGACAATAAAATTCAGCCATCCCAGGTCCTTGGGAAGGACTCAATGTCTGGATAAAACAAACCAGTCAATAACACCTGTCTGACCGTGTAAACAAGAAATTATTATTATTATTACTCCCTTGGGAAGTCATTTCTCTGCTGCGTCATTAGGTGGCTTTTTTGTGCCATAGAATTACCTGGACTAGCAGAGATCCATTGGTAGAATCTATCTAATAATCAGTGCCATTGATTCACCTGCACAGGCCCTTTCTGAAGAAGATACCTGAACATTTTACTAACTGAACACTGCCACATTGCTCCACCTTACTGGAACTGCCCCTGCCTCTCTGGTTATTCAGTCTTTTCCCACTCCTCCTCCAAGCCTCTCTCTGACACCCATGTTTAAAAGTGAAGCATGGCTTAAATGACCCTAATCTGTATCAAATGGAAAATCTGAAAGCTGCCCCAGCTTTTGCCACGACTCTCTCAATGTTTTCCAGTTGTGTCATTTTATGACTTTTCCTCCTTCCTTATAAGGATGGTTTCATTTAGCTTTGGTGGCTTCAAGGATTTTAGGTGGGATAACTGCTAAGCAACTGCAGTATGTTTATTCTCTAGTCTCGTGGATCTGAAGCTGAGTTGGGGGCTCAGAGTCAGCAATGGGCAGAGTGCTTCCTTGCCAAGTCACATTTGGCCTTTCTGCATAAATCCTATTTAAATTAGCAGAAATTAAAATTCAGCCTTGAGGTCCAATCTTCACAACATATAAGGACATAGGAACATAAGAACAGCCCTGCTGCATTAGGCCCAAGGCCCATCTAGTCCAGCATCCTGTTTCACACAGTGGCCCGTCAGATGCCACTGGGGAGTCCACAGGCAGGAGTTGAGGGCATGCCCTCTCTCCTGCTGTCCCTGCAACTGGTACTCAGAGGCATCCTGCCTCTGAGGCTGGTGGTGGCCTTAAGTCCTCCGACTAGTAGCCATTGATAGACCTCTCCTCCATGAAGTTATCCAAACACCTCTTAAAGCCATCCATGTTGTGTGAAAAAGTACTTCCGTTTGTTGGTCCTAGATTTCCTGGCAATCAATTTCATGAGATGACCTCTGGTTCTAGTGTTATGGGAGAGGGAGAAGAATTTCTCTCTATCCAGTTTCTCCACTCCATGCATGATTTCATAGACCATATAATCTGTCTATCCACTTTGGGCCTCTGCAAGTCAGCTGACCTTCCTCCCAAATGGATCGCAGAGTTGCCTACATTGCATGCTTTGACTTTTGCTCTGTTCGTTTATCTTCCAGCTTAAGGGAAGTCGATTTAGCAAATACTCCGGGCTCTCTATAAACCACACATGCCACTAGTGGTGTTTCCAATCTGTGAAGTCAGCAGAGTTTGCAGCTGGTTAAAAAAAGAAAAGCCTATGCAGGGCAAAACTGAGTAATCAAGGCAAATAAAGGTTAATTCTTTTACAAGCAGAATTAGCTCGCTTCAATAGTTTGTTATGACTTGAAGTGTCTGGCCATTCAACTGTGCATCTGGCTCATTTGGTGCTCTGAAAGAGATTACGTCCTGACGGACAGCAGTACCAGCCTGGAAAAAAAAAAGTAACCCAAATAAGTTAGAACAAGAGGGCTTCGGCACTGGATGATTTTAGGACAGTAGCAGCCCATGCAAGCAGCTTTAATAAGCAAAAGACACAAGCTGGCCAAAGAATGTGTGTGATATGGATACTTGGTTCAAGGGTTAGATTCTCTTTCAACGGCTGGTTCAGGATACCCAGTCGTCCATCGCCACCCTGTTGGAGATTCCGGGTTGTATTATAAGCCTGTGTTAAATATGAAATTCCAGCCTGTCTCGTTGCAGCAGTGCACGGCTGAAATGTTAACAAAATGTCCAGCTAACAGCAAGCCTGCCATGATGTTGCAAAAACAGTTTAGATTTATGCTAGAATTAGCAGGCCAGCATTCATTGGCTGAGCTTCGAAGGCTCATGGTTATTTTGAGACTGGTGTTTTGGGGTAAACGACACATCAAGCTCCTTTTTCATACTTTTATGACCAGCAGTTCCTGTTCCTGCAGCTGTACCTGTACTAAAAGGTGCCTTAATGTTCTTTCAAAGGAGGCTATTTCCTTCTTTTATCCCAGATCCGTTTACATGCTTGTCCTGACTTCCTGAATCCGAGACATCATAAAGCCCTCTTTTGCATTCCATCCACATTCCTTCTTTCTCCAGCATGTCTTTGGAGATCTCTTCAGGCATACTGTTACTTACTCACCCAAGTTCCTTGAGTAGTGAGACATTCCAGGGGAAGCAGTGCAGAATTTGGGTAAGACTAGAGAGAGCACCGGAACTTTGGGTGTCTTTGTTGTCCTCTTTGCTATCTATGCAATTATATAAGCAAAGTGTAGTGGAAGCAAATAGGTTCCTGTAGCAGACAACACAGTTGCTAATCCTGTATTAGGCTTCTCAAAGAGCCTCTGCACAACCAGTTTACAACCCCCAAACTCTCCTGGATTGATTCCCTCTCAATTCAAACTGCAAATTTGTTTCTGTGACCCCTCCCCTAAGCTGGAGAGGTGTTACCATTGAAGCTTGGAGAAGATTTTACAATCCGAAGGATTAAGAGAGAATCTCAACTACTGGGTAAATGTCTTCTGTTTTCACTCACATTGATGGAACATTGACTGATTATTTTGGATGATTAGCAAGCCTATTGAAGGATGGTCTCTTAGCAACAATAACAATTTTTCTTAGAACAAGCATAATAAAAGTAACTGAATTGCAATAGTTTCCTTTTCCAGATTTGAAGTCTGCATTAGTGAAAATTTGATGGGACTTGAATCAAACAAACACAAATCACAGACAAGGAAACTTCCTAGTGCATCTCAGTCCTTATTTTACGATGTTCACAATTCATGCAGGGCTTTTTTGGGGGGGGGAGGGGCATCTGTCTTTTAAACATTCCAACTGGTCACCAAAGACTGGTTTTCAATGCATTTCGAAATGTATAGCTAATTTAATCTATAATTCACTACACTTACTATCATCATTCACTTACTATCATAACCGCCCAGAGATGCAAGTTTTGGGTGGCATAGAAATATTATCAATCAATCAACATTTTGCAAATGCCATTTTTTTTCAAGGCAACCAAAGAGTTCCAATTGTATCTAATTTTCTGTATTCAAACACAGAAGATGTGTTTAATGTGGCATAAAAGTTTATAGCACTTAAAGGGTTAAAGGTTTAAGAAGTTTTCGGTTGGTGCGGCCTGAGGATGTGGACAAGATCCTGGGCAGTGTGCGGGCGACTTCGTGCGCTCTTGACCCTTGCCCTTCATGGCTAATAAAAGCTGCCAGGGAGGGGACAGGCAGATGGCTGGAGGTGATGGTTAATGCTTCATTAAGGGAGGGCAGGATGCCATCGTGCCTTAAGGAGGCGGTGGTAAGACCTCTATTAAAAAAGCCCTCCCTTGATCCCTCCAGCCTGGACAACTATAGACCTGTGTCTAACCTGCCCTTTTTGGGCAAGGTGATGGAGCGTGTGGTGGCGTCCCAGCTGCAGAGGGTCTTGGATGATACGGATTATCTGGACCCTTTTCAGTCTGGCTTCCGCCCCGGGTATGGGACTGAGACTGCCTTGGTCGCTCTAGTGGATGACCTACGCCGGGAACTAGACAGGGGGAGTGCGTCCCTGTTGGTTCTGCTGGACCTCTCGGCGGCGTTCGATACCATCGACCATGGTATCCTTCTGGGCCGCCTCTCGAGTATGGGAATCGGAGGCACTGCGTTGCAGTGGTTCCGGTCCTTTCTTGAGGGGAGGGTCCAGAAGGTGGTGCTGGGGGACTACTGCTCGGCCCCGTGGCCGTTGGCCTGTGGGGTCCCGCAGGGTTCGGTCTTGTCCCCCATGCTGTTTAACATCTACATGAAGCCGCTGGGAGAGGTCATCCGGGGATTTGGACTGAGTTGTCAGCAATATGCGGATGACACTCAGCTCTATCTCTCCTTGTCATCTGATCCTAGGGAGGCGGTGGATGTCCTGAACCGGGGACTGGAGGCCGTGATGGGTTGGATGTGGGCTAACAAACTGAAATTGGATCCGGATAAGACGGAGGTGCTGTTGGTCAGTAGGAGAGCCAATCGGGATGTGGAGATTTTACCAGTTCTGGATGGGGTTGCACTCCCCTTGAAGGAACAAGTACACAGCTTGGGGGTACTACTGGACCCGGCTCTGCTTTTGGAAGCTCAGGTGGAGGCGGTGGCCAGGGGTGCCTTTGCACGGCTTTGGCTGGTGCGCCAGCTGCGTCCCTTTCTCGAGAAGGCAGATCTGGCCACAGTTACCCACGCCTTAGTCACGTCGCGGCTGGATTACTGTAACGCGCTCTACGTGGGGCTGCCCTTGAAGAATATCCGGAAACTGCAGCTAGTGCAAAACGCAGCAGCGAGGGTGTTATCCAGAGCTGCCCGTTGGGAACATATCACCCCCATTTTGAAAGAGCTGCACTGGCTACCGGTTCGTTTCCGGGTCCAATTCAAGGTGCTGGTTTTGACCTTTAAAGCCCTAAACGGTTTGGGCCCAGGGTATTTGAGGGACCACCTGCTCCCAAGGGTTGCTGCCCGCTTGACGAGGACATCTGAGGGGGCCCTGCTCCGGGTGCCAACAATGAGAGAGGCCCGGCTGTCGTGCACTCGGGACAGGGCCTTCTCTGTTGCTGCCCCCAGACTCTGGAATGCTCTCCCAGTGGTCATTCGCTCCTCGGACTCCATCATGGCTTTTAGAAAGCTTGTAAAGACTTGGCTTTTTACCCAGGCTTTTACATAATCGTTTTTACTGCTGCTTCTGGGTGTATTTATTTCTTGTATTGTTTTATGCCTGTTTTTATATGTTTTTATACTCTTAGCATGTTGTTTTTATTGTGTTTTTATTGTATGTTTTTAACTTTTGTAAACCGCCTTGGGGCTATATTTTAACGAAAGGCGGTATAAAAATGCAAAAATAAATAAATAAAATAAAAGTTAAAAGGTGGTGTTAAATAAAGGAAGGACTGCCTCCCCCCGAGAGGCTTCTTCTTCAGTCTGTGTTCTTCTAAAATGGCTGCTGGTCTTTCTTGGCAAACACTACATGGTGTCAGAATGGGATCCGTTTTTGGAGTCAGTCCTTGACCCATCCCGATATGGATGTTTAATTCCCTCAACCAAAGTGTTGTGGGGTGCCAAAAACAGCCCTTTGCAGGTCTTGGGACAGTTCAACATGCCATGCTGGAAATGGATGGGAGGGATGGAAATGGAGAGGAGAGCTGGTCTTGTGGAGCAAGCACAATTTGTTCCCTTAGCTAAGCAGGGTCCACCCTGGTTGCATATGAATGGGAGACTAGAAGTGTGAGCACTGCAAAATATTCCCCTCAGGGCATGGAGCCGCTCTGGGAAGAGCAGAAGGTTTTAAGTCCCCTCCCTGGCTTCTCCAAGATAGGGCTGAGAGAGATTCCTGCCTGCAACCTTGGAGAAGCTGCTGCCATTCTGTGAAGACAATACTGTGCTCCATAGACCAATGGTCTGACTCAGTATATGGCAGCTTCCTATGTTCCTGTGTTCTGTATAATCCTTTGTATGTGATACAAGACTTCAATATACCCCTGTTGTGTTTTTTTTGCTTTTTAAAATTTTATTGGTTTTTACTTTTTTTTCTTTTTAAAATTTTATTGGTTTTTACAATATACCCCTGTTGTGATTGCCTGCACTACACCACTTACAACTTGTATTGAGACTTGACAACATCACACAAGACATGACATGGATTCCTGATGCATATCCCCATTTTTTTACAGGACTGGGCAAACTTTCAGGACAATATTAAATTAAGCTGAAGCCATCAGCTATGCCTTTGCCTTGACAGCACCCTACTGGGTCCCCATGCCTTTAGAAGCTAAGGTCAAGATGAATTAGCCAGGATGGAAAAGATGTGTGTCATGTCCCCAGTAGATGAACCTACGGGCTGGTGTGCAGGACTTGCAGCACTTCCAAAGCTCAGGGGAAAGATCCACATTTGTGTAGATCTCACAGAACTTAATAAATATGTTTGCAGGGAAAGGCACATGCTTCCAGCAGTGGACCAGACATTCGCTCAGTTATCTGGTGCTCAGGTATTCTCAAGGTTTGATGCTACAGCAGGGATTTGGGCCAGGGAATTCCCCTGGCAGAAGAATCTTGACTCCTGACTACTTTCATTATTCCCTTCAGCAGGTATTGAGGAGGGATCTGGGGCCATAACCTCTTGTTCCGGCCTTCGTGAATCCCGCAATGCAACATGCAACACACATGTTGCATTGGGGGATTCCCCCAAGAGATGGGTGCAGGAGGTGCTCGTCTCTGTGTCCGCTGGGGCTAAATATAGCAAACAGCAAACAAACAGTTAGCCCGGGGTAAGGGAGTGCTTGCTCGCTCCTTTAACCTCGGCTAACAGCCAGGGTAAACAGTGAGGTTAGGCAGTGCTGCCCCGCCAGGATTGGGCATGATCCTGGCAGTTCTTATGCACAACCTAACCTAGGCTGGGCATCCCTAGGCTGTGCATGAGAACAGCCTCCCTGTCTGAATAGGGCTAGTCCAATAAACAGATATGAAATGGATCAAAAGATACACAGCAGTGGTCTCTCTAATTTTTTTTATCTGTGTGCAGAATGAGTTTTGTTCTGGGCAGATGCATCAAAGCAGTGTGTGCGTACATGCATTCAGAGTGGGGCCTTCCTGATTCAACCTGAGCGGGATCTAAAATTAACTGAGCGGACATCAGAAAATGTGTGAGCGCATACACATGTGCATGCCTTAGAGGGAACTGATACACCGTACATATTGCACAGTGCATCAGGCACACAAATGTTAGAACTTCTGGAAGAAGAATTCTCTTGCCTTCCTGTTTTCTACAGGCTGGAAGGGAAGCTGAAATGACTTTGAGATTTTATCTGGGTGTCTTTAGAATATCTTTTTGGACTTGTACAGTTTGCCACTGGCAGTTGGAAAGGATCAGACAAGGATTGTATTAAACCTCTTCTAAGGTTCCTATATACTTTATTAGGAGTACTCCTAGACAGAAAACTTGCACGGATGCTTGTTTACAGTCTGTCATCTCCTTTTGCACTAAGGAAGTGAAATGCCTCCGACGTGGGGGATGTTGACGTCAGGCCACCACATCCATTTTTCTTTGTAAACAGCTCATATGTCTATGTGGGCTTAAATAAAAAGAGCTGTAACTCAAGAGATAGTATCATTTCCTTCTGGTGTGTTTCAAAAGGTTAGGCTGCAGTGAGGGGATATAAAGCTTGCATCTCATTCGATGCAGCTGGAGAAGAGATCCACCTGTATATGGAGAGCCCACCACTTGTTGCCTGTTCCAGGGAGGCCTTGCTTGCACAGTCTTCAGGAATCCTATACACAGAACTGATTCACACATATGTGGCTATCATTTGGCAACTGCAACGTCGAAGAACAACTTCCTTGTGGGAGTGAACCAGCGTAGATCAAAAACCACACACAGAACTTTCATTTGCAATTAGGTCAACTCACATGTTAAGCACGCAATTGTTTAGGGTAATCGGCTGCAGAGAAAACCAAGTAGTTCATCTGTAAGCCAGCCCACTGTGGGCACGTGAATCCCAAACGCGCACATATCAGTCAATGAGTGTGCATACCCATCCAGTCTTATTGTCAGTTCTCACGGTTTGAAGTTTCATGGTTTTAGTCAAATGTCAAGATGAGAGTCCAGAAATAAGGGAACAGGCTGTTTTGCTCAGGACTAATCCCTACATTTATTTAAAAGAATAAGAGTTGTTTAAATCAGGGGTAAATCAGGGTTTAGAAAATCAAAACACAAGCATAAAAACAAATTGGTTAGGCGGTTCACAAGTTAGCCCACTTGCGCCTCAAAAGTTTATGCAACCACCATCTTGGTTCAGGGTGGATGACATCATCACAAACTATGTCATTGAGGTGTACCTATGTGTCACTCACTGCAACTGTTCCCAATTTGGTCTAAATTGGTTGAACAGTCCAAAAATTAGCTTGCTTGTGCCTCAGATGTTCACGTGGCCGGCATCTTGAATTGGAGTGGATTACCTCATCGCACAGCACACCATTTGGGCATGCCTATGTGTCTCTACAACTGTGGCAAATTTGGTTCAAAACGGCGGTTCACAAGTTAGCCCACTTGCGCCTCTAAAGTTTACGTGTCAACCATCTTGGATTGAGGTAGATGACATCATCACAAACTATGCCACTGAGGTGTCTCTATGTAGGGACTACAACTGTGCCCGATTTGGTTCATATTGGTCCAGGCGTTGTGAAGTCGATAGGGGGGACACAGGGACGGACACACACAAGGACAGACACACGGACACACACACAGAATGCCGGGTGATCTCATAAGCCTACTGGAAAGTAGGCTAAAAACTGCCATCATATCTCTCTTGGAACTTGTTTTTTAATGAGTGGTTCCTTCACTTTTTCTCTGTAGGATTTGCTTTGTTGCCTTGTTATTGGTGCAGCTAGATTTGTCATTCTGTGCTAGAGTGGGCCTTGAGGCCTCCCAAGCTTCCTGGGGGAGCTTCCTGAGCTTGATCGTAATGACTTCACGTAAAATGAGCTAACTTGGGCTCAGTTCGGAACTGTCCTGAATTAATTTGTCATTAGGAAACAGCATCTTGGTTGGCTCTCGTTCTTGCTTAACACCAATATAACTTGAGGGACTTGAGTGGATTTTTGCCAAACTATAAAGGAGATTAAGATCAGGCTGCACGGCTGGAGCATGGTATGTAGCAAATGTAAAAATAAACAGTACACTATCAGGGAAATCTAAATGCAGCCTTGCACTTTTAACAGCACACAGAGACTGTTTTTGTAAGAAACCAGCCTTCTGGAATCTCAGCTCTAAAAGAAGTGCGTATGACTTCCTCTGTGATTAAGTGGCTTGTCTACCACTTGGGCATGCTCCACAGATGGGTGTGTTTGGTGCTGTCTTGAAGAAGATTGACTGAGAGCCTGCTAACTAGGCAAAGAGGCACCGTCCAAAGTGGTAATTATCTTCTATTTAGCAGGGGGAAAGCAACTATTCAACCCCAGCATGGCACCCCTTCAGTAGTGTCTTATTATGGTGACTGTCTTATTGTGGTGATTTTGATTAATCTGTTCATTGATCCAGGTCAGCTTTTGAATGGTGCTTTCATTACTTTTATTCCAGTCCTGATGTAGAGGTGGGGCCAACAAACAGCCAGCAGCAAGAGCACTGAAGGCAGACTGCACTTGCCTCTCTGTAAACAATACGGCTCTGCACACTATCCATGTGTCAAGCCTGAATGGGGTTTGTGGGGAGAGCAGGTTTGACCCACTGTCCCCACAGACAAGCAGGGAGCATTCCTTGGGCAGCCAGCTCAGCTGCCCACACAATTACCGGCTCCATGACGCAGCTGTTTGGGGTGGCAGGGATTGAGGGCCTCCTGGCCCCCGAAAGTTCCACAAGGCACTGTGCGAGTGTACGTTGCCTTTTGGGGAGCCCCTCAATGCCGGGAGACTTGCTTCCTGCTTGGGAGGCTACTCGTGAGTCACTGTGGCACGGAGCCGCGCCACGGTGACACATGATCTTTAAACGGTGAGCTCCATTAAGCGCCAAACTCAGGGCCGTAGTTATAATTGAGTGAAAGGGTTCAAGGAAAATGGGCCCCCAGCTCCTGAGGGCCCTCCAGCTCCATCCCTCCCTATTTTCTTCATTATCTCTCTCAATCTGGGGGGCTGCCAAAGAGAGGGATGAACATGGGCCCCCTCTCCCCTAGCTACGCCCCTGGCAAACTCCTCCTCCTCCTCCTCCTACTTTGAACTTTGGAAACACACCACCACCAATCGGGAACCTGCACAGCTCTCCTACCCTAGCTGGGTGCTCCTCCAACCCTATTTAGGGTCACGAGGACAGCCCTACAGTGCTTTATATGTCTGTATGTTTGAAAGGCGAGTGCAAAACCCACCTCCTATCCATGTCAATCCCAATCTCAATCCCAATCTCAATCCCATTCCCAGTAAAGTATTTGGTGTACTCCTGTTTAGGTTGGCAACCCTCTAGGCAGGGGCACGCTTCCATGAGACATGGTGAGTTGGTTGCCTGAGGGGCAGGTGCAGGAAGAGGCACAGAGACAGCAAGTGCCAGGTCTCCACCACCATGGGGACCACTTTGCCTCCTACTTCTGCCACCCTTCCTCATTCCACTGGGGCACACTCTTCACTTTCTCTTCCTTGCCCTGCTGCGGCACACCTCTTCTTCATCCCAACTTGACTTGAGCTAGCCATGTCCCTGTCAACACTGCCTGGCTTAGAGGCACCGTCTGAAAGTGCTCACATGTTGCTTCTGCTGCCTTAGCAGCACGGCCTGAAAATGCTGAGCACTCACCCGCGGACTGAGGAGAGGAGTGTTATATTGTAGGAGGGAAACATCTTCCTTGGTCGTCTGTTCTGCCATGTGGCTTTAAATTGCTCTTGGGCAGCCGGCAGCCATATTAACCATAGAGTCTTGTGGCTTATCAGCCCCCTAATGGTGCAGTGGGGAAATGACTTGACTAGCAAGCCAGAGGTTGCCGCTTCGAATCCCCGCTGGTATGTTTCCCAGACGATGGGAAGCACTTATGTCGGGCAGCAGTGACATAGGAAGATGCTGAAAGGCATCATCTCATACTGTGTGCGGGAAGGCAACGGTAAACCCCTCCTGTATTCTGTCAAAGAAAACCACAGGGCTCTGTGGGCGCCAGGAGTTGACACCAACTCAACGGCACACTTTACCTTGTGGCTTGCAGGCCCAGGGAGAGGAGAGCTGGTGCAGTTTCTGCTGCTCTTGCAATGCATTGTGGTATATGTGGAGGCCCCAGCTTCTGATTTCAGCAATGAAGAATGCCGCTGTGGTGTTCATGTGGGCCCGCAAGTTGCAGAGCCCAAAGAAGGCTATGATAATCTGGGAGGCACAAGGTTGGAGCGTGCCTTTCCTCCAGCCCGCCCACCCCATATGGTCATGAGACTGAGCCCAGTGTGTATATAAGGTTCTAGTGTGTGACAGTTCTATGTGAAGCCTTGGCTAGAAGCTTATCAGGTAAGCAGAGTCACAGCAGTAGTAACTTGTGATAGCCTCATAGTGATGTTAAGTTAATTAACTATAATGTGACAAAAATCCATGTTCCAATTCAAACCTGCTGATATAGTGTCAAATCTCATTCTAATTCAGTTGCCTTATGCTGGAGTCTCTCTTTGAGATCCCTCTGCTGAAGATTAAGTGAGGTAGAGATATGACTACTATTTATAGATGTTTTTTGAAACAGGGCTGTGATCCTCGGTAGATTCTAAATGTTATATTCTGCCCCCCACCCCAATTAAAATTTAAATGCAAGAAGTAAGGATAAGATGTGGAAGAAACATGAGCGTCGGGTATCTTTTCTGTTCAACAGGAAGAAAAGTTAAACGCAGAATAAGATGTGAGCAACATTAGCCACAAACTGGCAGATAAAAATCGGTGATTCATAAATAGAAAATATGCAAGTGAAAGTTAGAGTGGGAAGACTTTCAGGCGAGAAAACTGCAGTTTTGCAATGGCAAGGTTCAGATTTCATGTGGAGCCCCAGTTTAAATGTGGCTCTACATGATGTTTAAAAGTCTTGGGCTTCTACACTACCCTCTCCCCTTTGTGTGGGGGAGAAGGTTTTCCACTCCAGTCCTTTGTTTAAAACAAGCCAAGATTTGTGGTGATATCTAAGCCCATCAAATCCCAATTCATTCTAACTGCAGTCTTTGAACCAGCCAGAATATGATACTGGGGAGACTGCTTGTCCAGAAACTCTAATTAGAACAAACTGGGATTTGCCGAGTTCAGGTTTTATGATAAATCCCAGGTTGTTTGAAGCAATGAATATAGGTAGAAAAACTCATAGGAAGCTGCCTTATACCAAGTCAGACCATTGCTCTCAGAACATAGGAAGCTGCCATATACTGAGTCAGACTATTGGTCCATCTAGCTCAGTATGGTCTACACAGGCTGGTAGCGACTTCTCCAAGGTTGCAGACAGGAATCTCTCTCAGCCCTATCTTGGAGATGCCAGGGAGGGAACTTGCAATCTAGATGCTCTTCCCAGAGTGGCTCCATCGCCTCAGGGCAATAGCTTATAGTGCTCACATGTGTACCTCCCATTCAAATGCAACCAGGGAGCTTTCCAGGCTAGCTGCCGGAACAGCAGCCAAATGCCTCCATTTGGGCAAGTCGCATTCGGAACGTAAACAGCAGGGGGAGCAGTCTCGCAGCAACTAACAACCCGAAAAAAACAGCAACTTTTTCACGCCGGATATACGACATCCTTGCTCTATATCACAGCGATTAAATTCGCAACAAGGCATTGGCAATGTGCACGGCACCCTGCTGTCCCTGTAGGGACTGCGGCGTCAGGATGCGGGAAGTGTGGAAGCCCACTTCCGAGATGCGTCCTGACCCCATTGTAGGGTCTAGTCTGGAAAGCGCCTCGGGTGGACCCTGCTTAGAAAAGGGGAAAATTCATGCTTGCTGCCACAAGACCAGCTCTCCTCCTGAGACCAACTCTCAGTATTGTCTCAGTATTCAGTATTGTCTGCACTGACAGTATTGTCTGCTCAGCATTGTCTGCAGTGACTGACTAGCAGCTCTCTGTTTCAGGCAAGGGGCTTTCCCAGCGCTGCCTGGAGATGCCAGGGGCAAAGAGGCACCTTTTAAACATGATGATTCTCTTTATTTAGCAGGGGGAGAGTATCTGGCCCTATCCACCCCCAGCACAGTACTTCCAGTGACTTTTGCTGGTGTCTGTCTTATGCCTCAAAGGCAGGATGCCTCTGAGTACCAGTTGCATGCCCTCAACCCCTGCTGTAGGCTCCCAGTGGCATCTGGTGGGCCACTGTGCAAAACAGGATGCTGGACTAGATGGGCCTTGGGCCCGATCCAGCAGGGCTGTTCTTATTTTCTTATGTTCTCTTTAGACTGTGAGCCCTTTGGGGACAGGGAGCCCTCTTATTTATGTATTATTTCTCTATGTAAACCGCTTTTGAAATTTCTGTTGAAAAGCAGTATATAAATATTTGTTGTTGCTGTAGACCTTTCTGCATGCAAAGCAGATGCTCTACCACTTAGCTATGGCCCCATCCAAATATCTGCAGTGCCCCCAATATTTGGAGCAGGAGTGGGCAACCTGAGGCCACCCCTTGCACAACCAGGATGGGGGAGTGAGCGACCCTTTGTTCACGAGTATTGCATAGGATCAGGATTAAATTATGGTTCTGTGTGATGCCTGAACTGAGCAAATGTAATTATTCACCTGACACTGTATTTCAGAAGAGCTCTCCTCCCCCTCCCTGGCCCATCTTTTGCTTTGCAATGGCTGAATTGGGGATCTCTTCTTTTTGGCTATGAATTTCAGGATCAGACCTTAACTCTTGTTTTGGAAGCATATTTAGAAGCTATACATATACATATAGAAATACACAGAGAGATAATTTTTAAAACAGCAAACAGAACTCCGTACAAGTATTTTCTGGATCCCTGAAGGATTCTGTTCATAAAAGGAATTGTATAAATTTATTGTTGATTAACAAGCAGAAATATAATGTGCAAGACATTTCATCTTCTGCCTTCTTCAGTTGCTCTGATGTTACACGAAAGGTAGAGCAGCTGCAGGTAGTTATAGAATGTCTATGGTGTGTTCAGCGCACTAGAACTGGCTGCTGCAGACATATTGAGGCTCTTCCCATGATCAGGAGAAATCAGGCTAGGGAGCCTAGCCCGATTTCTCCTGACTGTGAGAACCACCGGGCTTGTAGGCGAGCCCAGTGGCCTCCAGGCGGTTAACTTGCCAAAGTAACTCTCCCCTTAAACCGGGTTTGTGGAGTGTAGCTCCGTGCCACGGCTACTCATGAGTAGACCCTCTGGCTCGGGGGTCTCTCCCCCTGACTGGGAGGCTGAAAAGCAGCCTCCTGGCTTGGGGGTCTCTCCAGCACTCGCGCAGGGCATGCTGGAGCTTCCGGGGGCCACACGCCTCCCGAACTCCCCAGCTCCGGCTGGCTCCGTGATGGAGCCGGCAGTTGTGTGGGTGGCTGCTGTGGCCACCCAGAGAAGACTGCTGCTCATCTGTGGGGAGAACAGGCTAAGCCCGCTCTTCCCGCAACACCCCTAGAGGTTCTTCACACGAATCTCTGGAATGGAGAGACAGCACAGGCTGTTGATAGAGTTGCTCCTAAACGCCCTCTCCAGCTTAGTGAAGCCTGTTCTGCTCTTTGGTTTTCCTCAGAGCTTAGGGTGATGAAACAACTCGGGCGACAGCTGGAATGACACTGGAGGAAGAGTCGTGATGAATCCGACCAAACACAGGCTAGAGCCCAGTTTAGAGACTACTCCGTGGTGGCGGGGGTGGTGAAGAAATGCTTTTTCTCCACCTCCATTGCATTTGATCAGTGCAGACCAGTGGGGCTATTTTGTGTAGCAAAGATATTGCTCCACACATCCCCCCCAGGTAATGTGGGGGAGGAACCATCTACAGCCGGATGTAATCAGTAATTAGCGGGCTGAGCCCAGTCTCCCTGCAAACCTCATTTTGGTGAGTCTCACCAATCATGAGACTCGCCTCTGAGACTGAATCTGAACAAGACAGAGGTAATTTTGTTCAGTAGGAGAGCCAATAGGGATGAGGAGATTCTACTGACTCTGGATAGGGTTGCACTCCCCTTAGGAACATAGGAACATAGGATGCTGCCATATACTGAGTCAGACCATTGGTCTATCCAGCTCAGTATTGTCTTCACAGACTGGCAGTGGCTTCTCCAGGGTTGCAGGCAGGAATCTCTCTCAGCCCTATCTTGGAGATGCTGCCAGGGAGGGAACTTGAAACCTTCTGCTCTTCTCAGAGCGGCTCCATCCCCTGAGGGGAATATCTTGCAGTGCTCACACATCAAGTCTCCCATTCATATGCAACCAGGGCAGACCCTGCTTAGCTATCGGGACAAGTCATGCTTGCTACCACAAGACCAGCTCTCCTCTCCAAAATGTGCCGTCAAGCCGATTTCGACTTGAAAGAACAAGTACGCAGCTTGGGGGTATTGTTGGACCCAGTTCTGCTTTTGGAAGCTCAGGTGGAGGCAGTGGCCAGGGGTGCCTTTGCACAGGTTCGGCTTGTGCGCCAGCTGCATGCCTTTCTCGAGAAGGCAGATCTGGTCACAGTGACCCATGCCTTAGTCATGTCATGGCTGGATTATTGTAACGTGCTCTACATGGAACTGCCCTTGAAGAATATTCAGAAACTGCAGCTATTGCAAAATGCGGCAGATAGGATTTTATCAGGAGCTGCCCGCTGGGAACACATCACACCCATTTTGAAAGAGCTGCAATGGCTGCCAGTTTTTCCCTGGGTCCAAATCCCCGAGATTGTGGAATGCGATCCTCCCCATCTCTGGCAATTTTCAAAAAACACCTGAAAACCCATCTTTTCACCCAAGCTTTCTCAGCTTCCTAAATTTGGGGGGGTTTAACATTTGGTCTATTTTAAAATTCAAAACCTGATTTCGGGTTTTTAGTCACTGTAATTGTTTAATTGTTGTTTTAAAATGTTTTTAAATTGTTAATTGTTATGTTGTTTTTTAATTTGTTTTAGCTCTTTACTATTTTAGTGGTTTGTTTTAATTGGAAACCGCTCTGAGCCATTTTGGAAGGGCGGTATACAAATCAAATCAAATCAAATCAATCAATAAATACATAATAAATAAGAACAGCCCTGCTGGATCAGGCCCAAGGCCCATCCAGTCCAGCATTCTGTTTCACACAGTGGCCCATCAGATGCCTCTGGGAGCCCACAGGCAAGAGCTGAGGGCATGCCCTCTCTCCTGCTGTTGCTCCCCTGCAACTGGTATTTAGAGGCATCTTGCCTCTGAGGCTAGAGGTGGCCTATAGTTCTCAGACTAGTAGCCATTGTTAGATTTGTCCTCCATGCATTTATCTAAGCCCTTCTTAAAGCCATCCAGGCTGGTGGCTGTCACCACATCTTGTGGCAGAGAATTTCATAGGTTAATTATGTGTTGTGTGAAAAAATACTTCCTTTTGTTGGTCCTAAATTTCCTGTCAATCAGTTTCATGGGATGGCCCCTGGTTCTAGTGTTATGCAAGAGGGATAACATGCATGATGTATCCCTCTCCGCACCATGCATTATTTTATATACCTCTATCATGTCTCCTTTCAATTGTCTTTTTTCTAAACTAAAAAGCTCCAGGTGTTGTAGCCTTGCCTCATAAGGGAGATACTTTAGGCCCCTGATCATCTTGGTTGCCCTCTTCTGCACCTTCTCCAGTTCTATAATGTCCTTTTTGAGGCATGGTGATCAGAAATGTATGTATGTATGTATGTATGTATTCAATTTCTACACTGTCTTTCCTAAAGTGGCTCAGGGTGGTACACAGTACTCCAAATGTCGTCACACCATATATTTGTATAATGGCATTATATGATATTAGCATTTTTATTTCCAATCCCCTCGGTCACATGCCTGATTTTCAGTTGTGTGTTTGCAAACATTAAGATAGGAGGTGGGGAAAATGATTGTGTGTCAGATGCTAGCAGGGTAGGACAACTTTCCTCCTACATTGGTAAAATGCTGGAGACAGGAGCAGGGTAGGGTAGGGGTGTGCACAAAACCAGTTTTGTTCGAGTCTGAACCGGACTTGAACAGGACCGGGCCAGTTTGGTTCCCCCCCCCATCGAAACCCCCAGGGTTCGGTTCATTTGGGTTCATGAGTAATTTTTAAAGATTTTTTTTAGTACTTACCCCCTCCGGTGGGCTTCTCCAAGGCTGCGTGTGTGTGTGAGTGTGTGTCTGCTGAGATTTCCCTCCCCCTGCTGCCCCAGGCCACGCAGAGACCCATTATGCATGCATGGTGGCCTCCAAAATGGAAGGGAAGGCCTGGAAAGGGCTGAAGAACACCTGAACCGGATGATTTTGGGCACGAGGAAGGCTGGCGAAGGGAGGAGGAACCCCCATGGACCTCCTGTGGCCTCGGAGAAGCCCCCCAGAGTGGGTATGTAGTAAAAAAATGTTTTTTTAAAATTACTCGCGAATCCACAAACGGCATGGGGGTAGTTCGGTCCGGGGTTGGACCGAATGGGGGTGGTTTGGTTCAGCCCTGAACCATCAAACCGAACCCGTTCAACGTTGAACCTGTTTGTACATCCCTAGGGTAGGGTACACTCATCATACCCAGCTGCTTCCTCTCCCACAGTCATTCTCCCTGCCTCCTACCTTAATGTTTGCAAGCACATGGCGGTTGATAGGGAGAATGCGCAGCTCTCCTACCCAGGCTGGGCGCTTCTCCTTCCCCACTGGTGGTTGTGTGAACAGAGAGAATGTTGTGCTGTTAACCCAAATTCTGCAACAAGAAAAACTATATTTTGCAGCCTGTGTTATTGTTATGTTTAAAATGTGCATGATTTCTCCTGAAGTTGTTAATACTTTGCCGATCTGATCTTTCCCCTACTCGTTCTAGAGCAGTGATTCTCAATGTTGGGTCCCCAGATGTTGTTGGACTTCAACTCCCATAATCCCCTTCCAAAGGTCACTGGGGCTAGGTATTATGGGAGTTGAAGTCCAATAACATCTGGGGATCCAACGTTGAGAATCCCTGTTCTGGAGGATGAGGTAGCAGGATCGGAACCTAGCCAAGCCAGGAACCTACCACCTGCTGCCTGTCCTGGGAGGTGCTCGTGAGAGGAGTGGCTTCTGGGGCTTGCAAGCTTAAAAGCAAGGAGACCTGCCAGAAGCAAGTGGGAAGATAACTAGGTGAGCAAGGCCATTCCATCTGCCTTGCTGGGACTCACCACCTAGCCCCTATGCCTCCTGTGGACATTCCAGCAGCACAGACAGAGTGCAGCCTGCTTGTCGGCTGCCAAGTTCCAGATGGCTGGTTGCCAGCCTCCCAGATTGCTGAGCTCTACCACCTGCTGCCTGTCCTGGGAGCTGCTCATGAGAGGAGTGGCTTCTGGGGCTTGCAAGCTTAAAAGCAAGGAGGCTTGCCAAAGGCGTAGCTGTCAAGCCACCTGTAGGTGGCCGCTGAAGCTGGCTGCCAAAGGGGGCTGGGCCTTTGTTGCTGGGGGGTTGGGTTGGGCCAGGCCTTTTGTTTGGGCTCTCTTGAGTGGGATGGTGTTGGGGGTGTGCCTGGCAGTTTGGGGGCAGCTATTACTGTAGTGGTGGGGAATAGAAGAATTTGTGCTAACAGAGCAGCTGGCTGTTACAGGGGAAGGGAAATCAGTAACTTAGTAACTATTTCCACTTCCAACTGCTCTGTCAACTCTCAGGCCTTGGGGAGCAGCTCCAACGACCCACAGAGTCTGGCCTTGCTCCTCTGCAATGCCAGGTCAGTTCAGAATAAGACCAAAATTGTCCATGATTTGATTGTGGATGAGGGAGCTGACCTGGCATGTATAACTGAGACGTGGTTGGGGGAGGCGAGTGGTCCAGTGTGGGCTCAGCTTCTCCCACCAGGTTACTCTGTCGTGGAGCAGGCCAGGGGAAGTGTGTGTGTGTGTGTGTGTAATGGCTGTGGTCCATAAGAATACCATTTCCCTTACCAGGGCCCCTGAGAGACAGTTGACTTATATTGAGTGCATACTTTTGAGGCTGGGAACTAAAGATAGATTGGGGATTCTGTTGGTGTACCGTCCACCCTGCTGCCCAACTGACTCCCTAACTGAGCTGATGGAGCTGGTCACGGAGTTGGTGTTGGAGTCACCTAGACTTTTGGTGCTGGGGGACTTCAATATCCACTTTGGGACTGGCTTGTCTAGTGTGGCTCAAGAGTTCATAGCTGCCATGACAACTATGGGCCTGTCCCAATTAGTTTCTGAACCAACTCATGTTACTGGCCATGCACTCGATTTGGTCTTTTGTTTGGATCAGGGGGGTGTTCCATGGGTGGGCGATCCAGTGGTTTCCCCATTGTCATGGACGGATTACTACCTGGTTAAGGTTGGTTTCACAGCCGCAATCCACCCCTGCAGGGGTGGTGGACCTATTAGAATGGTCCACCCAAAAAGGATGCTGGACCCAGTGGGATTTCAAAAGGCCGTAGAGGATTTTGACGTTGGTGTGGCCGGTGATTCTGTCGATGCACTGGTGGGAACCTGGAACAGGGAATTCAACAGGGCAGTAGACATGGTAGCTCCTAAGCGTCCCTTACGACCTGTTGCCAAAATGGTCCCTTGGTATACTGAGGAGCTGCGGGGGCTGAAGGTAGGTGACTAGAGCGCAAGTGGAGGAGAACTCGGTTCGAATCTGACAGGATTCAGCATGTGACCCATTTGAAGGCTAATGCGGAGGCAGTGCGCACAGCAAAAAAGAGATTCTGGTCTGCGCACATTGCAGCTGCAGGTTTACGCTTGGCGGAGCTATCCTGGGTTGTGAGGAGTTTGGTTTCTGCTCCTTCTACTTTCATTCAGTCCCCGGAGTTGCTCTGCTGTGATGCCTTTAATGGGTTCTTTGCGAATAAGATCTCCTGTTTTCGGGCTGACTTGGACTCCACTATTTCTGCAAGGTCTATGGAGGAGGTGTCCAGCGATCCCTCTTGCAGTATTAGATAGGATCAGTTTCAATCTGTGACTCCTGAGGATGTGGACAAGCTGCTTGGGGCGGTGAGGCCTACCACCTGTTCTCTGGATCCTTGCCCGACTTGGCTGCTTCTATCTAGCAGGGAGATTGTTGGAGGTGGCCTAGTTAATATCATAAATGCATCGCTGAGGGAGGGTAGGGTGCCCTCCTGTCTGAAGGAGGCAATGGTTAGACCACTCTTAAAGAAGCCTTCCCTGGACCTCTTAGCGATGGACAGTTACAGGCCAATCTCCAATCTCCCTTGGTTGGGCAACGTGATTGAGAGGGTGGTGGCTGACCAGCTCCAGGCAGTCTTGGAGGAAACTGATTATCTAGACCCATTTCAAACTGGCTTTAGAGTTGACTATGGGGTTGAGACAGCCTTGGTCGGCCTGATGGATGACCTTTACTGGGGAATCAACAGAGGGAGTGTGACTCTGCTGGTTCTTCTGGATCTCTAGGCGGTGTTCAATACCATCAACCATGGTACATAGGATAGAAACTGCCATATACTGAGTCAGACCATTGGTCTATCTAGCTCAATATTGTCTTCACAGACTGGCAGTGGCTTCTCCAAGGCTGCAGGCAGGAATCTCTCTCAGCCCTATCTTGGAGAAGCCAGGGAGAGAACTTGAAACCTTCTGCTCTTCCCAGAGCGGCTTCATCCCCTGAGGGGAATATCTTGCAGTGCTCACACATCAAGTCTCCCATTCATATGCAACCAGGGCAGACCCTGCTTAGTATCCTTCTGGATCGCCTGGGGGAGTTGGGGGTAGGGGGCACGGCTTTGCAGTGGTTCCATTCCAATCTCTCGGGTAGATTCCAGATGGTGGAGCTTGGTGACAGTTACTCCTCAGAACAGGAGCTGTCATATGGAGTCCCTCAGGGCTCCATTCTGTCACCAATGCTTTTAAACATCTACATGAAACCGCTGGATGAGGTCATCAGGAGGTTTGGTGCTGGGTGTTATCAGTATGCTGATGACACCCAAATTTACTTCTCCGTTTCATCTTCAAGAAATGGCACTCATTCTCTAAATGCCTGCGTACAGGCAGTAATGGGCTGGATGAGGGATAACAAATTGAAGCTGAATCCAAGCAAGACGGAGGTGCTCATTGTGGGGGCTCAGAATCTGAGGGGTGAGTTAGATCTTCCTGTGCTGGATGGGGTTACACTCCCCCAAAAGGAGCAGGTGCGCAGCTTGGGAGTACTCCTGGACCCAGGCCTCACCCTGGTATCTCAGGTGGAGGCCAGGGCCAGGAGTGCTTTCTATCAGCTTCAGCTGATTCGACAGCTGCGCCCATTCCTTGGATGACCTCAAAACAGTGATGCATCAGCTGGTAACCTTCCAGCTTGACTATTGCAATGCGCTCTACGTGGAGCTGCCTTTGTACGTAGTCCGGAAACTTCAGTTAGTTCAAAATGCGGCAGCCAGATTGGTCTCTGGGGCAACCCGGAGAGACCATATTATGCCTGTTTTGAAACAGTTACACTGGCTGCTGATGTGTTTCCGGGCAAAATACAAAGTACTGGTTATTACCTTTAAAGCCCCGAATGGCTTGGGTCTGAGATATCTCAGAGAGCGCCTTCTTTTACATGATCCCCACCACACGTTAAGGTCATCTGAGGAGGTCCGTTTCCAGTTACCACCGGTTCATTTGGTGGCGACTCAGAGGCGGGCCTTCTCTGTAGCTGCTCCTGGGCTGTGGAATGCACTCCCAGCAGAAATTCATAATCTTAATTCCTTACTGACCTTCAAGAGAGCCCTTAAAACCCATATGTTTGGCCTGGCCTTTCAGGGTTTTTAATTAGTTTTAATTTTTTTAATGTTAACTGGGTTTCCAGGGTTTTAATTGTTCTGATAGTTTAATTGTTTTTTAAGATGTTTTTAAATTGGTGTTCATATTTATATTTCTCTTTTAATTGTTCTTGGTTTTAATGGTTTCTGTTTTTAATTGTAAACCGCCCTGAGCCATTTCGGAGGGCGGTATAAAAATCAAATCAATCAATCAATATGTCCCTCAAACCTACTCCTAAACTCTGGCAATGTGACTCAGCAACTTGCCTGGCTTCTAATGGTTGTGCCAGCACCACATCAGTTCTCTCTGGCAGGAGGGACAAGATCTGCTCCTCCTGGAGCATTCTGATGCTGTCTTCTTCAGTTGTGTGTGCAGAAGCAGAGAATTCCTTGATAATGAGCCCCCACCCCAATTTGCATGGTAGCAAGGGCTCCTCTTCCCACCCACCCCACCTCCCCAAGCAAGAAGTCGAAGCCCTCCTGGTTAGCAGGTTTACTTTTCCATATGTCATATCATATGGGGCATTGTGGAGAATGTTTGTTCATACTTTCCAAAATACTTTCTGTGCAACGAACCCAGAAATGGAGGAGCTGCCTGGTGTAGGGCTCTCAATTCGCCAGGATTGGCTTCGAGACTCTAAGAATCTGCATCAATCTCCAGGCGACTATTGAAAGCTGTCTTGGAGATTTAATGGTTTTATATTGTGAAAAATACTGGGGAGCGGGGGGATATCCAGGGATATCTTCTGTCGGCAGGCCTTCCAGCAGGCGCGTAACAACGATCGGGCAAGGGGAGACAGTTGTCTGGGGGCCCCACTGCCTGGAGGGGCCCCCCAGAGGCACCTCACGTGACTCCCCATTGCCCCCTGCCCAGCCCCATAGCCTCTCAGCCACTTGCCCTCTTCGCCGTCTCTCCAGCTTGTTCTCCTGGCCGGCAATCGAGCAGCAGACAAGCTGCAAAGAGCTCCTTTTCTCCCGCTTCTCAGCTGATCGGCGGGTGGGCGGGGCTTCCACGGAGGCCTCCGTGTAGGCCGCAGTGAAGCCTGAACTCCAGTAGGGCCCAAGCCAGCCAGGAAGGAGGAGGCAGCCAGAGTGACCACCACTGTTCTCTGCAGCAGACGACCCCTTGCTGCCTTGCCTAGCCCAGCATTTGCCAGGTAGAGTGTGAACTCCTTTTTGTGGTTACCTTCCCTGCCCTGGATATTTAGGGATCTGCTTGCCATAGGGCTTTGATATGTGGGGGGAGGGACTGAGAAATATTTATTTTTAAACAGCTTGGAAAATTTGCTGGCTTTAAAAAAACTTTCTAAAAAGTCCTATAAGTGGCTTGTTTCATGGCAGAAAATTACAAAAACTTCTGGAAGAAACAGTATTATATTTATTTTATTCATTCATTCATTCATTTATAAATGCACTTATGTTCAAGTTGTTTTGCAACCCAGAAGGTCTGAGTGAGAACTGTGAAGCATGTGTGGTGCTTTTATTTTATTTTATTTTTCTTGTGTGTGAACTGCTCTCCAATAACTTGCAGGGACTTCAGGGTAAATCTGGCCAACATGTGAATGCAGCACCTCTATTCCAGAGGAGATGTGTCTTAAAGGGCTTTAAAAGCCTCCTGTGAAAACCTCCTAGAATTGAACTTGACTGAATTTGTTCAGAATTCTGAGAAAACAAACATAGGTTCACCCTGCATGGTTGAAATTCTCCTTTGCTAATCTGCAGCGAGGGGCCCATTTTAATCATTCATCTTTCTAGTGTGTTCTAGGCATTAAAAGTAAAACAAATGTATAGTACTCAATGTATATCACTATATATTGTGACGTGTGCATGTGTGTATTCAGTGAAATGTATTTCCAGGCAGCATACTTATTTTGGAATATCAGACTTAAATCCTTGGGGGCCTGGGGTGTGTGGAGGCCCTGGACTTTGAGTGGGGGGGGGCATTTTAAAATCTCGTCTCTGGGCCCACTCCAACCTTGCTACGCCCCTGCCTTCCAGTGAGGCCACCTGGGATCTGGTGAGAATGCCCCCCAGTATTTCATTAGGCATTATCCAGTAATTACATTATGAGCCATGAGTTTCTTAGGGAACTGATTTTTACCCACAATATCACATTTTGTGCTGCATTTGCACTTTGTGGAACTGGGGCATAAACCTAGCCCTGCTTGCTCCCACTAGCTGTATTTCAAGGCTTGCTGCTTGCTACATTTCCAAAACTGACTTTTGCAAAGCCTTCTCAGTTTCCTTTCCCTCAGGCCTTTGCTTCCTAAAACTATAACTAAGAAAACTTTTCACGTGTGGTGGTTGCACCATATCTCTAAAGTATTTAGAAGATTTGCCTTTTAGCCCAGAGTTCTACTTCCTGTTTTGAGTTCTACTTCCTGTTTTGATAACGTTCCCTCTTTGAAAAGATACCACGTGGTTTACACCAGCAACTGGTCTCTCTTTCCCCTGGATTTTCAAACATAGCATTTAGCAACAAGGACCATCTTACCCAATACTGTTTGGAGAGACCAGCCAGAGTAAATGAGAGAGTCTAATGATTTCATTAAAATCTGCATCCAAAACAGATGCAACAGTGATCCAATGTCCTTACTATAGGGTGGTCTTTCTCAGTTGCCAGTGGTGGGATGAGGAAGACAGCAAACAAAGTGAAGGAATTGGAGGAAGGGACAGTTCATACAGGCATTGGCCCTGTGCTGTCACCTCTGGGAGTGTGCAGGGCTTCTGGTTTGGCAAGGACCAGTGCCTTCCTGCAAGATCAGGTTTCCTGTGGGGTGGGGGGTTAGTTTGCAAAGAAGTGGGCTAAGGAGGTTAGTACACACATGGTGAAATGAACAGGGAGTGATTGATTTCAGGTAATCTGTCCAAATGTCAGGCAAAGAAGCAAGCTGCTTGGGCCCCAGAGACACAGAAGAAATTTAAACATGCCACAGATCCTGCAGAGAGACACACGCCTTTTCAGCTCTTCTCTGCTGTCACTTAGGCCTCACTCTTTAACCCTGCCCTGCAGTAAAGCTGAGGCTCATTGCCATCCAAAATCCACCCCCACATAGATGGTCTTTTAGTTATAGATGGAGATCACTTGGAACTGCATGTACTCATCCTGGTTAAAAAATTAATCAGAGGACCGGGTCTCACGGGCAGGGAGGGAGCCCTGGGCGGCTGGGGAGCTCGGGGGCCGAGCGCACAGGGCATACTGGGGAGACTCCCGGAGCTCGGAGGCGGCTTTTCGCCTCCCCTCAGGGTCTACTCGTGAGTAGGTGTGGTGTGAAGCCGCTCCGTGGCTACTCACAATTCAAAAAACCTTGCTCGCTCTGCAAACCTGGTTTGGGGGCAGGGGTTCTTGAGCGGGTTACCTGCTCCAGAACCACCGGGCTTGCAGCCGAGCCCAGTGGTTCTGACGATCTGCAAAAATTGGGCTAGGCTTTCCTAGTCCGATTTTTGCAGATCGTGGGAATAGCCTCAGAATCAGCAAGCCCCACAGAGTTGATGGTGAGGATGCAAACTAAGTTTCAGGCAAACTGCTGTGGTTGACCAGCATTTAGCCAGGATAGATAACTAGTATTCAGTCCTGGTAATCTGTCCTATTTAAATGCTGGTTAACAGGAGTGGTTTGACCAGAATTGCCTGAAATTCTGCATTTTGACCATCAGCTCCATAGGGCTCACTAATCCTGATTGATGTTTTAACCATGATTCTTGAGATTGTGTGAATCCAGCTTTTGTGAGCCTCCCAAAGAACAATTGTTATAGGGCAGCTAGTAAATAAAAGCTGTTGTTGTTGATGATGATGTTGTTACTGTGTCTATATTTTTGATTCAAAGAGTAATGCCTATCTGGAAAATGACTCAAGGTCAAACACACAGCTATTGTTGAGGATCTAAGGAATTAAAAATGATACTGCGATGAGACTTTTGGGATTTGTAAATGGTATTGTATTTCTGTTGTGTATGCTTCAAGAGGTTTTGCAATCAAGAGAAGATCTATTCTCATATTATGTTTCATACTAATACAATCTAGCCCTCTTCAGATGTTACAGAGGTTAGCAGTGCTCACAGTTACGGCTTGGAAAGCGGGGAGGAAGTCCCACCCCAGAGCTCACCCTGATAGCTGTTCACGAAAGCTACCCCCATCACAGTTACAGTGCTTCCTCCTTCAGACAAACGGAGCCATAACTTACGGCTTCCTTTTGCCTGAAGAAAGGAGCACGGTAATTGATGGTAACCATGATTGATGGTAACCATGTGCGACCAGCTAGAAGGGTGAGGGACAGCTCTGGGGTGGGACATCTTCCTTGTTTTCTGAGCTCTAACTGTGAGCGCCACTGTGCTCTATAATGTCTGAAGAGGGCTTCTGTGTACAGCCTACAAAGTACAGATCCAAACACCGATATAATTATTCACATGTTATGTCGAACACAGGTGCAGCAGTACACTTCTTATTTGTGGCATGCATTTGAAGGACCTATACCCAGGTTCACTTTTAAACTGCAGGTACAGTCATTCACACAAACATATGTACCTGTGTACAGACAACTGAATGCAGGTACAACATGATGTCCGCAGAGGGCTAGAGTGTTGTGAGGATTGATAGAACTTGCCCCAATATTGGGCTATTCACACAACCAGAGGTGGGGTGGGTGGAGGGTAAGTCTGTGCTGAACTTACCTCCCCCCAGACGATCTCCTTGACCTCCCCACCGCCTCCTGGCCGCACAGCTGAGCCACGCACATGAGTGGCTCTCCCAGGAGCCATACGGCTTTCCAGAGGCTGGGACAATGCATCCCGGCCTCCGAGAATCCCATAATTAACTGTGCAATGAGTGTGCAGTGCATTGAGGGATTCCCTTGTGAGTTGGGTGCTCTTGGCGCCCGACTGTGTATGCCCGAGTTGTGTGCAGCTCAGGCTGTGTACTTGTGCCCTTCTACCTAGGTAAAATGTCAGGTATGAAATCCGGGCTACCCAGGAGGGCGCCATTGGGATCGAGGCTGATCCCGGCACTGCAGATGAGCAGCTGTACCCAGGTAGGGCTTCCCTAACCTGGAGAGGGCTGTTTGCATGCAAGGCCTTTCTATATTGTGGATTCTTGCAACCCACCTCTCCCCTGCAAAAACTACTCTGTGCAAAAACATTGCACAGAGAGAAGGCAACCAAGATGATCAGGGGCGTAGAGCACCTTTCTTATGAGGCAAGGCTACAACACCTGGGGCTTTTTAGTTTAGAAAAAAGATGACTGCGGAGAGACATGATAGCGGTCTATAAAATCATGCATGATGTGGAGAAAGTGGATAGAGAGAAATTCTTCTCCCTTTCACATAACACTAGACCCAGGGGTCATCCCGTGAAATTGATTGCCAGGAAATCTAGGACCAGCAAACGGAAATAATTTTTCATACAACTCATCATCAACTTGTGGAATTCTCTGCCACAAGATGTGGTGACAGCCAACAACCTGGATGGCTTTAAAAGGGGTTTGGATAATTTCATGGAGGAGAGGTCTATCATCGGCTACTAGTTGGCGGGCTAAAGGCCACCTCCAACCTCAAAGGCAGGATGCCTCTGAGTACCAGTTGCAGGGGAGTAACAGCAGGAGAGAGGACATGCCCTCAGCTCCTGCCTGTAGGCTTCCAGCGGCATCTGGTGGGCCACTGTGTGAAACAGGATGCTGTACTAGATGGGCCTTCGGCGTGATCCAGCAGGGCTGTTCTTATGTTCTTATGTAAGGCATGAAAAAAGTATTCCCTTCCTGACACATATCTTTTTCTGTGGAGGAGGGGATATTTTATATGCAGGAACAGTCAGTCATGTGAGCTGTACTGGTAAAGCCCAGACAGCAGTTTACTACCTCTCTGAGAACTAGGCCACTGCTAAATGTTTGTCCTGACATCAACATTGTACTTATTCCTGTACATTTCTGGGGAAATGGGCTCTTCTCAAATGTGTATATGTATGTTTGTATATTAAGTTTCAAGATGGTATCAGGTTTCAAACCAAACAGTTTGGGAACATTTAAGGCAGCTGGCCCCATACTCGCCTTTCTGTTGAAAAGGAAACATACCTTAACAGGAAGAACACATCATTTCCTCTTTAGACACATTACTATTTTAAGCAGCTCATGTTTGTCTAGACGTTACTGGCGCTTTGTTGCGACCACTTTATCTGTATTTACAGATATGCAGAATGAATTGTGCTTGTTATAGAGTTAGATTTATAGATCTCGTAGGTATTTAAAGGGACATTGGGATACAGGAAAAACAAGTGTATTTTGTGGTACCTTAAAGACAAAAGCCTTCAGGCATTCAAAAACTGGGCATAGTGTTCCTGGGTCCAAGGGGAATTGGAGTGCATCGGCTAGCCACACTCTCTAGTGATGACATGTTCTGTAGTCACACCCCTGTTCTCCCTGTGTTCATGTTCAGTGCTTGTTTGGTGAGGCAAATGCCGCACACAGGAAGAGCAGGGTGTGTGGCTAGGGACTACACTGGTGCTGGGCGTATGCTGTCTGATATACCTCCATTTTATTTATTTATTTATTTATTTGATTTATATTTCCACTGGACTTGGGTACAACATACCCAGTTTCTGAATGCCTGAGAGGCTTGATGACATAAACTTTTTGTGGTCTGGAGACCACTTCATCCGATACAGGAAGTGCTATAATCAGTTGGCATATATATACATACTCAGGGTTACAAGGGGGGGGGGGATGTAAACAGTGGGGCCAAAAAACACTTTTCGGAATGGATCATGTTTTGGCCTTAAAGGTAAAGTGTGCTGTTGAGTCGGTGTCGACTCCTGGCGACCACAGAGCCCTGTCGTTGTCTTTGGTAGAATACAGGAAGGGTTTACCATTGCCTCCTCCCGCGCAGTATGAGATGATGCCTCTCAGCATCTTCCTATAGAGCTGCTGCCTGATATAGGTGTTTCGCATCGTCTGTATGGGAAGGATTTGAACTGGCAACCAGCAGGAATTCGAACTGGCAACCTCTGGCTTGCTAGTCATTTCCCCACTTACTGCTTACATTTGTGTCCTCTAAATCTATTATGGAAGAACATGAGAACAGCCTTGCTGGTTCAGGCCCAAGGCCTATCTAGCCCAGCATCTTGTTTCCCACAGTGGCCCACCAGATGCCTCTGGGAGGCCCAAAGGCAAGAGCTGAGGGCATGCCCTCTCTCTTGCTGTTGCCCCACTGCAACTGGGATTCAGAAGCATCCTGCCTCTGAGCCAGGAGGTAGACTATAGTCAGAGGTGCAGCTAGGTAATTTTGGAGCCTGGACGTAGTGGGCATGTGGGCCCCTCCCTTGCAAAATAAGAATCCTCTGCGCGCGCATGCGTGCGCGCACACACCCACCCAGTGGTTCCACACAGTATTCTTTAGCGCACTATTCCCACTGTTTAAAAGTTATTAAAAACTGCTGGTCAGGCAGGGAAAACAGAGGCAGCAGCGGCAGCAGCGGCAGCAGCAGCCTGCCTCCACTCAGGGAGATGGCCAGCACCAGGCAGTGCTGGGTGGGAAAGCATTGTGGAGCCCATGCCACTGCCATGGGGAGGAGATTCCTGGCACAGGCTGATTGTAGGCGCACTGCTGGGGCCCTCCAGGGGAGCTGGGAGGCTGGACTTGTGCTCAGAAGTCTGGGCCTAATGGCGCCTCTGCCTATAACTGTCAAGACTGGAAGCCACTGATATACATGTTCTCCATAGACCATCCAAGCTGGTGGCCATTGCCACATCCTGTGGCAGCAGGGGTGTAGCAAGTTCTGAAGGGACCCATGTGCAAGAATTTAATATGGGCCACATTGGGTCTTTTCCCCATAGGGATAAATGGGAAACTCAAAAAAGATGAATCATTTCCAGATGGCTGGGCAGAAAACTCTGAAATTTCATCTGGTGTTCCTACATGATGATAACATTAAGTGTGCTGGCTTTCAAGGAGGTCAGTTTACACACTGATTTTTAATGGTTTTTTAAAAAGTGTTTTAAAGTGTCATAACCAGTGTTATCTCTATTTTTTTCTTTCTTTCTTTCATCTGTGCGCGGAATGAGTTTTGTTCTGGGTGGCAGTACCTAGGCAGTGTGTGCACAAATGCATTCAGAGTGGGACCATCTGGATTCAACCAGAGCGGGATCTAAAATTGACTGTGTCAACATAAAAAAAACATCTGAGTGTGCGCACGTGCACACACCTTAGAGGGAACACTGGCCATAACTGCTTTGTTTCATGGCAGAAAGTCACAAAAGAAGTACTGAAATTAAAGACCCCCATACTGGTCATCATCTAAGCCTTATTTTGGAAGCAACTGCCCCTTGACTTCATATAAAAGGAGTAGTACCCTCATTTTTAATTTTTTTTTGCATCCCATGTTATAAAAACAGAATGACAAGGCGGAACATTCTCAAAATTCATACGGTAGTAGCACATGATAGTAGCACTAAGTGTGCACATCTGCAAGGAGATCAGTCCACATGTTAATTTTTAATACATTTTAAAATGTGTGTGTTTTTTTAAAAAAATCATTAAAAATCAGTGGGTGGACTGATCTTGCAGATGTGTACATTTAATGCTATCATAATGTGCTACTCACATATGAATTCACATATGAATAGGATCCACAGCTGCCTTGTATAGGAGAACCGTTTGGAGAATCAGGAGAACAGTCTGGAGAATCTCTCTGAGCAGTGACAAGGTCCCAGGTACTGGCCTGGCTCCACCCACCCAGGTGAACCACTGGCTCTTCTTAGCAGGAAGGGCTACAAAAGGCTTCCTGTTTGGATTGGGACTTTTCCTGAGCAACAACAATCTTTCCTGGATCTGGTGTGCTCTGACTCCTGGCTTGACCTCTAGTTCTGGTTTCTGGCTCAAATCCAATGGCTTCCTATGGCTGAGTCTACTTCAGACTGAACCTGAAGTGGCACACGTGGTTGTAGTAATAAGAACCCTTCCCCAGCTCCCTGCCAACTGGAAGGCCTTCAGCCTACCAGTCTTATGTACCCTCGTTCTGTCTTTGCTGTCATAGGAGCCCTTGTGCCAGCAAATTTACTGGATGGTGCTGGCTGCATGTTTCTGACAAAAATTACTAATTCAGTTTATATCTTTTCCATGAGTGGGAGCAGCCAGAGCACTGTTTACAGAGGAGGCAACTGCTAATACTAATCAGGAAAAGCTGAAATCTTGCAGCCTGGAGTTGTGACTTTCTGTTTGTTGTTCTTCATTGATCTATAGCTGCGGCCTTTTCAAACAAGGTTATTAAAGAGAAACCCCCGATGTTTGGAATCATGTGTCAATCTCCTGGTCTGTGATTAGGCAACAGTTTTAATTGGGAGCTTGACATTTAAAGGGTGTGAGATGTAAATCAGGCCAGAATCTGGCTTTAATCACTGCTGGGGCATGTTTCTCTTTCGAGCCTAATGAAGTTGTGGGGCTGGCAATCTCAGTACATTTGGATTGCTGTAGATATCCATCTTGCATGTTTCCTGAAGTGGCAGCCCTGGAGCTCCTAATTCTGTGGGTTGTCTTTATTTTTCTTCTCAGCATGAGGCACAAAAATAGCAGGACCCCTTGATTTACATGGTGTCAAGACGCCAGCTAGTGGGGTGGTAGAAAGCAAGATTCAGATGGCTCTGTCTGTAAGACAAGCCAGAGGATCTTCCCCCCCGCCCCCAAACAGCAGTCTTCCTGTGCCCTGATTTCCAAAAGCAGCTTATCAGGTGATCATGTAGGGTTGCCCTATAGACTGAAAAGGAAGCCAATAATCCTGCGAGGTTATTGGAGTCACATAGGAGACTGCCTTATACTGTGTCAGACCACTGACCCTTCTAGCTCAGTATTGTCTATATGAGTAGTTCCCAAACTTTGGTACTCCAGATGTTGCTGAACTACAACTCCCATGATCCCCAGCCAAAATAAATTATATCTGGGGCCATGGCAGTTGTAGTTCAGCAACATCTGGAGTACCACAGGTTGGGAACCCCTTGTCTACACCAGGGGTAGGCAACCTTGGATCTCCAGCTCTTGTTGAACTATAACTTTCATCATTACCCCTGCTAACTTGGCAAAGAGGCACCTTTTTAATGTGATGATTCTCTTTATTTAGCAGGGGCAGAGTAACTGGCCCTGTCCACCCCCAGCACAGTACCTCCAGTGACTGTTGCTGGTGTCTATCTTATGTTTCTTTTTAGATTGTGAGTCCTTTGGGGACAGGGATCCATCTTAATTGTTTGTTATTTCTCTGTGTAAACCGCCCTGAGCCATTTTTGGAAGGGCGGTATAGAAAGCAAATGATTAAAATAAATAAATAAATCATGCTCCACCATAATTTATAGTGGTGGGGGCTGATGAGAATTGTAGTTGAACAATAGCTGGATAGCCAAGGTTGCCTACACCTGGTCTACACCGACTGAAAGCAGGTTTCAGGCAGGAAATGACCAAGATTGAATCTGGGACCTTCTACAGCTGTGACTATGAATATTCATATACTGAATATAGACTAAATGAAGAGTGAAGCAGATGCTCTAGGACTGAGATACAGCCGCGGCTCTATCCTATAATCACACAGTCCTCTGATTTGGAGCCTTGGCCTACTTTGGATGGATACCATGCTAAATGCCTTCAAAGATGTCACTTTTTTCAAATTTCTTTCTTTATGAAGGTAAAAACAGTTTTGTCCTTGTTACAATAATATGATGGATTAAATGTGTTCTGCTTTTGATTTTAGATTTCTCTGGAATCCAAAGTGTAGCTGTGGAAGAAGGAGACTTGATGTGTAACCTCCTGCCTGTTAGAATGAAAGAAAATGGAAATTCAAACACTTGTGGCAGCCACTGTGAACTTTCTTTCCAGACTGGGTTTAGGGTACGTGAACCTGTATACTTATTGTTGGCTGCTAAAAGGACAAGCAGCACTGATGAATGATGCCTCATTATGTATTTCTAGTCTCCTCATGGCGTAGCCAATGAATGTGTACTATTTGATCCCCATAGACCCATTTCAGATGTCATGGCCAAACCATGCCTTGGCTTGAACGGTGTCTCAGTGTTGCTTTGGAGGTTTGCAATATAACCATAGTTGTCCCAATAAGGGAGGAGAGCTGGCCTAGTGGAAGTGAGCATGAATATCCCCTTTGCTATGGAGGGGACAATAGAAAACTGTGAGGGTATTCTCACGATCCGTAGAAAGTGGGCTAAGGGAGCTTAGCCCTCTTCCCACAGATCGTGGGAACCACCAGGCGAGCCCGGTTTCCCCAAAGCTTGTCACCTGCTTAACTCCCCCTCCCTTTAGCCCAGGTTAGCGGAGCGAGTGCTCCGCTAAGCCGGGTTTTTTGGTCATGTATTGCCGCGGCATGGCCCCGCGGCGTGGCAAAACATGAGGAGACCCCCAGCCGGGAGGCTGCAAGCAGCCTCCAAGGCTCGGGGGTCTCTCCAGCATGCTCCGCACACTCATGCGGGGCATCTTGGAACTTCCAGGGGCTGTGTGGCCCCCGATCCCCACAGCACCCACCAGCTCTGTGATGGAGCCGGAAGTCACCCAGGGCTGCCTTCTGCTCATCTGCTAAGCCTGCTCTCCCTGCTAACCCCGTAACGGTGAGTCTCACTGATTGTGAGACTCGCCTCTGTGTGTGAGTGCTGTAAAAGTGCTGTAATCCCTTAGGGGGCTGACACCATAGCTCAATAGCAGAGCATCTGCTTTGCATGCAGAAGTTCCCAGGTTCACTCCCTGGCGTTCCAGGTAGGACTGGGACAGACTTCTGCCTGAAACCCTGGAGAGCTGCTGCCTGTCAGTGTAGAGAATACTGAGCTCAATGGACCAATGGTCTGACGGCATACAGCAGCTTCCTATATTCCTAACAATCTATAGTTACTGTGAACCATGAAGGGAGGGGAGGAATTGGAGAGGGGTCAAGGTAAGAGGGTGTGTGTGAGCCACCCCATCCACACCCACCAATGCTCACCATACTGCTTTTTTTACGAATGTGAGAAACAAGACAAAATCCCAGTATATTTCTTGTTATGTTACGACAATCTATCTATCTATCTATCTATCTATCTATCTATCTATCTATCTATCTATCTATCTATCTATCTATCTATCAGATTTGTACACTGCCCCAAGCTTTCAACTCTGGGCAGTTAACAATATCATAAAACAAGTTGAAACATACACAAAAATATTTAAGCAATGTAGACAATCTAAAAGTCAAAACAGATTAAATTTTAAAAAGCTGAAAAAGCTTGGGTGAAGAGGTAGGCTTTCAAGTGCTTTAAAAAAGTGGTCAGAGATGGGGAGGATCGCATTTCAATAGGGAGTGCATTCCACAGTCTCGGGGAAGTAATCGAGAAGAACCGTCCCTGTGTCCACCAATCGAGCTGGCGGCAACTGGAGATGGACATCTCTAGATGACCTCAATGGGCGGTGGGACTGATAATGAAGAAGACGTTCTCTTAAATACCCAGGGCCTAAGCCGTTTAGGGCTTTATAGGTTATAACCAGCACTTTGTATTTTGCCTGGAAACCTATAGACAGCCAGTGTAGTTCTATCAGCAAAGGAGTGATGTGGTCTCTCCAAGATGACCCAGAGACCAAACTGGCTGCTGCATTCTGTACCAACTGGAGTTTCCAGACTACGAACAAAGGCAGCCCCACATAGAGCGCATTGCAGAAGTGAAGTCTGGAGGTTACCAGCATATGAACCACTGTTTTGAGGTCATTCATCTCAAGAAATGGGCACAGCTGGCATATCAGCCTAAACTGATAGAAAGCCCCTCTGGCCATTGCCTCAACCTGAGATACCAGGGAAAGGTGTGGATCCAGAAGTACACCCACACTGTGTACCTGTTCCTTTTGGGGAAGTGTGACCCCATCAAGAACAGGCAGATCAAAACCGTCTCTGGAGTTCTGACCCCGCACAATAAGAAAAGAGGCACCTTTTAACATTGTGATTCTCTTTATTTAGCAGTGGGAGAGTAACTGGCTCCCTCTATCCACCCACAGCACAGTACCTCCAGAGATTGTTGCTGGTGTCTATCTTATGTTTCTTTTTAGATTGTGAGCCCTTTGGGGACAGAGATCCATCTTATTTATTTATTATTTCTCTGTGTAAACTGCCCTGGGCCATTTTTGGAAGGGTGGTACATAAATAAATAAATAAATAAATAAATAAATAAATAAATAAATGTACCTCCATCTTATCTGGATTCAGTCTCAGTTTATTCTCCCTCATCCAGCCCATTACTGCTTCCAGGCAGGTTATGCCATCTCCTGATGATGTTGACATTGAGAAGTAGATTTCCATGAAGTAGTTCGCTTCAGAGGTGAAAAAGCAGCTGGAGGCAAGAGTGTTGACTGGAAAGGAAAGGGTTAAGAATTTCCTGCTTGCTCTGCTCCTTAGTCTGTCCAGGTTGGTTTTGCTTTAAAAGAAAAGCAGTGTAAGAAAGAAAGGCAGAACTTTGGGAAATGTGTCCTTTGAGCCTACAAGATATTGCAAGCCCATTTCCTCGGGACAAATGGCACCCTGGCTTCCCATCCTGAATTGGCTTCTAAATATATAACTGGAACGTTCAAGTAACGATAGAAGCTTTAATATCATGGGCTTTCTGTAAAGGTTTAGCTAGACCTGATTCCTGTCATTAAATGCTGGGATGCATGGTACTCTTTCGGCCCTTTCTCACAATCAGGGACCCGGGCAGGAGGGTGACACAGGGAGGAAGGCTACAGACGCTTACCTCCCCCACAGATGACTGGGGTCCAGTTGCTGGGTACGTGGATTGCATGCCCAGACAATCCTCTGCTGCCCCAGGCAGTGTGGAGTTGTGGGGGGTGGGGCACGTCGTCCCAGACCCTGGAAATCCCATAGTGCACCACGCAAGTCCACGAAATCCCATAGTGTACCACGCAAGTCCACGAAATCCCATAGTGCACCACATCATGCCTTCTCCTCAGAAAGCTGCCAATGGGGAAGAATCCGCAAGGGCTCAGCTCTGCCTCCTGTGCTCCAACAGCCATGGGAGCTACCAGCATGAAATAGCCGCTTGAGGAGGCGGAGCCAGTCACAAAATGGCAGGCTGGGGGAGGGGAGCTAGTAGCAAAATGGCAGCTAGTATAAGCATTTACATCTCTCAAATAAGGGATTTTAAACCACCCTGAATTCCAGAAGCATTGTGCTGTAGGACAGGAGGGAAGGCAACAGAGAGAAATGAATGCCAGAGGAAACAGAAGAAACTTTGCGCACTTGAAGAGGGAGAGATTTAAAATGGCATGGCCATGGCCCTATGAAGACAGTCAAACAGATTTGCTGTGTTGGCTGGAATGAAAGGAAGCCCAAACATCTAGAGAGCTATTTCAGATGAGCTCGGAAGCTACCAGTACCTCCCAAGCCATCTAATACTCACCCCTTCCTTCTCTGTTGCTGAAGGGGGCAACACTGAGGCCTTGAGGTAGCTGTTGGGCTGAGTCTCAGACCAATGGCTGCCCATGTGCTTGACTTCTGTCACCCTCCACTACATCTCCCCATTCCCACATTTCCAAGAGTCCATTTTAAAATTTCCGCTGGGTGTGGGGAAACAAGTTGGATATAGTCTGTACACTTGCACCTGCACAACTTGAAGGTCCCCCCAGCCCTAGAGTTTATCAAACTGAACGAACTGCGGGAGAGTTGATGGCAGTCCATCCCCCTACAATACATCTTGGGTTCAACCGAACCCAAGGCAATTAGCTGTCCCAACAGCCTGCTCTCTCACTGTCCTCTGGCCCTGCCCTGGATGTAACTGAACTGTGCAGGCTGCTCATCATTCGCCCAGCTGGGGAGGGAAATCCCCAACCAAGTAAGTGACAAGAGTTGGGGATTTCTCTCCTTTAGCTTGAATGGGCTGCAGCTCATTCTCTGCTCCTCTAGCTCAATAGGATGGGCCTCTACTGGGTTAAAGAAGAGGTGTTGATGAGATTCTCACGATCAGCAGAAAGCAGGCTAAGGGAGCCTAGCCCGCTTTCTGCTGATCGTCTGCTGCCACAGGAGCTGCTCGGCTCCCGGCGGCAAACTCTCCTAATTCCCCCTCCCCTTAGCTGAGGTTAGCGAGTGAGTGCTCCACTAACCCTGTATTTTTGATTGTGTATTGCCTTGGCGCGGCTCTGCATCCTGGAACTTCCAGGGGCCATGTGGCCGTCGATCCCTGCAGCCCCTGCTGGTTCCGTCACGGAGCCGGCAGTTGTGTGGGTGGCCAATCCGGCCACCCTGGGCTGTCTGGGGATCGTCTGAAAGGCAAACCCTCTGAAAGTAGGTCTCACCTATCGTGAGACTTGCCTCGTTGTGTCCTTGATATATCCATATCATATATATCCGCCATATCCTACTTGTTTATGCAACTCTGCTACTTTGATCTGTAAACTAGTGGTAAATACTTAAATGTCACAAGTGAACTGCATGGAACTGGAAAGTTTGGATGTGTGTGTGTGTGTGTGTGTGTGTGTGTGTGTGTGTATCAACTAGTAACCAGGCATTTTTCTTTTCCGATACCAGGGAACTCCTAATAGGTGGTTCCCCAGTTTCGCTTTGGTCTGTGGTATGTAAAAAACAGCTTAGTGGTTAGTGACAGCAAGTTATCTTGGGTTTGAGTCTCTCCTTTCCCATGTGATAAAAGTATCACAACTGCAGTTTACCAGGAGAATTTTCAGACAGCAGGCTTCACTGTGGGTTTACTACGAGGCTTTACTACGAGCTCAAAGTTGCCCCAAAAAATGGACGCAAAAAGGGGGATTTGTTTTACCCCGGATATAAATAGGGCAACACTCTAACTGCAACGAAAAACCCAAATCGCGTGTGAAGTGCTCCCTGATAGCTTGCAGGGACTTTGGGGTAAATCTGGCTGATATATGAACACACACTCTCTATTCCGGAGGAGATGCAAACTAAAAGTCCTGTGTGAAGAAGCTCCTGGGCATTTTTCACACAGGGCTTTTAGCTGATCTCTGGGGCCACCCACCAGTTGCCATCTTCACCCTTGTACGTAGTGCACGTTTCAAGTAAGAAACCTGCTGACTCAAGCTTCTTCAGACATTCGAAGGTGCGATACAACAGGAAGCACAAGTGAGTCATGCTTCCTTTTTTGTGCCTTTAATGTAATCTGTGAAAAGGAGGTATGCATCTCCCTCACATCTGGAGTTCATGCATCTTTCTCTGTGGAGGGACGTGAGATGCCTCACATATAACTCGCAGAAGAATGATTCATTCATGCATCCTCTTTTTGACTCACTGTGCAATGTGCAAAAAAACATGAGACATGAGCCAGTGCAGAAGAAACACTGGACTATACACTGGATGTTGGTACATGCTCAGAAATTGCTGACATGACCCCCTTACTGTGCACCAAACAACACATTACATGAATTACACCATTGGCCGTTGGGCTCAATGAAAACCTGTTCTTTCCTGATAGCTGCATCCAATCTTAGTCCAGTCTAGTCGTCTAGTCCAGTCTTAATATCCCTGTTTGTGGCATGTTGTGGCTTCCCAGTTCAAGTCCTGCTGCCCGCCCCTGTAATTACCACTTCTGCCAGGGGCCACACAGCCATGAGGATCAGCTCCACTTGGCAGGATGTGCCCTGCTGGAACAGATGCCTTCTCTGTGGCAGCTGCCGCCAGCCATCTGGTGGATGAACTGCTGTGGCCTCTTCCTTTTCCAAAAGCAACCAATCAGGGGCCAGGGGCATCAGGATTCATGATGCACAGTGAATAGCCCTTTAGGTAACATGCTGCAGTTCCAAAGTGGCATTACAAGAGTGCTCGGACCAAAACAGTGTGAACCAACATGGAATTATTCAAAAAAGAGTGATATTTTCTTTATTCAGCAGAGGAAGCTTGCAATTAGTGGCTCAAATATCATTTGAATTAAGCAGGCAGGGGCAGAGCAGATGCTTTGCAGGCAGAAGATCCCACATTCAGTTCTGGGATATCCAGGTAGGAAATCTGAAATCTTGGAGAGCTGCTTCCAGTCCGTGGGTGATAGACAGAGCAAGGATAAACTGATGCAGTAACTGCACCAGTGCAGCAGAAAAGTGGCAAATTTTGATGCCCTTCCCTTCCCTGGGAAGCCTTTGGTGCCACCCAAAAATATGTCCCTGATAACTGTGCAACTCTCAGGGTCGTATTTTCCGGTGGCAGAGAGGGTTTCCTGGGGAAGGGAAGGGCGTCAAAAATTTCCACTTCCATGCTGCACTGGCACAGTTATTTGGAATGTTCTGTTAGGTTGCTCTCTTGCTGCACCAGTGCATCCTTGCACTGTATGTCAGCCAATGTAGAAAATACTGAGATAAATGGAGCTATAGTTTGACTCAGTATAAGGCAGCTTTATATGTTTGGATCACTTACCATTCCTTGCAATTTCCTTGGGTGACTAACAAGGGATGTGTGAACCAGTTTGGGGGCTCGGGGGTTTGGTTCGGGGTTTCGGTGGTTCAATGGTTTGCGGTAGAACCAACCCCCACCCCGAAGTTTGGGGGGGTGGGTTTCGCAATCTTAAAATTCTTTTTTTTAAAATTATTTTATTTTTTATTTTACCTTTTACTCCCCTGGGGGGAGTTCCTGGAGGCGCTGTGTGTGTGTGCGTGCCCCCGCGGATGTTCCGCCTTCCCCACTGGACTTCTAAATCACCCCCTCGCCCGGTTCAGGTGCTCTTCGGCCGGTTTTCAGCCTTCACCCAGCGGCCATGTTGGGGGCTGGGTGCCTGCGCACATGGCCTCTGCATAGCCTGGACGCATCTATTCACCCAGGCTTTTAACTAAATATTGTTTTAATAGTTTTGACATTGTTTAAATGTTTTAAAGTTTGAATTGTTGTAGTGTTTTAACTTTTGCTTTATCATTTACTTTGTTTTAACTGGTGTTTTGATTTTTTTTGGTCATTTATTTTAACTAATGTTTCAACTTTTTTCATAGCTTATTGGCTTTGGGTTGTTGGAGTGGAAGTATTATTATTTTCGCTCTGTGGATAGTGACATGCATGATAACGAGTTCCAGTTCTGTGACTCTGCTTTCTAAAAAATTCCTGGCATCAGTTGTACTTGCATAGCAGTTCTCAGACTTCCCGGGGCAAATTCATAGAATGCAAGTCTATTAGATATGATAACGGAATATAACAGAAGAAGTCTTTCTCTAAATACCAGACATTGGGGAATGGCAGGGCAGGACAATCATTCCAATGATAACAACAACAACAACAACAACAACGAAATAATGATCTGCTATTACAAGTCTAGTCCAACTAGAAGAGGTTATTTAAAAAGAATGTACCAAATTTGGAAAGAGAAGCATCCAGATACAGAAATAACAGAACAAAGGCTAGCAGACCAGAGAAGATTCATAATAAGAAATAAAGTATTCACAGCAGTTGAGCTGGAAGAACTGCAAAGAGCAACACAGGCTCAAGATATGGAAGAAGAATTACCACCAACTGAAGCAGTTGCTCAGGCGCAGGTGGAGGAGGTGTTGGAAACAGAGGATGCCACTGTTGCTGAAAATGTTTCAAAATCAAAACCAGGCAACCTTCCCTTTGCCTTCACCTCAAAAACCCAAATGCCATTTAACAGAAAAGCAACAAGAACAGAAAAGCAACAAGAAAAGCAAAAAATAACTGAGCACATGAACCAAACAACCACCAGGGTTCGACTTCCAGCTCTAAAAACAGATGCCAAAAAACAACTTGCTCAGGCATTAAAAGATGTCAGTGCTGCACTTGCAGAAATAACAACCAATAATTTGCAAGAAACAAACCAACTAATGTACAGCGCAGCAACAATAACAACACAAGAGCTCGGATATAAGATCAGTGGACCTGTAAAAAAAGAAAGCAGTACATCACCTAAATGGAAGATTAGATTAGAAAATAAAATCTCCAGGCTTAGATCAGATGCTAGTAAACTGAAAGATATGAAAGACAGGAAGCTGAAGAATGAAAACACCAAACAGTATCTGATCCAAAAATACCACCTAGATTCAAGGAAAATTAGAGAAGTCCTGGAAATAATAAAGCAGCAAATAACAGCAGTGTCAAAGAAGATTACCAGATATGAAGCCAGAATTACACAACACAGGCAGAATCTCCAATTCCAGTCGAATCAGAGACGTTTCTACCAAAGCATAGAAGGAGAAACTGCAAGAAACATAGAAACACCAAATAAAGAAGAAACAGTGCAATTCTGGGGGAAATTATGGGACAATCCAATAGATTATAATAAAAAAGCAGGCTGGATGAAAGAGGTCAAAAAATGTAACCAACAAATGCAAGATCTAATGATAACACCAGAATTAATAAGTGAAAGAGCAAAGAAAATTAAAAATTGGACTGCGCCCGGCGACGATGAACTGCATGGCTTTTGGCTTAAACACCTAACAAGCCATCATAAACAACTATCAAAACAGTTCAATCACATTTTGCAAGGAGGTGATATTGAACAATGGCTAAAAACTGGGAAAACTCATCTCATCATGAAAGACCCAGCAAAAGGTGCAGTTCCAAGTAATTATAGACCGATAACCTGCCTGCCAACCATGTTGAAATTATTAACTGGAATAATAGCAGATGAAGTCATGCAACACTTATTAACTAACAAACAGCTTCCAGTTGAACAGAAAGGAAATTGCCCGTACACCAGAGGCACAAAAGACCAGCTGCTGATTGACAAAATGCTTTTATAAAACTGCAAGAGAAGAAAAACCAATCTAAGTGTTGCATGGATTGACTACAAGAAAGCCTTCGATTCATTGCCTCACACATGGATACTCAAATGTTTAGAAACAACTGGTGTCAGCAAAAACATTCAGATATTTATTTAAAAAGCAATGAGCAGGTGGAGTACACAGTTAACAATCAATGGCGAGACACTTGGACAGGTTAGAATTAGAAGAGGCATTTTCCAAGGGGACTCACTATCCCCTCTGTTGTTTGTAATTGCCATGACCCCACTTTCACAAATATTAAACAAAACAGGCCTCGGATACCGAACATCTAAAACATCAAGTCAAATCAACCATCTGCTGTACATGGACAATCTGAAGTTATATGGAAAGTCCCAGTCAGAAATCTAATCACTGCTAAACACTGTCCGTATATTCAGTAGCGATATAGCAATGCAGTTTGGACTAGACAAGTGTGCTGCATTAATAATGAACAGAGGGAAAATAAGAAAAACAGAAGGAATAGAACTGCCCAATGGAAGCAAGATCAAGAACCTGGAAGAGAAAGAACATTACAAATACTTGGGCATTTTCCAGGCTGATAACATCGCACACACTGAAGTGAAAAGAAAAATTGGAAGTGAATACATCAGGAGAGTTAGAAAAATCCTCAAGTCCAAACTCAATGGCGGGAACACCATACAAGCCATAAACACCTGGGCTATACCTGTTATCAGATACAGTGCAGGAATAATAGACTGGACCCAGGCAGAGCTAGAGACGCAGGATCGTAAGACCAGGAAAATCATGACCATCAATCATGCTCTGCACCCCCGCAGTGATGTAGATAGGCTATACCTCCCTCGCAGCTCAGGTGGAAGAGGAATGCTGCAAGTCCATCAAACAGTAGAGGAGGAGAAAAGAGGCCTTGAAGAATATATCAAGGACAGTGAAGAAGATGCACTTCAAATGGTCAATAACGCGAAACTATTCAACACCAATGAAACAAAGCAGGCCTACAAGAAAGAACAAGTCAAGAACCGAGCAGAAAAATGGAGAAATAAGCCCCTGCATGGTCAATATTTGCACAATATAAGTGGAAAATCAGACATCACCAAGACCTGGCAATGGCTTAAGAATGGCAACTTGAAGAAAGGAACAGAGGGTTTAATACTGGCTGCGCAAGAACAGGCACTAAGAACAAATGCAATAAGAGTCAAAGTCGAAAAATCCACAACAAACAGCAAGTGCCGCCTTTGTAAAGAAGCAGATGAAACAGTGGACCACCTAATCAGCTGTTGTAAAAAGATCGCACAGACTGACTACAAACAAAGGTATGACAAGGTAGCAGGGATGATACACTGGAACATCTGCAAAAAATACAAGCTACCTGTAGCCAAAAATTGGTGGGACCATAAAATTGAAAAAGTGGTAGAAAATGAAGATGTAAAAATATTATGGGACTTCCGACTACAAACAGACAAACATCTGCCACACAATACACCAGATATAACTGTAGTTGAGAAGAAAGAAAAACAAGTGAAAATAATTGACATAGCAATACCAGGGGATAGCAGAATAGAAGAAAAAGAAATAGTAAAAATCACCAAATACAAAGATCTACAAATTGAAATTGAAAGGCTGTGGCAGAAAAAGACCAAAATAATCCCAGTGGTCATTGGCACCCTGGGTGCAGTTCCAAAAGACCTTGAAGAGCACCTCAACACCATAGGGGCCACATAAATCACCACCTGCCAATTACAAAAAGCAGCTTTACTGGGAACAGCCTATATTCTGCGACAATATCTATAATAACAGCAACAACATTGATAATAAAATTCAGCCATCCCAGGTCCTTGGGAAGGACCCGATGTCTGGATAAAACAAACCAGTCAATAGCACCTGTCTGACTGTGTAAACAAGAAATAATAAATTAATTAATGACAATAATAAATTAATAAACTTTATTTGTTACCCTCCCCATAACAAATTGTTCTCTGGACGGTTCACAATACAGCATTAAAACATCAAGTAAAAACACATAACACCTGAAATCATCACCAGAAAAATAAAACAAAATACAAAACAATTCAAAAACCTTTTAAAAGTTAATTTTATAAATCAAATTGTCTGTACTCTGCTTATGAACTGCAAGAGATTGTCTGGCTGGCTACCAGTGGAAACAGAAGCTCTGACTAGATACGGAGAAAGTGTCTGAGAAAATTCTCCAATTTTAAAATTTTATTTATCATATTTATATACTGCCTGATATGTGTCCTAAGGGTCTCCTTAACATTAACTCTGAAATTTGGAAAGAACCTCAGTTTTTCTTTGGGGGTGTGCAGGATTGGGTAGTTCAGTGGAAGCAGGGACATGAATTCTCAGCCCCACTCAAGATGCATTTGGGTTTTTCTAGATGCTCTCCGTGGTCTAGGGAATAAACAGTAAGCAGGTTTGGCAACCAAGCTCAGCTACCAGAGGAGGATGTGGTGAGTGAGATTTACATTACCCTTATGATGGGGCCATCCCAGCTAGACACTGCCTCCCCCTCCTCCACCGAATATTTATATGCTGCTTTTCATTTCCTAGTATCTTGAAAGGAGAGGATTTCTTGGACGGCGGGAAATATTCTCCTTGTGAGATCTATAGCAGCTGTCAAGACTTATTTAAAGAGGTGGCTGATGATGAGCAAGTGGCAGGACCTTGAGGGTCCTTACATTGGCTGAGATGTCACACCTGCTGAAAAGGTGGTGTCCATGGCCATGCTGAGGGGACGGATAGGGGAATAAGGTCCCGGAACCTCCTCATTTCCCTTGTAATCATACTGAGGCTAGCTAGAGATCAGCAACAGCTGAGAGGGGCTGGAGGCAACTCCCTGAGTGGGAGCCTAGGAAAAAATCAAGCAAGCATGCCCCTAAAAATTAGAAATATGTGATTTTATCTTTATCAACCTCGATATGTCCAAAACCAAACTCCTCATCTTTTGTCCAGATCCCTTCTCTCCTCACATTGAACAAACTTGAAACCTTGGCAATACCTTTGACTCCCTTCCCTCCGTAATCCCCCCATATTCAGTCTTTTGCCACATCATGTTGCTCCGCCTTACAATATTGCAAGGATACAGGCCCTCCTCTCTTTCCCCTCAGCAAAAGCTGCAATTCATGAACTGGTCATCTCTCACCTTGCTGCAACCTCCTCTTCTGGTCTTCTATTGGCTTATCTCAGTTCTCTCACCTCTATCCAACACTCTGCTGCTAAAGCCATGCACCTCTCCTGTTGCTGCAACCCACCAACCCCTGCCCTTAAATTCCTTTCCTGGCTTCCTGTCTGCTCCTAGATTTAGCACAAGGTCCTTGTCTAAATGCCATTCTGCCCATTTTCAGGCCGTTCCGGTCCTTTCCCCGGTGGCGGTGGCCATTTTGGAGGCCGAAGCACATGTGCCCTGGCCATTTGCATTGCCTGGGTGACCTGGCCACACAAATGGCTAGGGCGCATGCACGGCAGTCTCCAAAATGGCTTCTGCCACCAGGGAAATGACTGGAACAGCCAGAAAACAGGCCTGAACAGCTCTTAGAAAACCGGGGGGAGGCTGGTGGGTGGAGAGGGAGAATGCAGAGACCCCTTGGCAGCTGTGCCAACACCCTCTGAGGCCACTGGACTTGCTGGTGAATGGTGATGATGATGATAATAATAATAATAATCATGTAGAGTACACAGTTAACAATCAATGGTGAGACACTTGGACAGGTTAGCATTAGAAGAGGCATTTTCCAAGGGGACTCACTATCCCCTCTGTTGTTTGTAATCGCCATGACCCCACTTTCAGAAATACTAAACAAAACAGGCCTCTGATACCAAACATCTAAAACATCAAGTCAAATCAACCATCTGCTGTACATGGACGATCTGAAGTTGTATGGAAAGTCCCAGTCAGAAATCTAATCACTGCTAAACACTGTCCGTATATTCAGTAGCGATATAGCAATGCAGTTTGGACTAGACAAGTGTGCTGCATTAATAATGAACAGAGGGAAAATAAGAAAAACAGAAGGAATAGAACTGCCCAATGGAAGCAAGATCAAGAACCTGGAAGAGAAAGAACCTTACAAATACTTGGGCATTCTCCAGGCTGATAACATCGCACACACTGAAGTGAAAAGAAAAATTGGAAATGAATACATCAGGAGAGTTAGAAAAATCCTCAAGTTCAAACTCATTGGCGGGAACACCATACAATCCATAAACACCTGGGCTATTTCTGTGATCAGATACACTGCAGGAATAATAGACTGGACCCAGGCAGAGCTAGAGACGCTAGATCGTAAGACCAGGAAAATCATGACCATCAATCATGCTCTGCACCCCCGCAGTGATGTAGATAGGCTATACCTCCCTCGCAGCTCAGGTGGAAGAGGAATGCTGCAAGTCTATCAAACAGTAGAGGAGGAGAAAAGAGGCCTTGAAGAATATATAAGGGACAGTGAAGAAGATGCACTTCAAATGGTCAATAACGCGAAACTATTCAACAACAATGAAACAAAGCAGGCCTACAAGAAAGAACAAGCCAAGAACCAAGCAGAAAAATGGAGAAATAAGCCCCTGCATGGCCAATATTTGCACAATATAAGTGGAAAATCAGACACCACCAAGACCTGGCAATGGCTTAAGAATGGCAACTTGAAGAAAGGGGGTTTAATATTGGCTGCACAAGAACAGGCACTAAGAACAAATACTATAAGAGCAAAAGTAGAAAAATCCACAACAAACAGCAAGTGCCGCCTTTGTAAAGAATCAGATGAAACTGTGGACCACCTAATCAGCTGTTGTAAAAAGATCGCACAGACTGACTGCAAACAAAAGCATGACAAGGTAGCAGGGATGATCCACTGGAACATCCGCAAAAAATACAAGCTACCTGTAGCAAAAATTGGTGGGACCATAAAATTGAAAAACTTGTCGAAAATGAAGATACAAAAATATTATGGGACTTCCGACTACAAACAGACAAACATCTGCCACACAATACACCAGATATAACTGTAGTTGAGAAGAAAGAAAAACAAGTCAAAATAATCGACATAGCAATACCAAGGGATAGCAGAATAGAAGAAAAAAGAAATAGAAAAAACCCCAAAATATAAAGATTTACAAATTGAAATAGAAAGGCTGTGGCAGAAAAAGACCAAAATAATCCCAGTGTTAATTGGCGCCCTGGGTGCAATTCCAAAACAACTTGAAGAGCACCTCAACACCATAGGGGCCACAGAAATCACCATCAGCCAATTACAAAAAGCAGCTTTACTGGGAACAGCTTATATTCTGCGACGATATCTATAACAATTGACAATAAAATTCAGCCATCCCAGGTCCTTGGGAAGGACTCGATGTCTGGATAAAACAAACCAGTCAATAACACTTGTCTGACTGTGTAAACAAGAAATAATAATTTTTAATGTTAGAACCCTTGAACCGGCTCAAATTCAAGCCGACCCGATGCCGGGCCGGGGTGCAGGGGTTGTTCGGTGGCACAAAACTGAATATGCCCGGTTCTGTCCGTCTGGTTTGGACTTGAACTGAACTGGGGAAACTGGTTTTGTGCAACCCTACATCATGGCCTCCCCCCACTCTTGTGGTAGCAGGCATGAATTGTCTCCTTTGCTAAGCAAGGTCCACCCTGGTTTGCATTGGAATGGGAGTCTACATATGTGAGCATTGTAAGATATTCCCCTTAGGGGATGGGGCTGCTCTGGGAAGAGCGCCTGCATGCCAGAATGCAGAAGGTTCCAAGTTCCCTCCCTGGCATCCTCAAGATAGGGCTGAGAGAGACTCCTGCCTGCAACCTTGGAGACACCGCTGCCAGTCTGTGTAGATGACACTGAGCTAGGTCGACCAATGATCTCACTTGGTAGAAGGCAGCTTCCTATATTCGAGCTTTTCAGATCTTGTATCCCCATGAACCTTGCTCCTCTGCCCTAAACTTTACTCCACTACCCTAAACTGCCCAAAGGCTTTTTTTGTTTTTTTAAAAATATTTCTATACCACCCCAAACTTGCATCTCTGGGTTCCGAATCACTCACTGGCAGGTCTGGTGGCCTCGGGGGGTGCTGGCCCCCCAATGATTTAAAAAAATTTAAAAGATTAAAAACATTTATACCTAGTATTAAAATTATTTTATACTATAAATCTAATTAAAAGCCTGGGTGAGTAAATGAGTCTTCAGTACCTTTTAAAAAGTTGCCAGAGATGGGGAGGCTCTTATTTCAACAGGGAGCACATTCCAATGTCCAGGGACAGCAACGGAGAAGGCCCGTGCCCGCCAGATGAGTTGGTGAGTGGGTGTGGCATCCTGGAGAGACCTCCAAGTCCCCAGCCTGCTTTCCATGGTAACACACGCGCAAAAAATGAGATTAACGGAGCGCTCGCTTGGGAGCGCTTGCTCTCGAGGCTAGCCACCTTGGGTGTACCGGGCTCACCTGCGAGCCTGGTGGTTCCCAAGATCTCTGGAAAGCGGGCTAAGGGAGCTTAGCCCTCTTTCTAGGGATCGTGGGAATAGCCTCAATATATAAATTGTAAGCCCCTTGGGGCAGGACCCTGTCCTTTCATTCTTTGTATACGTGGAGCATGCTATGAAAATAAATAATATTTCGAATGGATTTCTTTTCACTCATGCAAACTTAATGCAGATTTCCCTACAGGAACTGCAAGAAATTCATTAGTAAAGATTAATGCATGAATCGATTGAAGCTCATACAGTTTGCTGACAGCCATAATTATTATTATTGCTGCTAGCCCAGTGAGACTGTAGCATTAAGTTGGGGCATCAAAGCTGAATTTCAATGTAAATATTATAACAATAGTAGTTTTAAATCACATTATACCCTATATTAACTTCAAAAAAGGAGTTGCTGTTTCAAAATGTGGTTGTAATAAAGGGGTTAAAAGTATTACCTAAAACTGCTGGGTTGGGCTAAGTTTTACCATGTCATCCTAATACTCTTTTATGAAACTGGAGCTATCCAGTTCTAATTAAAGGGAAAAAAACTTTCTTTGCTCTTTGTGTTTTGTTTTAAAGGATAATGTAGCCCTTGGAATCTGTGCGCAAGTCCTTTCAAGTGAACTTCTTAGTTCAACATTCTGCCTCCATTTCCTGCAAGAAAATGTTTTAAATAAAAGCAACTTTAACCTTTCCAAAGAGTTCATTTACTGTTAGGTTTGGTATTAGCTTACAGGGGAAAAAAAAGAAAACGCAGTTTTTAGAATGGTATAGTTTCTGGTTTCAATATTGGGCATGAGGGCATGTGTAATAAGTCAGAAATAAAATATTGTGCCAGATCAACCCTCCCTGCATGAATGCAGACTGTGAGCAAATGAGCAAGTGGTTTAGAATAACTCTCATTGCTGAAAGCCAAGAGCTGAGCTTGATCTATCCAGAAGCATGCTGGTAACAAATAACATATTGAATCCCTTGGCCATGAGAAAAATGTCAAACCGTCCTTTTGACAGATGACTAAACTCCTATAGCTTGTGGAGAGCAGGAGAGAAACATATGACCATTAAACTATTAATCCCACTGAGAACCACCCCCCACCCCCACCGAAAAGTCTGGACTGGAGCCTTAATTAATATTTTTCTGCTCTTGCTTAATCAGCTTTTTCATGGGTTATTGGCTTTGGGTTATTGGAGACTAAGTATTATTATCCTTGCTTTGTGGATAGCGGCATGCATGGTGGAGTGTTCCAGTTCTGTGAGTCATAGAATCAGCCTGCTTTTAAAAGAAATGATTTAACCCTGACATTAATTGTACTGGGCGCTCCCTGCAACGGGGTTACGTTGTATCTCGGAAGTGTGCTTCCACACTTTGTGTGTTGTGACACAGCAGTCCCTACGTGGACAGCAGGGTGCCATTCACATCTCCAATGCCTTGTTTTGAATTTAAGTGCTGCAGTATAGAACTAGGACGTCGTATATCCAGCAAGAAAGTTGCTGTTTTTTTGGGTTGTTAGTTTCCGCGAGACTGCTCCCCGCTGCTGTTTACATTTCAAATGTGACTTGCCTGAACAGAGGCATTTTGCTGCTGTTGAGCAGCTAGGCTGGAAAGTGCCCTGGTGGTGGAGTTCTCTGACTTTGCCATGATGAGTTCCTGCACATGGAACAACAAGAAACTTGAGGGTCCACATCGCTGTTTTGACATAGGAGAGGAGACATGGTCTTGCGATAGTGAGCATTTGCTAAGCAGGGCCGGCTCTAGTTTGTATTTGGATAGGTGATTCCATGTAAACGTCTGCGGTAAGAAGTTGGGGCTGTGACTCAGTGGTAGAGCATCTACTTGCATGCAGAAAGTCCTAGGTTCACTACCTGGCATTTCCAGGTAGGGCGAGGCGAGACTCCTGACTAAAACTTTGGAGAGCTGCTATAGAGTGCAGACAATACTGAGCTAGATGGACCAATGGTCTGACTCTGTATAAGGCAGCTTCCTATGTTCCTAGAGTTTAGCTAACCCCTCTTGTCCCTTCTTGCTCCCTCAGTGCATGCCTCAGGCATTGGTTATGTTTTCCCATGCAGATCATGCAGTCTACAGTATATGGTAGAAAAAGCACAATGAAACAGCCAAGAAGGAAGGAAGGAGATGCCGTCTGCAAAACACACTGTTTGCTAACTGGTTTAGAGATGAGATTATGGGAAGCTCTTCAGGAAGTCATTGGGATTATAACTCATTTATTTAAAATATTTCCATCCCACTTTGCAATACCATGTTTCCAAAGCCGCTTAATATGTGTGTTTGTTTACACATAGCAATACATATTAGTTGATATGTAGGCGACGCAATACACATATTAAGATAACAATATCAGGACTTCAGGACTTTTGTTTATTTTGCAAAAAAGACAAATATCAGTCCGTTGTTTTAAAAAAAAAATATTTTGACATCTATACATCAGCATCAGTGTTCTTCCTTCTCCTTCTGTGGATCCCAGAAGCTGCCTAGTTGTGTGTAATCATAGGAGAATACTATAAGATTGTGATCCACAGAAGGACGAGAAAGAACACTGATGCTGATGTATACATGATGATGAAATGCTTTTTTTTTAAACAACAGTCTGATATTTGTCTTTTTTACGCAATAAACAAAGGTCCTGAAGGAGACATCGTAATACAGCAATAAGCAGCTACAAAACATGTGGGACCAAACTAAATTTCATATGTATGAATGTATCTCCCAATGTCTTTTCCTCTTGCCCAAGTCATTCCCTCTCCGCGGCTAATATTTCCCCTTCAGAAGGGTGATCTGAGAGGAAGGCCCCAGCACTGAGGATTAAAATGTGGGGAGGCCATAGCTGCTTCTGACAAAAGAACACAACACAACAAAAACATCAGCATTTGTCCCATTGACTTTTAGTCATCCATTCATGCAGGATCAGGTCAGAACTCTTGCAACAGAGTCCTTCACCTTGGTCCCCACCTACCCCCCAAGGAGTGCTTTGCTCTGTGCCACTTCAGTGGGCACCTGTGCCTTCAGCATCACTCACCCCTGCACACCACTGGCCTCCATTTTAAATAGCCCTCCACAGCTGTTACAGGGCCTGCCCTGGACGGGTTCCTCCCCCATGAGACAGCCCAAGACTGGGACTCTCCCTGAGCTGTCCTGGCGTTCCAGCAGCGAAAATACTGCCACCCACACGATCCCACACTGATTCAGCTGATGGTGCGGCAGATCCTTCTGCCCTACCTGCTCCCTGTAGAATCCAAGAGAAAGAGTTGTGGCATGCAAGGACAAGGCAGTGGAGTGGAATCAGGAAAATTAATAGTTTAATGAGATAGATATTGAGGCTCTTCTCACAATTAATGAGAAGAGCCATGAGGGGGTTAACGGGGTTAGCACAAGCGCGCAGGGCATGCTGGAGAGACCCCCGAGCTGGGAGGTGGCTTTTCAGCCTCCTGGTCGGGGGGGTGTCTCCTCGTGAGTAGCTACGGCGCAGAGCTGCGGCGCAGCAACTCATAAGCAGAAAAACTGGGTTTGCAGAGTGCTCGCTCCGCAAACCCAGTTTAACTGCCAGGCTACATAAGTGGGTGACCTGCTTAAGAACCACCGGGCTCGCAGCCGAGCCCGGTGGGTCTCACGACGGGAGGAAATCTAGCCCGATTTCCTCCCATCGTGTGAATAGCTTCATTGTGTACAGAGAGGCAAGTGCAGACTGCATTTCTGTGCTCTTGCTGCTGGCTGTTTGTTAGCCCCGCCTCTACTCCAGGACTGGAATATAAGTAAGCCTCATTCAAGGATCAAGGAATGGATCATTCATTCATTCATTCGATTTCTATACCGCCTTTCCAAAAATGGCTCAGGGTGGTTTACATGGAGAAATAATAAATAAATAAGATGGATCCTTGTCTCCAAAGGGCTCACCATCTAAAAAGAAACATAAGATAGACACCAGCAACCGTCACTGGAAGTACTGTGCTGGGGGTGGATGGGGCCAGTTACTCTCCCTCTGCTAAATAAAAGAGAATCACCTCGTTAAAAGGTGCCTCTTTGCCAAGTTAGATTAACCACAAACACCATGCTTCCAAGCCTGGGATGCTCCTTTGGTGGGAGCCATGTGGAGCCAGCCATTCATCCAATCCGCTACCACACCCAGTCACAGGATCTATTGTAGCTGCTCCTCATCATTAAATTATGTAGGCTTTTTAAAGATTGTGGGTCCTTTGGGGGCCATCTTTTTCTTATTATTCTTTTTTCTATGTAAACCACTTTGAGTACTTTTTAATTGAAAAGTGTAATAATGATACATAATATTATTAATGATTAAATTTATTACTATAACTAAATGTATTGCTATGCCCATGTCTCTCTTGTGTCTCTACAGGACAAATAGGTGTGTTTGCTCTGATGTAAGTCCCCTTGACCTGCAGCCACAGTTCCCATGTCATCATCTTCTGTAGTTGCTTCTCCTTTTGGAGGTTAGCTATCATTAAGACTATTTGATCTTTTGACACTGAGTCTCTAAATAGTGCTGCAGTGTTTCTACCATACCATCTCGAAGGTTTTTCAACCATGATGTTTTTCTTCTTCCTGCCCTCCTCCGACCCTCTATCTTTCCTTGAAATATTAATTGCAGAAGATGATATTTCTGATGTCTCATCACATGTCCCAAATATTCCAGTTCCCTTTCTCTTATTGTTCTTAAAATTTCCGTGGTCTTATTCATTCTTCGCAGAACTTCTAAATTGGTGACTTTATCTACCCAGGATATTTTCAACATTCTTCTATACATCCATGTTTCAAAAGCCACAAGCCTCTTACAAATATCTTTGCGGAGTGTTCAACTTTCCATTCCATAGAGCAAGATTGGGAAAACCTAACAGTCATTCTGATCTTTAAATTCAAATTAAGTCCATGGTTACATAACTTCCCCTGCTGCCGATTAACGTTCCCATGTGCCATGAATGAATGAATGAATGAATAAATAACTTTGTTAGCTACTCCATAACAAATTGTTCTTGGGGTGGCTCAAATGCAACATTCACTTTCATTAGATTTTTCACCTCCCCAAGTACCAAAAGGTTTCTAAGTGCCAACATCTTCCAGTGAGAATGATGTCTGAGAGATGCTTTTGAATATATTTCCCTTACCTTTCCCTCCTCACTCCAGTACCAGAGCATGAGTAGTGACACCTTTATTTTATAGATTGCATATATTTGTGTGTGTGTGTGTGTGGGGGTGTATATCATGATTAATGATTGGAAGAGGCCATGCTTACTGCTTTGAAGAAGCAAACCTGTTGGCTGCATGGGAAATATCATTCATTCTTTCTGGGAAAGTATGGAAGCATGGCAAGAATCTCTCACATGTTTCAATCTCTTTCGTTTGTGCATGTCCAGGGGTCTGCATGAAGTTTTGGCAGCATCTTCATCTTGAACTGATTCCAGTGTGAGAAAAAGAGATTTCCCCTATAGAAGGAGATAGATCAGACTGACAATGTTAAATGGCATGAGAGCAAAGCATTAAAAGTAATTGTTGTAGAATAGGGTGGATACTATGCAGGGACGGAAGCAGAGACACAGACCAGAACAGGTATTTTGCCTCTTTATTTTACAAACATGATAAATACCAAATGTGCAAAAAGTTCATAAAACTAATGGCTTTTTAAAAAGAGAGAAAATTTTAAGCCTATACATCAGCATATTTTCTGGGCTGTTCCCAAGCTTTTTTTAAAATGATGTATAGCAGGAGTTCCCAACCTTGAGTCCTAGATGTTGGACGACAACTCCCATCTTCCTCAGCCACAGTGGCCTTCACTGTGGCTGATGATGATGGAAGTTGTAGTCCAACAATATCTGGGGACTCAAGGTTGGGAACTCCTGCTATATATCTTTTTTTTTTTTTATTGGAACAGCCCAGAAAATATGCTTGCAAGACAATGGGGGATATTTTTATGGAATCAAATTTTAAAATAACATTTAAAAGGTGGAGGAATAATGATTTGGAGTTGGGAGGGAAATAGAATATAGGAGGGTCCCTTATACCAAGTCAGACCATTGGTTCATCTAGCTTAGTATTGTCTACACTAGGGCTGTGCAACTTCGGCCCACCAGCAGAGTTTCCACACAGGGCTTTTACTGCGAATCTCCTTCGAAAGAGAGTGTGTGCATTAACACACTGGCCAAACTTATCCTGAAGTCCATTTGAGATCTTTGGAAGCACTCCACACACAAATTGGGCCTTGTATTCCAAATTCTAGCTTATCTCAATATATTTCTGGGTTTTTAAAATCCTGGTTTTAAGTTCAGAGAAGGGTAATGAAAATGGTCAGGAATCTGGAAATCAAGCTCAATGAGGAAATGTTGAAGGAATTTGGTTTAGGCTTAAGCAGGGAAGACTGAGGGAGAACATGATAGCACTCTTCAAATTCCTGAAGGATTGTCACATAGAAGAGGGCAAAAGACTTGTCGATCAGGAATAGAACTAATGGGCATAAATCATAGGAAGGTAGATTTCAGCTAAACATTAGGAGACACTTCTTAACAGTAAAAGCAGTTTGCCAATAGAACCAATTATCTAGGAGTGAAGGTGGGCTATCTCTCACCAAAGGTCTTCAAGCAGAGGCTGGACAGCCATCTGTTGGGGATGTTCTAGAACTGGATTTCCTTCTTTTTCTTCTTGTTGTTAGCAGACTTTGGCCTACAAACACGGAGGGGAAATTTATATAGGGACAAGGAAAGGGCAGTGACCAGTGACAATGTGAAGGAGTGGTAAAGGCACAAACTGCAGTTGAGGTGGTAAACCTATGGAACATAGGAACATAGGAAGCTGCCATATACTGAGGCCATTGGTCTATCTAGCTCAGTATTGTCTTCACAGACTGGCAGCAGCTTCTCCAAGGTTGCAGGCAGGAATCTCTCTCAGCCCTATCTTGGAGAAGCCAGGGAGGGAACTTGGAACTTTCTGCTCTTCCCAGAGTGGCTCCATCCCCTGAGGGGAATATCTTACAGTGCTCACACCTCAAGTTTCCCATTCATATGCAACCAGAGTGGACCCTGCTTAGCTAAGGGGAAAAGTTGTGCTTGCTAGGGCCAGCTCTCCTCTTTGAAATTTTTTAAAAATTTAATCCAAAAGGCTTTTGTTGATGCTGGAGCCCTAACGGGCAAGGCATTATGATATATGACCGCACACACATGCGGGAGAGGCAGTAACAAAAAAGCACACATAAAACACCCACCCACAAATACACAAATCAAATCCTGAACAGGCACATAAATACTCTTAAGCTATGTTGCCAAAGGTAGAAGGCTCAGAAATTGATGCTGGGGCTTTCTCAGGCTGGATTCTGACTTATGGCACCCTCTCCCTTAGCCGATTCTCTGCCTCATGCTCCACTAGTGTGGATGTCAAAGAGGCAGTGCAAGAAAGCTTGAGTTAAAGGAATAAGGCACTTTCACTCTCAATCATCTCAGACTGGTGGTGAAGCAGAAGATATGGCTACCTAAAGAACAGGATGGATCCTTACTGCCCTCCTGACAGCAGCTAATTATTTGTCCATGGAGCCAGTATCCTTTCCCTCCTCCCCTCCCCTCCCTGCTGAATTGATAAACATGAATTCTACTGTGATGAGAGAAGTCAACTTTATCAGGAAATGGTCTGTCCTTCCCCCTCAGGCTTGGAAAGATCTAAAAAACCAAGCGACTGGGCATTAGTCACCTACTTTAAATAAACAAACAAACAAACACAAACCTGACTCTACCATTTCATAGAATCATAGAGATGGAGGAGAGCTTGTAGATCATCTAGTCCACCCCCCTAGTTGATACAGGAAATCCAGAGGGGAGGCAAAGAGCTAGTAGAGTTATTTGTATACTAGGGTAATAATAATTTTCTTCAAAGATGTAGCAGGTCAGAGGGATTTCAGTGATTCTTCTTGGAAGCCTCCCGTTTTGCAGTGGATGACCCTGGCAATTATTCCGATTGCTACTAGTACTGTGATTTTATGTAAGTTAAATGTCAGGAGTTTTGCAATTCAAGGCAATTTGTTTAAAAACACTAACGTTTCCATGGGGATTAATAATAAGCACCATGTCTAGAACGTGTTCAAAGTCTTCACTCCACAAGTTGCATATGTCATTATTTACTGCTGGCACATTTTTGCAAACAAGAAAGGCAACGTGTAATGACCATTTAGAGCTCAACTAACCAACCACATTGTTTGCGTAGGATTATTGGAAAAGAACGCTAAAGGAAAGAAAAAGAACAGCCATGTCCCTCATGACCAACATTTCTTTAGTCAACAGAAGTGACATCACACCAAAGGGAGACTAAAGAAACCATGGGAATGTCTGCCTCTCCCATGAGTTGTAGGGCCAAACGACATGATATGTAGACTGTGTGACTGGGGCATGAGTGCTTTTTTCCTTTTTTAGTGTTAATAGGAACCGTGTGGGGACCCAGTCCAAATTGGGACCATGTGGGGGAGAGGACTTTAACCCTTTCCCCCTACTATGGTTCCAGTTTGGATCGGCCTGTCCAGTAGCTAGTGTTTGGTCCAGGAGGGTGTCTTCTATTGGAGCCAATGAGAGATTCTGTCTGGAGGATCTGTGTTTGGGCTCTACCACTTCATGGAGTCCTCTGATTTGGAGGATCTGTGCCTTAATGGTCTTAATGGACTTAATGATCCCCTCCAACCAGGGGTGTAGCAAGGTTGGAGTGGGCCCAGAGACAAGATTTTAAAATGGGCCTCCCTTCACTGAAGCTCAGCTCATGAAGTAAAGAAATAAATGAAGCTGAATAGTGGTAACAAAAAGCATAATAAAATTTATATAGAGAGATAGAGATAGATAGATAGAACCTATGTACCACAATAGAACATCATCCTAAATTATTTTTTTAAAGGTTTTGTAAATTGTGGACAATGCAAGTCATTTAATAGTACCAGAGAAAGACATGCTGTTCTGGTAGCTCCAGGTCTTTACACTCACATCAATTTCGGAGGATGAATACAACTGAAGGAAACCCGGACAGGTGCGTGGCTGATTGAGTCAGTCATGTGACTTGCCTCTGCCCCCCGCAAGGCAGTGAGCCTCCAGACAACTGTCTCTCCTTGCCCTATTATAGTTATGCCCCTGCCTCCAACTTTATGATTCTGTGAAGAATAAAATCCAACATGAAATCAGTTTGACATTGTATCAGAATCTTTTTGAAACAGGAAAGTCTTCTACATGTGTTGAAAAGAAGAAAAGGAGGGAGGCAGCCAGTGCTCCCTGTTTCAGGAATTCCCAGATATTGTTGACTACAACAATACTCAAAGGCTACAATGACCTTTGGCTGGGGATTCTGGGAGTTGCAATCAATAACATCTGGGAATCTTTGTTACAGGGAACGCTGGAGCCAGCCTGATCTCACCAGGGAGGAAGCTCTACTATTGAGATGCCATCACGGAAAAGGCCCTGTCTCTGGTAATTGCCACCTGAGTTTCTGATATTGGCAGATTAGAATGTAGAGCCTCTGCTGCCAGTTTTAAAGGCTGGGCAGATTCATATAGGAGCAGGCAGTCCTTAGAGTCTCAGACTGTTTAGGGCCAAGACTTTGTAGGGCTTTAAAGGCTAAAGTGTATTTAATGCATTCCTTGCTTGGATGCCCAAATCGGCGATGCCATAAACTCATAAAATCTTTGTGTGCACAATCACTTTCAACATTAGCTTGCTCTCTTGTGCAATCTATTCCATTCAGTTGATCATCTTTCAACATGCCTTTCATCAGAGGTTTTCCTCCTCTGAAAATAAAGCAATGGTCCTTTCTAAAAGAACTCTACAGCCATGCTTTGTGGCAGTTTTTACGCTCATTAAACTGTTTTGCAAACTTGGAATGTAGTATGCCCCTGGAATAAACACTTAATTCATTCTATTTGCACATGAGTACACTTCAGATAAACTGTCCCTTTTCCTTCTGCAAAACCTTTCTGCCCATTAGCAAGGTATACAGGACTTTAATGTCCCATGCTTATTTCAGAGAAATCTTGCAAATTATTGGAGAAATGTGAAGCACCTCCACTATCCCAATATATTTTGTTTCTACTTTGACTCGCATGAACCTTGCAGATGATTTCTTTTGCAGTGCACAATTTTTCATCATTCTTAGCATTATTTTCATTGCTTTCACTTTTGCACAGGCAAGTTTGTTAGAAAGTCCATTTTTTCTTGAATTTACTCTTATTCCCTTTTCTCTGTTGATAATAATCCCCTTGCTTTTTATTAGGACATGCATTCCTTAAATGCAAGGTGCTCCCAAATATAAAACATTGCCTACCATCAGCAACTTTGTAGGGTTGATTTTTAACTGATTCCTCCCTTCCTGTTTGTCTTTTCAAATTAAATTCTTTAAACACTCCTGCACAAAACTCAGTCACATTTTGAGGTCATTCACACAACCAAAAACTGTGTTCTACCCATGTTTGGGAGCTGTTGTGTACTCCTAATTCTCAGTTGTATGGAAGCAAGATAGCAGGAAAATGTGGGTAGAAGTGATTGTGTGGAAGCAAGATAGGAGGAAAACTTGAGTAGCTTTTTCTCCGACCTTGCTTCCACACAATCACTTCTACCCAGGTTTTCCTCTTAACTTGATTCCACAAAACAAAAAATTGGGAGTCCACACAGCTCCCCAACCCAGGTATAACACAATTTTTGATCGTGTGAACAACCTATTTCTTTAATTTGCAGAAAACTAACAATATCTGCATACTCTTTAGGCAAATTATTAAGCAAAAGTCCATGTTTTGCTGGTTCAGACATATTTATCTCCTACAGTTCAACTCTTTCAGTATTCCCAAAAATGAGCATATGTGCTCTTGCAAACTCTCTCTCTCTTTAAGTCTTTTATTACACAACTGCAGCACAAGATAAACTTGACTATTCATGGTTCTTTTTTTAAAATGACCTCCTTCAATTTTTCCCATATCTCTCTTGCTGTATTTTTGTCTTCTATATGATAGATAAACTGATCACTTACAGTAAGAGATATGTGTCCCATGGCTTGCTTGTTTGCAGAATCCCATTCTTTCTGTTTCTCTTCATTCTCTTTTGGTCTTTCTTCCTCCAGAACATAAGATAGTCCAAGTATATTCTGCAACATCTTCACTCTGAAGGATCATTTTCTGTAGTTTGTTTCATTGAGCAGTTCAACAGTGGGAAGCCCACAGATGCAAATGTAGTCATATTGTCTAGCTTTCTTGCCTACAAACTCTTTATCTCATAACTTATTGCTTCACAACTGGGCCATAACCCAATGTTGCAGAGAACTTACTTACTCTCTATGTAATTGAACAAGAAGCCAAGTTTAAAAGAGAAACAAGCATTTGATATTTTATTATTAACTAAACATTGGCTAAGAAAACAGTAAACAGTCTCTTATGCAGTAAGAGAGAATCTCTCAGTTTGATTTCAAGGCTACAAGTGAGGAGCAGACAAACAAGCTGTACATAGATATTCAAATAGAGAAGCATGCCCTGTACAAGAGACCCCCATTATTCATGGGGGTTCCATTCCACCGGGGGGGGGGAGATAGCGAATCCATGAATCATGGATGAGGGTTATGGGAATTGGGGGGGTTCAGTTCCCAGACTGCCCAAAATTGACCAAAGATAGGTTTTTTCTCCCAAATAACCCCCCAATAACCCTTCACAGTGCCCTACCATGCTCTCCAGTAGTCCACTGTTGCGAAAATCGGCTGAAAATCAGCCAAAGATAGCTGGTTTTTGCCCTGTTTTTTGTTTAAAAGATCCATAAAATGGTTTCTGAAAGCAAAATGGTGACCGGAAATTACCTTAGGGGTCATTACTGGTCACCCCGACCTGTGGATATGTGGCTGTAACCCTTCCCCCCTTTCCCCTCATGTACACTAAGGTCTGGTGCTAAGTACCCAACTGCGGATACGTGAAACCATGATTGCTGGACCTGCGAATAACAAGGTCCTCCTGTATAAAGAATTGAGACATCTGTAGCAAGTCCTGTTACAATTTTTGTAGCAAACAATATGTACAGTATTTCTTTGCTGGCTAGAAAGGGGGAAACCAATATTTTTTTAAAAAAAGAGGAAAGAAAGCACTGCAACCCCACCCCACCATTTTACCCGTCTACTTATTTGGTTAAACTTGTCACCTTCAGCTGTTTGCCTACCACATTCCATTTTCTCTCAGATGTCTGTGTTTTTCATAATACTTTCTCCAACTTCCAACAGATGAGCCAAACCGCTATGGTCAAAATGGGCATCAAAAGCTCTGAGTTTAATAAGGTAGGTGTCTCAAAGGAAAATAGCTACCAACTCCTGGAAAATAATTTGCTGAGAAAGCAATTCAGTTCTTATCCAAATGGAAACTGGGAAATGCCAGTTGTTACCATTCAGTCAACTGAATGCATTGTTGTTTGCCAGGGACCAAGTTCACTTCTTAGCCATTAAGGAACAGCTTTGTGACTGTGTTTTTGTGGAAGTTTTCTGTGTTGCAGATTTGGTGCCATAGTGCTAAATTGGAAGTATCCCTCTAGACAGGGCTGCACAACTTCAGCTCTCCAGCTGTTTTTGGACTACGATTCCCACCATCCCCAACCACAGTGGTCAATAGTCAGGAATGATGGGAGTTATAGTCCAGCATCTGCAGGAGGACTCAAGTTGTGCAGCTCTGCTCTAGAACATAGGGACAAGATGGAGAGGAGAGCTGGTCTTGTGGTAGCAAGCATGACTTGTCCCCATAGCTACGCAGGGTCTGCCCTGGTTGCATCTGAATGGGAGACTTGATGTGTGAGCACTGCAAGATATTCCTCTCAGGGGATGAAGCTGCTCTGGGAAGAGCAGAAGGTTTCAAGTTCCCTCCCTGGCTTCTCCAAGATAGGGCTGATGGAGATTCCTGCCTGCAACCTTGGAGAAGCCACTGCCAGTCTGTGAAGACAATACTGAGCTAGATAGACCAATGATCTGACTCAGTATATGGCAGTTTCCTATGTTCCTATGGTACAGAAGAAGAACTAAGATCACTCCTGGAGGTGTTTGGTTGGTCTCAGCAGTGGTCAAAGGCATTGCAGTGCCTGAGGTGAGGCACCAAATTTTGCCTTGTTCACATTCTTAGTGGGGACTAGCCAGGGATGTAGCAAGATTAGAACAGGCCCTGGGACAAAAAGGGGAAATGGGTCCATGCCCACCCCTTTTATCTCCTACACTCTCACCATGTCTTTGCTACAGAAGAACTGTAAGGTCATGGTGAAAAACAAAACATGCTTGGCATCCCCCTTTCTGTCATTCCTCTGCAAATAATATCACACACTCACCCACACACAGAGATACTTACACACACACACAAACACACACACACTTATGTGCATGCATTACCCTAGCTCAGAAATATTTTTAAAACATAAATACCTACTACAATAACTTCATATTATGCATGCAACATAAACAGTGCTTGGGAGAGAGCAAAGCCTATGGCCCCCCCTCTCTTCTGGAGCCCAGGGATTTGTCCCTCCATTCAATTATAGCTACGCTTATGTGGACAGCCCCCTTTCAAAACTGGCTCTTGCAAGCTTTGAAAGTGGCATAGGGGCCAAGGAGGAGGGATGGTTGCCAGAAGCCTCCTCTTGTGCTTCTTATGCTTCTTGCAAGGAGTGTGAGAAGAGCTGCTCCTTGCAAAGCTTCCAAGGGCTAGATCGGTCCCAAAGAGCTACTCTGATGGCGGCAGCGGGGACCATCTTGCTGCCCTGCTGGTGCCACAATACTCTGCCGCCTGAGGCTACTGCCTCACCTTGCCTCATGAATTCCTTGGTTGGACCAGTTGGAGAGTGTACTTCTGTCAGTGATGCAGATTGGTGCAAGACCATCTGGTCACCGTATCTTAAGAAGGATATTGCAGAACTGGAAAAGGTGCAGAAGAGGGCAACCAAGATGATCAGGGGCCTGGAGCACCTTCCTTATGAGGCTAGGCTACAGCATCTGGGGCTCTATAGTCTGGAAAAGAGACGACTAAGGGGAGACATGATTGAGGTGTATAAAATTAGGGATGAAGTAGAGTGGACAGAGAGAAGTTTTTTTCTCCCTCTCTCACAACATTAGAATCCGGGGCCATCCAATGAAACTGAATGTTGGGAAATTTTGGACCAACAAGAGAAGCACTTTTTCACACAGTGCATACTTAATCTATGGAATTCTTTGCCATCATGGGGAGTGGTGATGGCTACTAGCTTGGATGGCTTTAAAATGGGCTTAGACAACTTCATGGAGGAGAGGTATATCAATGGCTACTAGTTGGTGGCTATAAGCCACCTCTCCAGCCTCAGAGGCATGCTGTCGCAATACCAGTTGCAGGGGAGCAACAGCAAGAGAGAGAGCATGCACATACCTCTTGCCTGTGGGCTCCTCAGAGGCATCTGGTGGGCCACTGTGTGAAACAGGATCCTGGACTAGATAGGCCTTGGGCCTGATCCAGCAGGGCATGTTCTTATATCTCGGGCCACTATGTTTGGAGAGTAGGACCTACAATCTTTCTTTACCATGATAGTTTACAAGTAGAACATTCATATTCAATGCCAATACAATGCTGAGTACCAGATGCTGGAGCAAAGAATGGGATGACTGTTGCCATTGTGACCTTCACAAGAGCAGCTGCTTGGTTTTGTTGGAAACAGAATGCTGGACTAGATAGAGATAGTCTTTGGTCTGATCCAGCATGGCAGTTCTCATATCTTTACTATGTGATGTAGTACTGTATTGACCCGAATAGATGGTGACTCTGAATTTAAGCCTTAAAAGAGAGGTTAAATACAAGTTATACCTGTATTTACCCAAAAGAAAGAGGAGACTGAATCTAAGATGACACCCCCACCCACCCATATTTAACAGGAACGAAATGGGAGAAAGCCTCGTCTTGGATTTGGGTAAACATGGTCATTAAGAACATAAGAACAGCCCTGCTGGATCAGGCCCATCTAGTCCAGCATCCTGTTTCACACAGTGGCCCACCAGATGCCGCTGGAAGCCTACAGGCAGGAGCTGAGGGCACGCCCTCTCTCCTGCTGTTACTCCCCTGCAACTGGTACTCAGAGGCATCCTGCCTTTGTGGCTGGAGATGGCCTATAGTCGGAGGACTATAGTCGGAGGACTATAGGCCATTAGTCGTCGACAGACCTCTCCTCCATGAAGTTATCCAAACCCCTCTTAAAGCCATCCAGGTTGTTGGCTGTCACCACATCTTGTGGCAGAGAATTCCATAAGTTGATTATGCAGTGTGTAAAAAAATACTTCTGTCTGCTGGTTGTAAATTTCCCAGCAATCAATTTCATGGGATGACCCCTGGTTCTAGTGTTATGTGACAGGGAGAAGAATTTCTCTCTATTCACTTTCTCCACACCATGCATGGTTTTATAGACCTCTATCATGTCTTCCCGCAGTCATTTTTTTTCTAAACTAAATAGCCCCAGGTGTTGTAGCCTTGCCTCATAAGAAAGGTGCTCTAGGCCCCTGATCATCTTGGTTGCCCTCTTCTGCACCTTTTCCAGTTCTACAATATCCTTTTTTAGATGAGGTGACCAGAATTGTACGCAGTACTCCAGGTGTGGCTGCACCATCGTTTTGTATAAGGGCATTATAATATTAGCAGTTTTATTTTCAGTTCCCTTCCTAATGATCCCTAGCATGGAATTGGCCTTTTTCACAGCTGCTGCACATTGAGTTGACACTTTCAACGAGCTGCCCACCACGACTCCAAGATCCCTCTCTTGGTCAGTCACCGACAGCTCAGATCTCATCAGCATATACTTGAAGTTGAGGTTCTGCCTCCCAGTGTGCATCACTTTACATTTGCCAACACTGAACCACATTTGCCATTTTGTCGCCCACTCACCCAGTTTGGAGAGATCCTTTTGGAGCTCCTCACAATCCATTTTGGATTTCACTACCCGAAAGAGTTTGGTATCATCTGCAAATTTGGACACTTCACTGCTTACCCCAACTTCTAGATCATTTATGAATAAATTAAAAAGCACTGGTCCCAGTACAGATCCCTGGGGGACCCCACTTCTTACTTCCCTCCATTGTGAAACCTCTCCATTTATCCCTACCCTCTGTTTCCTGTCCTTCAACCAGTTAGCAACCCACACATGTACTTGTCCCCTTATCCCATGACTGCTAAGTTTTCTCAGGAGTCTTTGATGAGGTTCTTGAACACCATGAATGTGCTCATTTATATTTCTTAAGTAAGGGCTAAGTATAAGCTCAATATCTGGGTCACAAAACTTGGAAAGCAAACTTGAATATACCACACTGGATTAGCTGCTGGCGGTTTGGAAACAATAGAAGTTGCATATGCGCATGTGCTGTTTAAGTAATCACAACTGCTCACTTCTGCAGTACCTGTGGTTTGTCTTTCTGTGCACAGCTGCTCCAGTGGGTCAGAAATGCTGATGCTGGAGTGTGAATCATGTTGGCCATTCATTTTGCCACTTTATTCTTCAAATAGTAATAGTATTTTGGGTTTTCTATAGCATAGTTCCTTTTAAATATATTTTTGACAAAAATATATGTGGTTCAGGCTCATCTATATTTTGAATTCCCTTCATAAAAATGTTTTCTGCTGACTGATGGAAAATTCAGACATCCCTTTAAAAAACAACAACTGCTGTATTGATTTTGTGTTGGGAATCTGGGTAACTAGGTTGTCTGATAGAGTCCAGCACAAGATTAACTCCAAAGCCAATACTCATGAAAAAAGCATGCCCTGTGTTGATTGTGGAAACTATTGTGACTATTATTACAGGTCCAAACTTTCATTCAGCCATAAAGCTGAGACAAACTTACTTATGAACAGTCCCATTGAAATGAATTGGATGAGTGAGTTATGGCTAACTTGTCTCATTAACCCTCATCTGGAGCCATGATTTTGTACACACAAGTAGAACTTCCTTCTCCCAAGTAGTCCCATTGGTCACATTGGATGCCCCCCAACTTTTTCATGCCCTAGAACCCACAATAATTTAACATTTCATTCCAGGGGAGTGCAGCAGTGACTCCTACATCATAAGCATGGTGCCCTGTGTGACAATGTGAGTTCTCAGCTAAGAAAAACGAGCACTTCAAACCCATACGAATGAGGTCACATACTTCACTTCTCAGCATTTCAGCTGAAAGGACACACAGTGATGACTAAAAACAATCTGGGAGCTCGTCAAGTGCATTCTACATGCCAGTCACCCACAATTATCACACTTTTTTGATTGGTTTCTTGTCAGCTGTGCTGGGCACAAACTTCCTGGGTACACACAATACCAATGTCTTCTGTCCATCCAAGCCAAACACAGGTGATGTGCTTCCCTCTGTGAATGTGCTTGCACTTCTGGGGGTATGTTTGGCTTCTTGAGTTTTATAGTGCCTACACAGGTCAACCCCTTGCTCAGGAGAGGATCTGCCAGCTATATATATGGGGGGGGGGAGTTATCCCTCACCACAATTATCTGGGGGCTAGTTCCAATGAGCATTGCCCTGCACATGTAAGAACATCAGGTCTGTGGCAAGAATGCACTTGCCCTGATGTCACTGGTGGATTCATCAATGTGCTCTTGGCACATCGTTTAATTGCATGAGAGGGATGTTCATCTGAATCACCTATATACACGCACTTCAGCAAGTTGCCCCAAGTGTTGTTCCATGGCTGTACACATTGCTGCACAACTTGCAGGCCTACTTGTCTTTGTTGCAGTCCTTCAGCTTGCTTCCCAAGGTAAATATCTCCTGTAAGTGGGTAGGATGTTTTTGCATCGCAGCAACACCATAATTCTAAACTGTACTTTCTTGGCTCGCTTGGAATGTGTTGCCAGAAGGGACAGCGTCTCAGCTCATCAACTGCTGGTCAGACTCAGGAATGTAGCTGTGCTGCAGCTTCTGCATGGACATGGTCCAGATACATGTAATTGTTGCCACTTTGGCAATCACTCTTCTCTCCTGTCTTGTGGTGTTGTCATTGAACATTAAATTACTTGTAATGTCCTCAAATCATCTCAGCTGCATTGGGGTACAGAAGTTGGGATGTGCACTAACTGTAGTTTAAAGTGAGGTTCTAGCACTCCCTGGGAAATTTAAGGAACAAGTAGCATGTGCAGAGGGAACTTTAAGGAACAAGTAGCATGTGCAGAGATTTTTGCTGACCCCCTCTTCCCTCTGCTGCCCCTAGTGGGTGTCCCTGAGGGTCCTCCAGCCCTCAGTGCCATAGTTTTGAAGGGCATCAAAAGCAGTGGAGGGCGGTGGACTCAGCAAAAATAGTTGCACATGTGGAACTTTCTAACGCAAGGGAAGCTTTAGACTGGATGCTCTTCAATGCTTTTAAAGGGGCTGTCAATCAAGCAGAGGACTCTCGTTTAGAATAGAAAAGAGTGAACTTCTACAGGAAATGGGCCCAAGTTTTAGGCTCTACAGATCTCCCTTAGACCTGTCAGCCGAAGCTTAGAAATGCAATGTGATGTGATGTAATGCCAGCAGAGGATATGCTTTTCATAAAGCTCTGTTAAATTTTCAGCAGCTGCTACTGTGCGTGGTGCCAAGGAGAGGGTGCTGTGAAATCTTAGTTATTTTTTAAAATGCAACCCTGCTAATGCAGTAGAGCATGCACTCCTTGTTAAGGTCTCTCTCTCTCTCCCTCTCTCTCTGAAGTGTCATATTTCAAATGTAGCTGTTTTTGCTCTTGCTCTGTTTAAAAAGAGCCATCAATCCCATTAACATTTATGGTTACAAGGGACTTATTACAATAAGAAAGTGTGAGTGAATGTTTGTTTCCCTCTGTTACACAACACGGCAGCAGCTGTAGATCTCTTGATCACATTCTCTTTTTAGTTTTTCTTCACTTACCAAAAACTGACCATTTCATCATAATGTAAGAATATTATAGAAAATGGAGCACATATGAGAAGCAAAACATTGGGTATTGGGTTTTGTAACTCGGACTTTGCACTTGTAGAGCCAGTGTGGTGTAGTGGTTAGAGTGCTGGACTAGGACCGGGCAGACCTGAGTTCAAATCCCCATTCAGCCATGAAACTAGCTGGGTGACTCTGGGCCAGTCACTTCTCTCTCAGCCTCACCTACTTCACAGGGTTGTTGTGAAAGAGACACTCAAGTATGTAGTACACTGCTCTGGACTCCTTGGAGGAAGAGCGGGATATAAATATAATAATAATAAAATAATAATAATAATATTTGTATATGTGCCTTATTTGCAGGAGATAGTAAGTTAGATGTATGCTTCGGTTCTGAAATGAAAATGAAAACCACTGCTGTTAGAATTATTAATAAGTCTCCCTTTCTACCTGTTAAAATGGCCTAGTTTCTAGGGTATGTTGGGTGACTGGCCATTTAACATACATTTTTGCAATTTCACCAAACCTTCACCAAACTGGAAAGTATGTATATGAATAGAATGGAACACGTGCTTGCCACATATATCATATTTGGATTCACTCTTTTACAGTTTCCAGCCAAACTGCTTAATCTGTTCCCTTCCTCTAGCATTTTATTTGCAGTTTTGATGATTTTCCTAATTTCTTGATTTCCCTACAGGACTGAGGATCCATGGAGCCAGTAATATTGAACAGCTTGATTGGAGAATACATTATAATGACCATGCAGCCCCAGTTCAATCTGACCACTACTAGGGATGTGCATGGAACTGGGGGGGGGATTTTGAAGGTGGGGGGATACCTTTAAGGGTGGGGGAGGGTGATCTTACCCCTTCCGCCATATTCCCCCCACTGGTGCTATACTTTGAAAGGGTTCAGTGGGGAGGCAGTGTACCTCCCTGCCGCCTTGTTGGACTGTAAGTGACAGGAAATACTTGATGTGCGTGAGTTCACTGGGCACCTGTGTGCACATGTCACATGTGCACCCGACGTGTGCATGCGCGTTGGGTGCTTCCTGTCATTTGCAGTCCAACGAGGCAACGGGGTGGCAGGGAGGTACACTGCTGCCCCGCCGGACCTTTCAGAGTGTAATGCCGGTGAGGGAAACGTGGCAGGAGGGGTAAGAGCACCCTCCCCTGCCCTTAAAGGTATCCCCCCTGCTTTGAACTGGCCAAACCACCGGTTGTTCGAACCTGTTTGGAGGCCTGTAAAAAGGCCTCCAAACAGGTTCGTACACATCCCTAACCACTACACTTGTATCATAAGCACTCATAAAAATGGGCTAATATGAATCTGATGTACATATTATTACGTGGAAAAATCACGCCTACATAGAACCAGACTAAATAGAAGCTGGTTCTACGGTTGAAAGACAGTGACTGGCATCCTGTGTAAGCCAGTGCAGCTTGCCAGGAAGATGTGCCTGCACTGTGGAGAGCTTTCTTAGCTATGCAGTGTGGCGCGCACTGCCACAAGTTGGGGTGGCGAGATTTTTGCTGATCTCTGTTTCTCTTGGCAGTGCCCTGCACTTCCTGAAATAATGTCCCTGAGAGCTGTGCAGCCTTCAGGGACATATTTTTTGGTGGCACAAGGGCACTTCCAGCAGAAGCAGAGATTGGCAGAAATCACCCCCCACCCAGTGCACCTCACATTGTGGTACTCTGGAACCCTTCTGCAGTACAAGTTGCCTTCTCAGGGGATACTGTCCTTGACTTATTCAGAATGTCAACCACATGTAATAATACCATAATTTTCTTCAATGCGATTGGTCGTGACCGTTGATTTTTTACTTATTTATTTTGCTACTGGGTGACTTGATGTATCTCAGCCTGAATACATACGAGACTGCATTGTGCACTGTAAATGGACGCTATGGTTTATGGCAAGTAATGGAAACTCATATGGGACATGTGGATCCAATAGCGTGTCAGGCTGAGTAGAGGATGTCCCCTGGGATGCCTAGAAAAGCCTCCACCAATGCTAGGCTTTCACTCATCATGCTGTAGCAATTCTTTTGTACTAAGTGTGTTCTTTCCAAGGAGTCATCTGAGAAGCAGAATGGGTGTCTGGGGACCTTTTAACGGGGCCTATAAAAAAACTTTGTGGCAATAAAATCCTGTAAGATCTCTCTTCAAATACCATGCTTACAGGGCGGTGGGGGGGGGGGGAAGAGGTGCAATCACCTAATGGGGCTGCCATTTTCAGAATGGTAATCTTCTCACACATGTTCGTGTTTCCTCAGATAAGGAAAAAGAAATCCACCACAGTGGTGTTAGTGAGCTTGCAGGTTGGTGACTGAGGACAGGCACATTTTTAGCCCCCTTTCCCCCTACATTTTCCTGACTGGGTAAATTATGGCCATGGTTACTGGGCAAAGTTTGTTTCGGAAGGAAGCATGTAACTATGATCCAACAGTGTGGGTATCGGGACAGCTGAAGATTATGGAAGGAAAATTGTCAAAGGTCAAACACAGAGGAGATAGGATGAGGAAGTGGAGTGATCTCTCGTGTGACTTTTGGCACAGTCTGCATGGGATACTTCCTTTCAGGCTGCCATGGGGACAAGACGGCGAGAGATTATTTGGTAGCACAGCAGTCTGATAAATACACGGTACAGCAACAAAACATTTGGGGCCTGTCGGGGTTTGGGGTTTTCCTACGGAGGTGCTGGTGATTTGTATTAGTATCTGTCTTTGATGAGTTACAGACCATCCCCAATGGGTGAATGAATACAAATATGACAGATATTTATAATCCGCTTTTCAACAAAAAGCTCCCAAAGCAGGTTACATAGATATAAATAAATAAATAAATCAGATGGCTCCCTGTCCCCAAAGGGCTCACAATCTAATAAAGGAAGATAGACACCAGCAACAGCCACTGGAGGGATGCTGTGCTGGGGATGGATAGGGCCAGTTGCTCTACCCTGCTCAATAAAAGAATCACCACTTTAAATTTGTGAAGCCATAGCTAAGTGGTGGAGCATCTGCGTTGCATGCAGAAGGTCAATAGCAACAGCAAATATTTATAGATTGCTTTTCAACAGAAGTTTCCAAAGCGGTTTACATAGAGAAATAATAAATAAATAAGATGGCTCCCTGTCCCCAAAGGGCTCACAAACTAAAAAGAAACACCACAGACACCAGCAGCAGCCACTGGAGGGATGCTGTGCTGGGGATGGATAGGGCCAGTTGCTTTCCTCCTGCTAAATAAAAAGAATCACCACTTTATAAAGGTGCCTCTTTGCCCAGGTATCTGTCTCAAACCTATATTAGAGATATTGGAGGGGGAGGGGACTTGGAAGTTTCTGAATGCAAGCAAGCAGATGCTTTTCCAAGAGTTGCTCCATCCCTAAGGGGAATATCTTGCAGTGCTCACACATGTCTTATCCCATTCAGATGCAAACCAGGGCAGACCCTGCTTAGCAAAGGAGACAAGTCATACTTGCTGCCACAAGACCAGCACTGGCAGCTGACTTAAAATTCACATGCTCAAAGTCAGGCACATATTGAAATAATGTTGTTTTATTTGGGGAAATAAAAACCAGAGAGAGAGAGGGAGAGGGAGAAGGGGGAGGAGGGAGGAGATGGAAGCAGAAAGAATGACTGAAAGAGCTGTTTGCAGGTGGTTTTGTTGCAGTCGCAGAAGACAGAGTGTAGTATTAATTGATGCAGTGGGATAGGCTCCGAATTACCATTATTCTGCCTATTTTAGTGTAATTTCTGCAGGCATGGATGAGAAGAAAGAATTTGTGAAGCTTCTTGTCTCCAGGAGTAATTCCATTGTGGAAATCATTGAGACTAATTGAGCAATAAACATTCCACCCCGTGACTATAATCCTCAAACTGCTCTGCTGGTACAAACCACATTTTCATTCCCCAGTGGAGTCTGTTGCAAAGTCCTGCTTTTCTGTGCCCAGACCGGATAGCGAAGAAGGGATGTTGAAGCATCTGGCGAAAATTAAATTCCATTGCAAAGAATGCAAGAGAATAATCTCATACATGCAAGGCCTGCGACCTCCCTCTTCAGCTCTTCGCTTTGCTTGCTCACAGACCCTACTTGCTTGGTTCCACCCTTGGTTTGCTCCGGTACCATCCTCATCTCTGTGAATGGTGTCAGCTGGAAAAGAAAAGAGCAGGGAGGGAGTCTCTCAAGCAGGGGGAGGTCTGTCTACCAAAACAACTCTTAGGTGCATGAAGTGGAAGAGCCAGTGTAGTGTAGTGATTAGAGTGCTGAATTAGGACCGGAGAGACCCGAGTTCAAATCCCCATTCAGCCTTGATACGTGCTGGGTGACTTTGGGCCAGTCACTTCTTTCTCAGCCTAACCTATTTCACAGGATTGTTGAGAGGAGAAACTTAACTATATATACTGCTCTGGGCTCCTTGGAGGAAGAGTGTTGTTTTTTTAAAATACTAGAGCAGACCTGCACAACTTAAGGCCTGGAGCCAGATCTAGCCCTCAGATACTTTTTTGCTGGCCCCCAATTAGGAATATCCTATATTTGTTCTTTAAAATAATAATAAAAAAAAATTAGGAATATCCTGCAGCAGGAGTCAGAAAGAGCTCTAGGACTTCAGCCTGAAAGCAACTGTGATTGAGGGAGAGGAGAAGACATGGTATTTGTTTGGGACGGGCATCTCCAGGTGCTCTACTGACTGAACAGGGGCATGGCCTCTTTCCTGGTCACGATCTTTGGTTAAAACTGTGGGTCCCTTGACAGGGGAATAGATCTACAAGTAATTAATAATTGCTTTCATGAATATTTCTAATGATTAATTTTAATGTAATAATGCCCTGAAAATTAACCTTGGCCCCTGCATGCCAAGCTGTGGTTAGTTTCAGCCCACTGGGGCATTTGAGTAGTGCAACCCTGAACTAGAGTTACATTTCAGTTGTCTGGAGATGGAACTTCCTGGTTACTTTTGACACCATTTGGGGCTGGTAGAAATAACAGGTGCCCATAGAAAACAAAGCCACCTAATGGCACAGCGGGGAAATGACTTGACTAGCAAGCCAGAGGCTGCCAGTTCAAATCCCTGCTGGTATGTTCCCCAGACTATGGAAAACACTTCTATCGGGATGCAGTAATATAGGAAGATGCTGAAAGGCATAATCTCATGCTGTGCAGGAAGAGGCAATGGTAAATCCCTCCTGTATTCTACCAAAGACAACCACTGGGCTCTGTGGGTGTCAGGAGTTGACACCGACTCAACAGCACACTTTACTTTACTTTACTTTACTTTACTTTACTTTACTTTACTTTACATAGAAAGCAATGCAAAAATCCAGGACCTCTGTCTAACTGTGGCAGAACAGCAACATGTGTTCCCCGCTAAACAAAATGCAGAAACATTCTCCTTTTTTATGCTCTGCTCAGGTTGTTTGGGTTGAAAACTAAAGCAACTCTAGGGCAGTTCACGTGATGATTACTAGAGCACGGAATGGCGCCTACCCTAGTTTGGGAGCTGTGCGCGCTCCCAAAGTTTGATCATCTGACGGTGAGGGGAAGACAAGGTTGGAGCCTCCTTCTGTGCGTATGTGGTAAGCAGCAGCTGGGTCAGAGGGCTTCTCCTCCTATGTCATTCAGCAGCTGGGCACAGGGACTGGAGAATGGGACTGTTGCAGGGGAGGGGGGACTACACAAGGTGCAATAGCTCAGTGGATGGATTCTGGCTCTTTAAAGAGCCTTCCTCTTTAATGAAGGAAGCGGGGGTGTTCCCAGATTGAGGCAAGCTTCAGAGTTGTGTTCCTGATCTTATACGCCCTTTTCAAAGGAAAGCTAGTAACACTTGATGGACGAGGGGATGGGGCCATAGCTCAATGACAGAGCATCAGCCATGCAGGAAGAAAGCCCCAGGTTCCTTCTCTGGCATCTTACGGTAGGGCAGGGAAAGACTCCTGTCTGCAATCTTGGAGAGGCCGCTGCCAGTCAGTGTAGACTGTTCTGAGCTAGATGGACCAAAGGTCTGACTCCTTGACTTCGGGCATGTGTCACTCTAGTCCAGGCCTGCTCAACTTAGGCCCTCCAGCTGTTTTTGGACTACAACTCCCATAATCACCAACCACAGTGGGTAAAAGCCAGGCATTATGGGAGTTGTAGGCCAACATCTGCAGGAGGGCCAAAGTTGAGCAGCCTTGCGTCTAGTCCAGCTCTGTAGTTTCTTTGTCCTTCAGACCTGGTGGGTTCTTCAAATATATGAAGCTGACCACTGGTATGTCCAGGTCAGTACTGTCTGCACTGACCGGTGGAGGCTTTCCAGATTTGCAGAGAAGGGTTTCTTTAGGAATGGAGCCTGGGATCTTGTTCCTACCAAGCAGGTGCTTTACCACTGTGCTACAGCTCCCCCCGCCCCCGCAATACGTTGCTACTTAATATAGTAGCTAATAGGAGCTTAAATCAGAGAGTCAGCATGGTGTAGTGGTTAGAGTGCTGGACTAGGACCGGGGAGACCCGAGTTCAAATCCCCATTCGGCCATACTTGCTGGGTGACTCTGGGCCAGTCACTTCTCTCTCAGCCTAACCTAATTCACAGGGCTACTGTGAGAAGAAACCTAAGTATGTAGTACACTGCTCTGGGCTCCTTGGAGGAATAGAGGAACATAACAGTAAAATAACAATAAAATAACAATAATAATACAATACCTGTCTGACTGTGTAAACAACAACAACAATAATACAGTAAGCACAGACTAACTGGTTATTACTGCTACTGCTGCTGCTAATTAACATAAAATTGTTGCCAGTTTTGTTCTAGGAACAATACAGATGATAAAAGTGGTGTAGTTTCTAAGAGTGTAAGGGAGCTCATGGCCTTCATTATCAGTCTTTTCTGTATAATAATGCTTTCTGTATAGGAAAAGCATACTAACTACATGAGGAGGCCCTTGATGCTGTTTCAAAGGCTGAAACCCTGTGCTGGTAGCTGATTAGTAATTGGAGAGATAAAAACGGCTCTGATTGATTATTAGGGAAGTATAATGAGGCCACCAATCTTTATGTATTTATTGCAGAGTCGCTGGCCACCATCTTGATTAACAAAGTGCCGGCTTGTCTAATGAAGTACTGGTGCTTCACATACACTGCTGCCGCCTTCCAGATAAAGGCTGTGTGTGTGCTTGTGCTCAGACTGGTGGTGTTTTCTGCCAACCTCCCCTGCCCCTAGGGGAGGAGGAGAGCTGGTCTTGTGGTAGCAAGCATGACTTGTCCCCTTAGCTAAGCAGGGTCCACCCTGGTTGCATATGAATGGGAGACTAGAAGTGTGAGCACTGTAAGATATTCCCCTCATGGGATGGAACTGTTCTGGGAAGAGCATCTAGATTCCACGTTCCCTCCCTGGCTTCTCCAAGACAGGGCAGAGAGAGACTCCTGCCAGCAACCTTGGAGAAGCCGCTGCCAATCTGTGTAGACAATACGGAGCTAGAATGGCCAAGGGTCTGACTCAGTATATGGCAGCTTTCTATGTTCCTATGTTCTATGCTACAAGTGCTTCCTTCAACCCAGATCCCTGAGGATCGCACAGCCCTGAGGGATCCACTTTTGTGGGGCAGGGGAGATCAGCAAAAAACTGTCCATCTGCACAACCAGTGGAGCACTGCTAGTCTGCAGCATAGAAGCACTTACATAGGAACCTAGGAATATAGGAAGCTGCCTCATACTGCGTCAGACCTTTGCTCCATGTATCTCAGAATTGTCTACACTGACTGGCAGTGGGTCTCCAAGTTTTCCAGGCAGGAGGCTTTCCCAGCCCTACCTTGAGATGCCAGGGAGGGAACCTGGGACTTTCTGCATGCACAGCAGATGCTCTACCACTGGGCTACAACCTATTAGTTTTCCTTTGAAAAGGGCTTGTAAGATCAGGACCACAACTCTGGATCTTGCATCAATCTGGGAACACCCCTGTCTCCTTCACTAAAGAGGAAGAATCTTTAAAGATCCAGGTTCCATCCACTGAGCTATTGCATCTTATGTCATCACCATCCAAATGCAGAGCCTAGTAAAGCAGACAGTTCTTACCTGCTATCACAAAACCAGCTCTTTCCCAATCAGCAAGTGAAAAACTAGCTTGTTAGCCTTTGTTTCCTAGCTAAGGTTGCAAACACTCTGGTACCAGGCATGGGCTGAGAGTGGAGGCACAGCCTTTTGGTTGATGATGAGATCCAGGGAGCAATAGCGAGTGGATAGAGCTAAGTTGAAAAACTGGCTATTAATCTAAGGTGTGCAACTAAACAAACAAACAAAGTGAAAGAGAAAAGATCAGCCTTGCTTTTCTGGCAGCTGATCCCAGAGCAAAAAAATGCAGTCAGGCAACCTGCACGTAGCAGCACCCTTCAACAATCATCTGGATGGCTTTACATCACTGAGAACGGAGGAGTGTGTGTGGAGGTTATACACTGGCCAAACAAGCAGGATGCAGTGGTGACAGAGGCTACACGTGACATGCACCCAGCCCTCTCCTCCTCCAGTGCAAATAATGACTGCTTGCCAACTCACAAAGGATGGTTCATCTGCTTGGACTACAAGGGTTGTGCGGAGTCATGCTTGATGTTTTAGATGGAAAGCACCAAGGGCAATAAGTCAGTCAGACCTTCCTGGATACATGTTAACACCAAGGAGAGTGTTTTGTTTCAGATGGACACTGTGCGATTTGATTTTTCAGTGGGACGGCTGCAGTATACAACAATAGACTGTTACATAGGAAGCTGTCTTATACTGAGTCAGTCCATTGGTCCATCTAGCTCAGCACTGACAGACTCTGACTGACAGCAGCTCTTTAGGGTTTCGGTCAGGAGTCTTTCCCAGCATTACCTGAGAGTTATTTGCACTTGGCTTCAGGCTTTGGGGTAAACGTTGAGCGAAGCCACTTTGAAGTGCACTTGCGGCAGTGAGGGAAGCAGCCCTGCTCCTCTGCTCTTGGATTATGTTTTGGAACAAGCCTGCTCCGTGTTTTCTTTCTAACCAAGGGGGGGGGGGGAGAGCGAGCTCCTGCAGAGATAGATCTGCATTTCTGAAGAGAGCATGCCTCTTATCATGCTAATGATTCTACATTGTCAGTGCCTCTCCCATTTGCTCCTGTGTTTTAAAAAAAGGTAGCTTAAAAACCAGCATTTTAAAAATCTGGACATACATTGAGATAAGCTAGGATTTGCAAGCCCAAGCCCGATTTGTGTGGTGAGTGGGTCCAAGGATCTCGCAGTGACTTTGGGGTAGGTTTGGCTGGTGTGTGAAAGCACACACTCTCTTCTGAAGGAGATTCGGGGCAGAAGCCATGTGTGTAAAGCCCCCTGGAGATACCAGAAATTGAACCTGGGACCTTCTGCATGCAAAGAAATTGAACGTAGGACCTTCTGTGCCTTGAAGCTATGGCCCCATCCCTCGGTTGAATAAGCTTATTTCAAACCAGTTTCTGAAGGTATGCTTATGAAAAGGGTTGCTGCTCCATTTCCTTCTCTCCTGCTCTGCTTTGTCTTTTCCATTATTATCTCTTGGGGGTTAACTTAAATAGCACGACTCAAAGGTGCTCTGGGAGGGAAATAAAACCCAAGGCTCAGGGTTTTATTTCCCTCCCCTCTAGCCCATTCCCATATGGTCGTGAGAACAGACTTCATGACTAGGGAGCCCTGGGTTCAAGTCTCCCTCTGCCATGAAACACACCGAGAGTGGGAAGCATGTGCTTAAGTCTCTCCCACTAAAACCTATGGAACCCGAATGGGGCTAGCTTGATTGTGCCTAGTGTTTTATGTGAGCTGCTATCTGGGGCCTTGGAGCGCCACCTGTAGGTGAGGTGGGCAACAGCAGAGGTTGGGGCTTTGTAGACACCCTCCTGGCTCCACATTGCCATCTTGTGTCCGCACACTTGGGTCCTTCAGATGCTCTAAATCAAACAATGCATCATTCACACAACATAATATGGATTCTCAGGCCCTCCACAAAGGAAATTACTTCTAGCTACTTCTAAGACCTCATCCTGTTTAAGAAAATTATCTGGACTCCCTCTCAGAAACTTTAATTGCCTGCGATTCAGTTGAGGAACTTCTAAGAATGGCTTGCTTTCTGAAACGTAACCCGAGAGCCAATTCAGCTTTCTACATTGAAAATGGTACATAATTACACCAGGCAATGGATTTTGATGTTGTAACTGGGCACTAAGTAAATTTGGAATGACAAAATAATGGCATTAGGAACAATAGGATCTTGGGCAGGCAGAAGTGGCCTGCAGTTGTGTCCAACCAATTCTGGTTAGCTTTACATAATGCTGCTGTTTGGCTCCCAGACGATACTTATTACTGTTTCTAGTGATGACTGGCTGAGAATTCCTGTCAGGCAGGGAATCTGGGAGGGCATTGGTACTCCATCTCCAAGCATCCTAATTTGGGGCAGCATCTCATCTGCTCTTGACCCCTAATCTTCTATTAGGGGGTCTCTTGTGATTAGGGGCTTTCCCATCATCTTCAGTTGCTCAGCAAGAGAAATCAGGATGTGTCTGCCCCTACTGTTCTTGGCTTTTCTCTCTTTGTAATAGTGTGCAGCAGTTTACACCATTTCCAATAGCTCCTTCCGTAGAATCATAGGATGCTTAGAAAGCCATTGATCCATTAGACCATTGGTCCTTCTAGCTCAGCATTATCTGCACTGACAATGGCTTTCCAAGCTTTCAGACTGGAGTCTTTACCAGCCCTATCTGGAGAGGTGCCAGGGATTGAACCTGGGAGCTTCTGCATGCAAAGCAGATGCTCTACAACTAAGCTATGGGTCCATCTCCTTATATGTTGAGTGTTACCAGCTTTCCCTTGAAAAGGGATTGATGGAGGAGCCATTTCGGGCGATGGGCGATCCCACCGGACACCTACATCCTTAAAAAAAGTGTGGCACCTAGAACTCTACATGGTTGTCTAGATGAGGCAGTACTCTTAAAATGTTGCACAGGTCTTCACTTTAACTGCAAGGCTGGTTTGGAAGTTCATGGTGGGCTGGATAAGAGCACATAGAGCCCCAAGTTGAATGGGTGGGAGGAAAAAGCCCCAAAGGCCGAATAGAAACATTTCTAAGCTGGTCGGCTCATGGTGGGTCACCAGGAGAATAAGCTACTGATGTTTGCTTTGCGATACTTCCCTGTAATTTTAGAAACAGAACATGTGCTATCCAGACACCAGTGGTCTCTCATTCCGGCCCCCTCCTGGTGAGTAGATTTCTGCAATTTTTTCTCTCTGTTTTCCATACTTCTTCCAGATGTGCACATAAGTGTAAAATAGCAGGATTCCAATTATGCTGATCCATTTGCATTCACCAGTCATTCGTTTTCTTCTTTATGTGTAGGCTGAAAACATGACTGAAACCATTCCAATAAAATCCTTAGCCACAGTCACATTTGTGGGTATATTCTGCAGTTTCATATGAATTATTCTCCCCCTCCCCACCTCCATTGTGCCTTGTGCTCGCCAGCTGAGAAATAAACCCACAAGTCAGCATACATGCCTGTTCATTTGGAGACACTTCGGTCCTAAGCATGTGATTTGAAATTGGTCCCATTTAAATTAGTGGGACTGATCACATGTACAGAGAGACAGAGGTGGTGGGGAGGGGGAAGAGAGAATAACATCCAATTACTGGTTAAGATTATCCCACATCCCATTGGGTCTAGCTGCCCTGAAATTACAGAACTACCAGTCCAATTGGAAATGGACACTTGTGACAAAAATGTCATCTCTGGGACTTTCCCCTCCCCTCTTACTTGCCATGGGCTACATACAGGCAAAAACACTCATCAAACAACACATCATGAACATAGAGTGCCAAAGTGATTTAGGCAGGGTCCCGAACTTCCTCTTCAATGAAAGGCTAAGATAAATTGCATCTCCCACTGTATATCTAACACAGCTGGAAGCCCCGAAACACAGAAGGGCCTCATCCTGGCCCATTGTGGTGCCCTCATCTCAGCTGTGCTAGAATGCAGATACAGGAAGACCTCCTTCTTGTTGGAAGTGAAGGACTATACACTGTCTCTTGCCTCAGTGACATAGGAGGACAGACTAGTGAGTCAGAGGGTTAGAGGGTCAAGACATTGGTCATCCCTTCTCTGCTACTGTGACACTATCCCTTTGATGTGTAGATTGCTAATCTCAGGGACTTCCTTCCTTCCTGCCACTTTCTCTTCCCTTCTCTTCCCTGCCTTCTCCCTTGCAACATGCAAGCTCCTCTCTCTCTGCACCATGTGTGCAGAGATGCAGAATCCATCTGCATCCAGCTGGACAGATAGATTAGAGATCCTATCTCTCCACTTTCCTATCTAGAATGGAGTTCTCTAATAAATACTCGTTATATTGATTTGAAACTGTGAACTGGCTCCAAGTTATTTTACTCTCAGCATACACGCATGCCTAACCAAATTCCACTGTGTTTTGCCTCTGCACTCTGCTATAATGAAAAAGGGTTTCTCTTACCAGAGATAATTCCCAACACTTCTCAGAACACCTGTGCCCTTGTGATTCTGGGCAAGTTGAAACAACAGACCTCCTCCATTGCCCATTCTTCAGAGACATTTGTATTAGGGGTGTGCAATTTGGATTTTCGGTGTTTCGATTCGGATCTGAATCAAAACACCCCCGATTCATTTTGTATCCGAATCTGGCCCTTCTGAATCACCCCCAATTCGATTCAGATCCGAATTAATCCAAATCCAAATCCAAATCGATTCGGATTTAAAAAATGGGTCCTGGGGCCAAAAGAGTGGTGTGGTGTGGTAGTACCTAATGGGTGGAAGCTACCACCCAAATTGCAGAGGGATTGGCCAAAGGGCTGGTTTTTGGTGAATTTTTGAAGTTTTAGTGTCTTTGGGGCAGATTGGGGGCATAACGTGGGATCTGGGCCAAAAGAGTGGGGTGGGGTGGTAGTGCCTAATGGGTGGAGGCTATCACCCCAATTGCAGAGTGATTGGGCAAAGGGCTGATTTTTGGTGAATTGTTGAAGTTTACGCATCTTTAAGGTTTCCCCCCATTAGGTATAATGGAGGGTGTATCGCTTCACGTCAGGGGGAAAGTGGTGGCCTAGAGCAGTGTGGTGTTGGTGGTAGTGCCAGGTAGGGGCAAGGAAGCTACCTGAATTTCTTCAAAGGATTTGGGCAGAGGGCTGATTTTTGGTGAATTGTTGAAGTTTATGCGTCTTTAAGGGTTTTCCTCATAAGGTATAATGGAGTTTTCAGCAGCCCCATAAGTGCACTTGGGGGGGGGGTGCTGGGGTGGCCCAGAGCGAGTGGTGGTGTAGTGCACATAGGGTGTCAACCACCCCCATGTGTTTCTAACCCATGGGGTACAGGGTTCTGTTGTTTCTGAGGTATTCTGAGTGTAGATTCTATGATAGCAAATAAGAGTGGATTCATGGTGTCTCATTGAAAATCTCATTTGCTATCATAGAATCCACACTCAGAACACCTCAGAAATAATAGAACCCTGTACGCCATGGGTTAGCAACCCATGGGGGTGGTTGGCACCCTATGTGCTCTACACCACCACTCTCTCTGGGCCACCCCAGAACCCCCCAAGTGCAGTTATGGGGCTGCTGAAATCTCCATTACACCTTATGAGCAAAAACCTTGAAGACCGCAAAAATTTAACAATTCACCAAAAATCAGCCCTTTGCCCAATCCCTCTGCAATTGGGATGGTAAACTCCACCCATTAGGTGCTACCACCCCACCCCACTCTTCTGCCCCTGGTCCCACGTTATGCTCCAAATATGCCACAAAGAAACTAAAATTTCAAATATTCACCAAAAATCAGCCCTCTGCCCAATCCCTCTGCAATTGCGGTAGTAGCCTCTACCCATTAGGCACTACCACCTCACCCAACTATTTTGCCCCTGGGACCCGAAATTCGAGCAGACGTCACATCAGACCTTTTTGCATTGAAGTCAATGGGAGGCAAAAAGGCGGGAAATTCAAATAGACGTCATTGCTCAAAATGGAGGGGGAAGAAGAAGGCATTTATTGGCCACAAAATGGAGGACCGAAACAACAGATATTTCTGAGCCGAAACGGGGGTGATTTGTTTCGGCTCCGAAAAATTTCGGAGGGCTAGAAGGGTGATTCGGTTCGGATCCGAATCACCCGAAATTGGCTGTTTCGGGTACAGATCGTTCTGTACACAAAACGTTTCGCACATCCCTAATTTGTATCGCCTTCATCCTTCTGCTAATACTCAAGTTCCCAGGTCGCTCAAGCCAATTCTATGCTTCCCTCTTGCTCTCTAAGTCCAACCCTGTTACCACACATAATGTTGTCAAGTTCTGCGTGGCAGTGTGTAAAATTCGTTGGGTTCTGACAGGCAGCAAGATCTAAGCATGCCTGACACAGTGTGTGGTCTTACAGTCCAGCTTTAGCATTTTCTGTCAGATATAAATCAGATAATATTTAGCAGGGGTTCTCAGTGTTGGGTTTCCAGATGTTATTGGACTTCAGCTCCCATAATCCCCAACCAAAGACCACTGGGGCTGGGGATTATGGGAGCTGAAGTCCAATACCATCTGGGAAGCCAACGTCGAGAATCCCTGATATATAGCATTTTATCGTATGTGCAGCTTTACAGATTTTAAGGTTAAAGATGCCAAAATTTTAAGATTCTAAGATTTTAACCATTTAAAGTTTCATTCTTAAATGTCTTAAATTAAAGCTGCATTCTTGCCCTGGTCCTGCTGAGCATCTACATTAACACCATGGTGCATCACCTTAATAAATTAGATTTCTACACTCCCAAGCTCACAGAGACCATATAGTCTCACCCATTTTACCCTTATTACATGAACTCTATCCATTTTACCTGCAATTTTAACATAGTAGTTTACCATAGTTTAACAGTAGCTGTATAACTTATAAACTTTTAGTCTCTATAGTCACAGTTTCGGACATAGTCTGTTCTAATGCCATTTTAATGTTGCTGTAATGTAACCTAAAGCCACCTAATGGCGCAGCAGGGAAGCAACTTGCCTAGAGAGCAGGAGGCAGTTGGTTTGAATCCCTGCTGGTGTGTTTCCCAGAATATGGGAAACTCCTTTATTGGGCAGCAGCAGCAGTATAGGAAGATTCTGAAATGCATCATTTCATACTGTGCGGGAGAAAGTAATGGTAAACCACTCCTGTATTCTGCCAAGAAAACCACATGGCTCTGTGGTCACCAGGAGTCGACACCAACTCAACGGCACAACCTTTAATGTAACCTACTCTATGTTGGTCAAAGATGGTAATAAAGATGTATTTGATTTGATTGATTTGATTGATTGATTGATTGATTTTTATACTGCTGTCCAGGCTGAGGCCTCTCAGATCTGTTTATATACCACTGAAAATATAAAATAATCTGGTGTCTGACTCAGCAGCTGCTTGTACTTAAAGCTGTTGCAGGCCTGATGTAAAGAACCCTCAAGAACATTTCCACCAGGAAAAACCTGGCAGTGGAAAACAGTTGCAAGGTGTTGCAAGGATTGGTGGTGCCCCAGGCGAAGCCTGGCTTTGCAGCTCCCCGTCCCCTTCACCCGCATAGGTGGGCAGTTCCTGTCATCCAGGCAGGTGGGCATGTGGTCCATCCCTGTCACCCACTTGCCACCACTCTGCTGCCTCGGCCTCCCACTCCCGCCACTGTCAGCTGCTTCTGGATAGCCAGCCTACTATGGTGTGTTCTAATGATGTTGCCACATGACACAGCAATGCTATCATGATGTGTAGCAGCAGCCAGCAGTGGCAGGAGTGGCGGGCAGAGGCAGCAACAAGAGCAAGTGAGTGGCTAGACGGGTGACAGGGATGGGGAGTGCCCACTTGTTCGCCTGCCCAGTGCCCACTTAGATTATGGGAGGTGTAGGCAGAGGGTGCCTGTGTTGGCTTGCTGGGTGTGACATGAGACCCAGGCCATCGGTGCCCCTCTCTGCTTGGTGCCCTAGGTGACCACCTACTTTGCCTAGTGGACGGGCAAGCCCTGAGCGGGTCTTTCTCTCCTTGGGTTGCAGGGGTAAGAGTAGCCATCTCTTCTTCACAACAGCAGCTCTGCATGGCATCAACGGTTAGGGGTATAAGATGGCAACTGTCCTTGCCCCAGTCCAGGTGGTTTGGGGGCTGAAGCACAAGCCTACTATAAACAGCCCTAGGAAAATGGCCACTACGAAGAAGCCGGCAGCAGGTGGCTACTGTACGGGTGTAGAGCTTCTCTTCTTCTGCAGCAGATGTAAGAGTGGTCCCTAGTTGCCATCTCTTCTTCTTTGCAGCAGCTCCAAGGGCTGGGGAGATGAGATGAGAAATATCCAGCCCACGTGTTTTGGCTGCTGGCTTTTGTAGCCGGGTCAGTGCCACAAAAGGTAAATCACACCTTTATCCCATCATGGAATTCAAGGCAGTGTACATGAGATTCCTAGGTAGTCCCCCATCCAGGCATTGTCCAGACCAAGACCTGCTTAGCGTCAGTGAGTCTGCATCATCATGTGCCCTTAGGCTATGCCATGGGGCCACCTCTTGTCTGATTCTCAGTGATGGTACAAGGCTCTGGGCAGACATACCTCCATGGTATCGAAAGCAACTCCTCATGTTTTATTTTTGTCTTCCAAAGCCTATAAAAGCTTCTGTCGTCACATTTTGGATCAGAAAAGGCAGTATTCACATCCTGATATCCCCCAACTCAGTATCAGATTTTTTTTAAAAAAACATTAAATTTTATTTAACATATTTATATACCGCCCAAAACTTATGCCTCTGGGTGGTTTACAATAGAACAGCAAAATTAAAACAAAATTAAACTTTTAAAACATTAAAATAATTTAAAATTTAAAACAATGCTAAAATCTGTAAATCTGTTTAAGTCTCATTAAAAGCCTAATGTCAAGCTTGCAAGCACCTGGGCTGTGAGAAAAAGGGGGACCCAAGTTTATCTCAGTCAGGCCTCAGAGGTTTGTTCAGACACCACCAAAGGGAGTTGGTTAAACTCAAGCAATCCCCAAGTAGTGTGCCTTACTCACACTGAGTCACTGGGCACTCGCCAGCACACACCCTCTTGGTAAATGGCCGCTCATCATAGGCCAGTCTGTCCATAACTAGATCCTGACAGCTCTGGCAAATTTCACGCCGAAATGAGATCTTGGAAACCCTGCAAGACCTCAACCCCATTTGGAAGCATGGCTGCTGTTCCCTGTCTGGGCTATCTTTGGCCTAGATCGCTTGCGGCAGCACTGCTACCATGCTCAAATCAGAATGGTAAGTCGGGTATATGGTGCACTGGCCGGGGTCTCCCCCGTATCGGTGTCAGTACCCCTACTATCTCATGCCTGCTGTTTCCTAACATCTAACTATAAGCCTCGGTGAACAAATATGTCTTAACTGCCTTCTTAAGAGTTATCAGAGATGGGGAAGCTCTTATTTCAACAGGGAGTGGATTCCAAAGCCTTGGGGCAGCAATGGAGAAGGCCTGTCTCTGAGTAGCCACCAGATGAGCTGGTGGCAACTGCAAACCGACCTCCCCAGATGATTTCAATAGGCAGTGGGGCTCAAAACAAGGAAGGTGTCCTCTTAAATACCTTGGACCTAAGCTGTTCAGGTCCATTATGATGTTGAATTCACATTCAACAATTTCTCAGAATTTTTAGCAACAATAACGACACTGAAGCTCGGCTGCAATGTGGAGAACTAAAATACTTATATTCATTCTCCACTTTCCTGACTGCTCAAGGGCTGCACAACTTCTCAGATTCTGACTTTCTTTGGCGATCACTGGAAACTTACAGTGTCTTTGTAATGTTTGGATTATTTACTAAGACTGTGCACAGAGCAGAGAATCAGATCTGACCCAATTCCAATCTGATTCAGAGTCAGATCCAATTCAGTTCCAATCTGATACAAATGGGAGGTCCACACTGAATGGAGCGGATGTATTTGGCAGGGCCACTGGGGATAGCAGAGAAAAGGGGGATTGGAGAAAAGAGCCTTTCCCCCTTTGCGTGATCATGTTCCCTTGTGAGCTACTATGATTGGAAGGGAATGGAGATGCACATCAACCAATTGCAATATGTTTTGCAGTATGAGAGTAACTATTCTCTTGTTAGCCAGGCAGAGATTTTAATTGCAGAATTCCCCCACACCCTGCTCCAAGTTTTCCATATATGGAAGATCACCCCATTCCCCGCACAACCATTTCTGCACAACAATGCTTTTTAACATCTATTATATTAATTCCTGTAGATGTGCCTCTGTGGGGATGCGTCCCAGCAACCCAGCAGATTGGCTGGGCGGTGGAGGCACTGGATTGGCTGGGCAGTGGTTGGCTGCGTAGGGAAGTGGCCGCTTGGGGAGGAAAGGAAAGGAAGGAAAGCGGGCAAGTGGAGAGGAGAACTGAACGGACTGGGGCAGAAGGGGGGGGGAAGCTGTGGGGAGAGAAAGAGGCGGAGCCTGGCTGGGCAGAGACAAATGGCTGGCCGCTTCGGAATCGGAAGATGCTCTCGGGGGTGGGGGCGTCCAGGAAGGAGCTGCCTGACACCAGGGACTGGAGGAAGGAGGAGGAGGCAACGGCCAGCAGGGAAAACACAAGCAGGCTAAAAAGTGGAGGCGGGGGGGACACGAATGAGAGAGAGAAAGAGAGAGAAAGAGGGGGAAACGGAAGAGGGAGCAAGCTGGGGCAGAAGGCTTGTGGGGAGGGGACTGGGGCAGAAGGCTAGGGGGGAGAGTGGACTGGGGCTGAAGTCTGGGGGGGAGGGGAGTAGGGCAGAAGGTGGGGGGAGTGTACTGCCGCACAGATGCTCTGTGCGGGATCAGCTAGTCTACATGAAACCGCTGGGAGAGATCATCAGGGGATTTGGAGCTGGGTGTTACCAGTATGCTGATAATCTACTTCTTCCAGACCTACTTCTCCATGTCAACTTTTTCAGGAGCTGGCATATTGTCCCTAAATGCCTGCCTGGAGGCAGTAATGGGCTGGATGAGGGAGAATAAACTGAAGCTGAATCCAGATAAGATGGAGGTACTTATTGTGCAGGGTCAGAACTCTAGAGATGATTTTAATCTGCCAGTTCTAGATGGGGTCACACTTCCCCAAAAGGAACAGGTTCGCAGTCTGGGAGTACTTCTGGATTTACACCTCTCCCTGGTTTCTCAGGTTGAGGCGGTGGCCAGGGGTGCTTTCTATCAGCTTCGGCTGATACACCAGCTGCACCCGTTTCTTGAGATCAATGACCTCAAAACAGTGGTACATCTGTTGGTGACCTCCAGACTTGACTTTTGTAATGCGCTCTACATGGGGTTGCCTTTGTATGTAGTCTGGAAACTTCAGTTGGTTCAGAATGCGGCAGCCAGGTTGGTCTCTGGGTCATCTCGGAGATACCATATTACTCCTTTACTGATGGAGTTATACTGGCTGCCGATAGGTTTCCGGGCAAAATACAAAGTGCAAGTTATAACTTACAAAGCCCTAAACGGCTTAGGCCCTGGGTATCTGAGAGCGTCTTCTTCATTATGAGCCCCACCGCCCATTGAGGTCATATGAGGAGGTCCATCTCCAGTTACCGCCAACTCGTTTTGTGGCTACACAGAGACGGGCCTTCTCAGTTGCTGCCCCGAGATTGTGGAATGCACTTCCTGTTGAGATACGATCCTCCCCATCTCTGGCAATTTTTTTAAAAAACACCTGAAAACACATCTTTTCACCCAAACTTTCTCAGCTTCCTAAATTTTGGGGGTTTTAACATCTGGTTTATTTTAAAATTAAAAACCCAGTTTGGGGATTTTAATCACTGTAATTGTTTAATTGTTGTTTTAAAATGCTTTTAAATTGTTAATTGTTATATTGTTTTTAATTTGTTTTAGCTCTTTACTGTTTTAGTGGTTTGTTTTAATTGTAAACCGCCCTGAGCCATTTTGGAAGCAAATCAAATAAATGAATAAATAAATTAATACATAAATAAACCAAAATAAAGTTGAGCTCATCTATATACACACTGTCCCATATGAAAATTTCTCGGCGGTTCGCAATCTAAAACACAACAATTAAAAACATTAACACAATTAAAACAATTTAAAATATAGATAGCTCTAAAATGTAAAACTTTAACACTACAAATTAAAAGCCTGATTTAACAGATATATTTTCAGTTTTTTCTTTAAAACATCCAGAGAAAGGGAGGCTTTAATTTTGTTAGGAAGTGCATTCCAAAGTCCTTGGATAACTCTAGAAAAGGCCCAGTTTTGAGTTGTCATCTACCAAATTGGTGGCAATCACAACCGGACCTCCTCTAATGATCTCAATAGGGAATGGGTTTAATGAAGAACAAAGTGTCCTCTTAAATAGACACAGCCTTGCATGTGGGTGGGTGGGGGGGAGATGGACAAGTCACCTTACACTAACACATCAATTCCTCCCATCAGGTGCATGTAGGTACATGCCGTTTTACTTTGCTTTTATGACTTCCTTTATTAAGTGTACTTTAGGGCCATTAAAACCCTATTCAGAAATCCCAATGGCCTCCTGGATTATTCGCTAGCGATCTGCCGAGGAAAAGGTGTTGACTAGCTAGCATTCACAGTCATAAGTAGTAGCTGGTAGCACTCTTACCCATAGACTTCGGGGCCAAAGTCCAGAGCCTCCATACCCCATGGGGCCTCCCAAATCCTCTCCAGACTGTCCTGGGTGGTGTGGTCACTGCTGGTCCTCACTGTGCCGGGCGGCCAAGTGTAATTATGATCTATGCCGGGTGCTTTAGAGACAGAGGGGGGAAAGAAATATGTAGGATGGGGAAATGTTAAGTTGCATGCTGAAATGTTTCTGCGACTGCATATTTGCATGAATATACCCCACATGTTAAAAAATATACTGTGTTTGTCACGGTGTGTGTATGTGTGTGTGTGTGTGTGTGTAGGGGGATGATGCTTAAATTGCAGCAGGAGGGGAGCCTCCAAGGGCCTTTAGGTCCAGGCTTCAAAATGACCTAAGTGCACTTCTGTAAGTAGCCACAATCATTGGCTACTTGCCTGAGTATCACTAATTCTTGTGGCCATTGCATCAAGCAGGCCCGATCATAATCCTTATATTGAAAGATGCAGTTCCAAACACTTGAATCACAATGAATGCTAACTTTTTAATTAGTATTTGTCCCTGGAGTATTTTCCTTGCAAAATGTTGCAAAGTCACCTCATTATATCCTTATTTACTTACATTATACTCCGGCATGATCTCATTGAAATTTATAAGCATTGTTATGGACATGTTGGGATCTCATTAAGAGCTTAAGTGTTCAAAACAGCCAAAAACCTGCTCAGCACAAGGAAGGCATTGTGGCAAAGAGAATCATGTGTGAACCAGGAAGTCCGAATTCAAGTATTTCAGACATGCATTCGTGAAATGGCCTCAGGAAAGCCACCGTCTCTCAGGACCAAACTATTATTTATTTATTACTTACTTACTTACTTATATATTCTGCTCTTCCTCCAAGCAGCTCAGAGTGGTGTACATGCTTATTTTTATCCCCCAAACAACCCTGTGAGGTAGGTTAGGCTGAGAGATACATGACTGGCCCAGAGTCACCCAGTGAGCTTCATAGTTGAATGGGGATTCGAACTCGGGTCTTCCCGGTCCTAATCCAACACATTGACCACTATGCTCACTGTGCGTGATTTTTTAAAATGTAACTAGGGGGAGGGCAGCCATAGGAGTTGCCCTATGACTGCCTCCAGCAGGACTCCCTTCCCCTCCTGAAGGGAAGCTCACAATGGGACCACTGGGAATTCCCTTCCCAGGCTAAATAGCTGCCACAGGGCCCCTGATTCAGAGTGGGATCATGTAGCAGTCGAAAAAATTGCTGGACTTGTGGTAGCAAGCATGACTTATCCCCTTAGCTAAGCAGGGTCCACCCTGGTTGCATATGAAAGGGAGACTAGAAGTGTGAGCACTGTAAGATCTTCCCCTCAGGGGATGGAGCCGCTCTGGGAAGAGCAGAAGGTTCCAAGTTCCCTCCCTGGCTTCTCCAAGATAGGGCTGAGAGAGATTCCTGCCTGCAACCTTGGAGATGATGCTGCCAGTCTGTGTAGACAATACTGAATGGACGTGTGTGGTCTGTCTCAATATATGGCAGCTTCCTATGTTCCTATGAAAGGTTAAAGCCTCTTCCTCCTCTCATGCCATAGCCTTGATCTTGATTCCTCCCCCTCCTGTATACTGCCACTTAAATTAGAAAATCGGCACCTACCAGAACAAACTAATACATTTAACATTTAATACATTTTGGCCCTCACTAGTCCTCTGCATCTGAAAGACAGAGTCTGACTGGAAAGCATATGATACAGTGAGGCTGTTCTCATGTGCAGCCTAACTTGGGCTAGGGATGTCTAGCCCAGGTTGGGCTGTGCATGAGAATGGCCGGGATTGGGCCCGATCCTGGCTGGGCAGCACTGCCTGGCCCCGCTCTTTATCCCAGCTGCTAGCCAAGGTTAAGGGTACTTAACCTCTTACCACTGGCTGCTTCCTCATGTGAAAGCATGGGCTGCTTCCAGCCCGGCCGCACACAGAAATGGGTGCCTAGAGTGCCTGTCTCTTGGAGGAATCCCCCAATGTGTTGTGCGGTGCATTGTGGGATTCATGGAGGCCGGGACAATGAGTCCTGGCCTCAGATCAATCTGCCCTGCTCCACGCTGCATGGAGCAGGGCTGATCATGTGGGAGTGTGCTGCACACTCCCACCAACAAAATGGTGATTGTCTGGGGGTAAGGCAAGGTTTGGGAAACGTTCCCCCCCACCCCACCCGCCCACTTGATAGTTCATGTGAATGGCCCCAGTGACTCTGTTAAAGTTAAGTTTGTCTGGGTCTGGTCAGTGCCTGGAAATCTTATGTACACTGTGTGGGCACTATGGTGGAAAGGTGGGTGATAGAAAACATAAAATAACATAATCCTACTGACCTCCATTACAGATTTGTTATAAGGTTTATTGATTTAACATAGATGAAGCACTCTGAATATATCTAAAGTGCTCTATGAATGTTGGTTGACTTCCAGACTAATATTGCATGTGCAACATGGAAGCAGTAGGTGGGTCTGTTGCATGCATATTATGCATGCAATGGGGGTGGGGAGAGGTGTGGGATTTCCATCAGTCTTCCCTTCTCTCTGTGGTCCACTGTGCCTCCCAAAAATATATCCCCGAGGGTGCTATAACCCTTAGGGATATATTTTCAGGAGACATACTGGAATGCAGAGAGAAAGGGATATTGGCAAACACTGCCTTTCCCTCAAGGCATGCATGAAATGTTTTTCTGTGTGCAGAACTTTAGTCTGGATGTCAGCCAGTAAATAATACTAAACAATAATAATAGTAATAATAAATAAATAAATAAATAATTTATTATTATTAATAATAATTTTAATAATAAATAATAATCATTAATAATAAATAAATTTATTTATTATTGGCAGAAGAAGACCAAAATAATCCCAGTGGTAATTGGCGCCCCAGGTGCAATCCCAAAACAACTTGAAGAGCACCTCAACACCATAGGGGCCACAGAAATCACCATCAGCCAATTACAAAAAGCAACTTTACTGGGAACAGCCTATATTCTGCGACGATATCTATAATAACAGCAACAACATTGATAATAAAATTCAGCCATCCCAGGTCCTTGGGAAGGACTCGATGTCTGGATAAAACAAACCAGTCAATAACACCTGTCTGACTGTGTAAATAAATAAAAAATAATAAATAAAATCATCATCATCATCATCTCCTCCTCTTCCTCTTTCGTGGTCTCCAGGAGTCGACACTGACTCGACGGTACACTTTACCTTTAAACCACAGCAATTTAACTGGGATTGCCTGGAAATGTTGGGTTCTCAAGACACATTCTACAGAAACGTGTGGGGCTCACTAATCATCATTAAGTCTTTAACTGAGATTGTTCTCATAGTGAAAATGTGGCCTGTAACTGACAGAAAAGTACACCTCTTGGACTTTTCTCCCTTCTAGCTTCCAATCACATTGCAAAACTACAGCGTGAATTAAACGCCTTCCTTTCAAGTATCTGTAAAGCTGTATAACTAAATGAATTCTTTCCCTTCACTCATCTCCCAGCTTAAAAATATACACAAAAATAGAATGTCTGGCACAGAGAGCAAACACATCTCTATATTGCTTGCCTGTTAGGAAGAACTATAGTTTCTGCCAATATACTGGCAGCACCTGGGTCTGTGAGAGAAGAACTGACCCAGCCATTTCAAATGAATTTTAGCCAAAGCCTGTATAAAACCAACATTTGCTCAGCTTATATCTATGCCTATTGTAAGATTTCAAAGCACCAGGCGACTGACTAGCACTGCTTCCGATCCCATGGAAACAGATCTTGTTTGTGAGGTGTGGGGAGCCTTCCTGTTTTTAAACAGTGAACATTTTAAAACACCCTATCCCATTTTTGGCTCTTTGGTACCCGTTTCCATGGGGACATGAGTAGAAGCCTCTCACAGTGTTATCACTTTTGAAAATGATGGGAGCAGAGGAGGAAAGACACAAAATGCCATTTCAGACTGCACCTGTAGTGCGTGAATTCTGGAGGGGGAAAGTGATAGGAATAATTTGGTTCAGCTTACTTCCTTTATGGATGAAAAAGCCTCATGTAAAAATAAAGGCTACGGAAACCAAGAAAGTCCAAGAGAAAGTGGGAAAGGCCCTGCAAAAATTCTTACACAGCAGCAGTATTTATTAGAAAGAAATGGTCTCTACAGGATTCTCTCTCTCTCTCTCTCTCTCTCTCTCTCTCTCTCTCTCTCTCTCTCTCATATCCTTTATACAGATTTTGTGATAATAGAAATATCCACTCTCCCTCCTTGCCTTTCACAGTGACAGTGCACAGAGTGGATGTTTTGGCAGTCATGCTGTCTTAGAATATGAAAGAAAATATACAACTGGGTAAGAGATGATGTCAGCATCCTACCTAGTCCAGGATATGGGGAATAATATGTGTGGATATGCATTCAGGAGGAGGAGGGAGGTTGGCTTTGAACTCAGAAGAGACAGCTGTGCCTGCCACACCATTCCAGTTCCTGGGTCCAAACTGGAGAAAGAAATGATATTTTGAATCATCCACCACTGCAGCTGTCAAACAAAAGTCCAGGCTTCCTGAGAGAGTTGTAAAACTTCATCTGCAGGGGGATGAATTTTACAACATTGTTGTAAAGGGGGGAAAAGGCAGGAAGAGGAGGAGGGTTGGAAATCTTTCCCCTTCTTCCTGCTTTGGCCTTTCCCCCCTCCTTTCAAGTCAAATGTAACCAGCAGAGCAATTGTGCAGAACTATGCGGCAGAATGTGTCTAGTTTTGAGTTTCTCTTGGGTTCTTGCACGCACCCCATATCCAAGACTTATATAATGCTTCATCTGCATATTAAGATTGTTTATCTGTAAAAGAAAAAAGCCAGTCATGTTCAAACACTTCCTTTGAGCAAATAAACAACTAGAGTTAGGCTCATCTGTATGCACATCCAGATGTTTATCTATGCCCGACAGAGTAGCTCAGTCCTTAATTTTTAGGGCTTTCCTTGTTTATTGTCCCTTTCCCCTGTTCATACAAGAAGGGAAGGGGCATTCACTCATTCATTTGTGGCTTGGAAAAGGGACTACATGTGGGAAAAGAAGTGGGAAAGCACCCCCACAAGTCAAACTATCTTTTCTCAAAGGCCTGGGGGCAAGCGGGGCACAAGGGTGGCCCACAAAACAGTGGGGTGCCTGAGGCAAGACACAAAATGACCCTGATGGGGGCCAGCTCCTTTTCAAAATCGACCTTTGCAAGCTTTTAAAGTGGTGAAGGGATGAGGAGGAAGGCAGCCTCTTCACTCCTTGTGCTTTTTTGCAAGAAGAGCAAACTGCCCTGAGCCATTTAACCGCCCTGAGCCCTTTTGGAAGGGCAGTATACAAATCAAATCAAATCAAATCAATCAATAATAATCAGTGTTCCCTCTAACAGGGATTCCCAGATGTTGTTGACAACTCCCAGAATTCCCAAGCAAAAGCCATTGCAGCTGGGGATTCTGGGAGTTGTAGTCAACAACATCTGGGAATCCCTGCTAGAGGGAACCCTGGTGAGGAGAGGTGCTCCTTGCAAAGTGTGCAAGGGTCAGATCGATCACAAAGTGCTGCTCTGATGACAGCAGTAGCAGGTTTCTTGCTGCCCTGCTGGTGCCCCAGTAACCTGCTGCTTGAGGCAACCATCTCACCCTGCCTCATGAAAGGGCTGCTCTTCGGAAGACAGGAATGTGTTTGCCCTCCATTATAACCTATGACTAATTGACTGTGATTAGAGCTGGGTTGGAGCCAGAGGTGGTGGTGATTGTAGTTCCTTCTCCTTTCCTTCCTCCTCCTCCTCCTCCTCCTCCTCTCACTTTGGGAATTTCTTCATTTAAGTGTTATAGAGATAATAATTGGTCCAACTGGTGCAAAGAGTTATGTCCTTTATCTGGATTGCCTTGGGCAGACACTGCTTAGCTAAGGGGACAAGTCATGCTTGCTACTACAAGACCAGCTCTCCTCTCCCCGAAGTTGCTTGAGCTGGCTCTGGATCCCACAACGCAAACAACAGAAAGTAAGGCTATGCACATGAACAGCCCTACCCAGGTCAGGGAAGCCGGGAACGATCCTGATCCTGGTTCTGCCTCTCCCACAAGCCCAGGTTTTGTACCCAGGCTTTTACCTGGGTTAAAGGATGTAAGCTTGCCCTTTACCCCAGGTACAGGGTCATGTGTATGCTTGGGCTGCACACAGCCCGAGCATACACAGAGTTGGGCACCCCAATACACTGCACTCTGAGATAGGTGGACCAATGGTTTGACTTGGTATAAGGCAAATTCCTATGTTCCAAAGCACATGCTTTAAGCATCCTCCTCTGAGCTTTGTTAATCTATGATTTTATCTTGATTTCAATTATGATTGTCAGGCACCTAAGAATACTGGAGAGGCAGGGTAACAGGTTTTTAAACATGAAAAACATGAACAGATTCTGGGGCTAAACCCTGGCTCATATGAACACTAGAAAAGAAGCCTGCACAAAGGACATGACAATGAAAACTCTCTGTGTCCAATTGTAGTTTTGAAAAACACAACTGATTTTCATTCTGTATTAGTATAACTTCTTTCCAGGATGAGACAAAAAAGTCAAATTCTCCTGCTTCAGCATCTCTGTTGTACGTCCCTGTATGATGTAGGTTTTCAATGCACATTCACTGCCTAAGCTAAGTACACACTAGCATGTGAAAGCGGTGTGTTACATAAGAAGCCCATCAATATGGAGCTGCAATGCAAACTGTCTGGATTAGGCTGCAATGCAAACTGTCTCGATAGTGGACAAAAAGAACTTCCCAGCCTAGGATTAATTTTCATTTTTTGCTCGGGTGGAGGAGGCAGCTCTCCCCTTTTGATACCACAGTAAATTTGCATGTTTTCTTTTTTTCAAACATTACCTAGTTGCGCAAACCAATAGTTTGAAAAGAAGGATCTGTACATAGACTAGTGATGCTGCTGAAAGTTATAATTGCTTGGTTTGTTATGCAAACCTATGTGGCTTTAATTTCTGGTTAAATAAAGAGCCCAATCCCCAGTGCACTGGAATTCTTACCATTTCATACCCAGGAGTGCAGAGCCCACCTAAGGCATTTATTTGTTTAATTTTATCTGTTTCACTTTATGGCAGATTCCATCAGTGGCCAATAGAGGCACGATTATGCCCCTGTAATGCTAATGAGATTGAGATGGTTGCTCATGTTTTACTTTATTGTGAATTCTATAAAGATGTTAGGAGGTGTTTAATTGAGCCTTTGTTGTCTGGGCACGCTGGTTGTCTTGGTTGTTCTTGTAGTTCTAATTATTTGTTAGTGAACTTCTTACTTGAAGATAAAGACTCTAGTATCTCATATTCAGTAGCAAAGTTCTGTTACATTGCTAGTAGAATTCAGAGTTCCCTGGTGCGTGGTGGGATCTGGGGGATTGTTTGAATGTATCTCACGATTTGTGAGGTTGTTTTATTTATTTAAAGATGACCGACTGTTTAATTTTACATTTATATCCTGCTCTTCCTCTAAGGAGCCCAGAACGGTGTACATGGTTACATTTATCCTCACAACAACCCTGAAAGGTAGGTTAGGCTGAGAGATAAGTGACTGGCCCAGAGTCACCCAGTAAATTTCATGGCTGGATGGGGATTTGAACTCAGGTCTCCCCAGTCCTAGTCCAACACCCTAACTACTATACCATGTGGGCTCTGAAGTTCCCTCAACTAAACCTAATAACTCATATCTTCAATTTTTATCCCACAGAAGTGTATTTTCTCTCCCCCACTCCAAATAATTAAGTTGCTCAAGCTTTCTTTCTGACTGCACAGTATGGGTGTGCACAAAACTGGCTTGGCCTCTTTGTTTCAAATTTGAACCTAATTCGAACCAGGGTGGTTAGGTTCAGTTTTGGTTTTGCTCGGCCCCCCCACCCCTCCAAGTTTGGTTTGAATTTGAACCCAACTCGAATCAGTTCTAATAGGTTCTACATAGGGTATAATGGGGACTTGAACCCACCCATTATTCCCTATGCAGGGCACATAGGGGCACAAAACTGGGGTGGGTGGTAGGTACCCCTGGGTGCCTACCACCCACCAGACCCCAAAGCAATCAGACACTCCTGCGATTTTTAATGATTTTGTTGGAGATTTTTTACTTTCTTGTATTTTCCCCATAGAGAATAATGGGGACTCAAACTGGCTCATTAATCCCTATGCAGAGCACCTAGGGGCACAATTCTGAGGTGGATCAATGAACCCACTGAACCGCAAAGCAATCGGACCCTCCTGCGATTCTTAATGATTTTTTTTTAAGAGTTCTCAATTTTTTGCATTTTCCCCATAGGGAATAATAGGGAGTTGAGGATGCCCCAACTGCCTCCCGGGGGGTTCCTGGGCACCAAAGTGGGTTTGGTGGCAAGGCACCTTGTGCCACAACTCCCCCCTGCAGCCCCAAGCTGCTTTTTTGTGTTTTGTGTTTTATAATCTTTTCAAGATTTTAGCCTGTCTCAATGCAATGAATAGGATTTTCTCCCCCATTCAAAAATATAGAACAGTGTGTGACTTAATGAACTTGAAGGGAGAGTAATGGCGGGCATGTGTCTGCATGGCTATTGAGACTAAGCAGAGACTAACCTGTTGGGTTCTGCTGAGTGGAAGGAGCATGCTCAGTTGTAGCTTATTTTAACCCTTTTGTTACACTGTGAAATGGAAATATCTTTCTGGACTGCTGAGTCTAAAATACTTGAATGTCCTGAAAACAAAGCAGTCCCCTTGAGGAGAAATTACTGCCCTAGCAATGTAAAACTTAAAGAGGTTAGCCATTTATTTGCCACAAATAAGGCACTGCTGTCCTCTGGAACTTGAAGCTTATGGCTTTAAAACTTTGCTAAACTGCACCCATCTCTGCATGCAGCTTCATGTTTCCTTCAGAGCTGTAAACAAGAACACATGTTTTTGTGGCCAGTTGGAGGCCAATGTATCGTGATGTTGCAAGGCATGGTAGAGATAAAGTGGTTTTGCATTGTTTCATTGGTGCAACCCATATCCTCCCAAGGTGCTCTTCAGGAACACACAGGGGCTAAAAAAAATGAATAAATTGAATAGCCTGGAGTACAAGAGAGCTTTTTTTCAGCTGAGTTTGTCTTTATTTAAGCTAACAGGTTACACTAGTTTTGAATCCTAGTAGGGTAAAGTCGCCCACCACTATATTATTGTTCACACAAGGCGCCGGCAAGGTAGGAGTCAGGGGAACTGGGAACCTGCATACTGCTGCCTAGGGATGTGTACAAAACCGGTTTCCCCAGTTTTGTTTGACTTTGAACCGGATTTGAACCGGACAGGGGCAGCTCGGTTTTGGCACCTTTGAGCTGGCTCCCGGTTTGGTTCAAGCTCGAACTAGTTCAAAGCCAGCTCGAAACCCTATAGGCAAAGGCGTGTGGGTGGGTGGCTTCCCTAACAATAAAGGATAGTAGAAACAGAATACTTGCCAGTTACTCTGGCGGTGGCAGTGGCTGCGGGGGGCAGTAGCTGCGGGGGGCAGTGGCTCCCCCATCCCCCACCAGCTTCCTCCAGAATTCCCCCACCGGCTTCCACCTGAGCCTGCAGAGGCCCACAAAAGCCTGAACTGGGCACTAATTGGGCTGCCCCATCCCAGGAGACTCTGGGGGAGGCTGGCGGGGGTCGGGGGAGCTGCTGCCACCCCCTGAAGTTGCTGCAGCCACTGCCACAAGAGCAATTGGCAAGTGCCTCCAGCAGGGGCGTAGCAAGGTTGGAGTGGGCCCAGAGACAAGATTTTTAAATGGGCCCCTCGTTGATATACACACACAAACACACTTCACAATATATAGTGCACTCACGCTCACATCCCCATTATGAATACGGTGAAAATCTAGTTCACATTGAATTTAGTTTTTTTTACTCTCTGCTCCTGCCGATCTCCAAGAGACTCAACATAATTCATAGGGGGTGCAACATGGGCGGGTGGGGAGTCATGTGATGTGCCTCTGGGGGGGGCCTCGAAGCAGTGGGGCCCCAAGATGACTGCCTCCCCTTGCCTAATGGTAGTTATGCCCCTGGCCTCCAGCCCCCCACTCCTATACCAGTAAAGGGGAATCCTCATCAGTTTCCTCTTTGCTAGTAGGGCTTTGCGCCGGCCCCAAACTGGCTGGCTGGTTTGGTTGGAGCTTGAACCGAACCAGGTCAGGTTCAACTCGAGGTCAAGCCTTCGAGCTGATCCAGTTCGAAGTTGAGCCAGCTTGATTTCAAACTGGCTCACACACCCCTACTGCTGCCCCATGTGGCAGCCAGCTGAACTACAGCAGCCTTGCCAGGCATAGAGTGCTCAGACCCTGCACTACCCAGCCAAGCAGCTCAGTGGCTCTTTCCAGGACAGGAAGGATATTGAGGCTTCCTGCCTGGGCTCAATCCTTGAGGCTGTTCTCACGCGTAGCCTAACCCAGGTTAGGGGCGTGCCGGGATTGAGCCCGATCCCAGGATTGAGCCCGATCCCAGCAGGGCAGCACCACCTAGCCCCACTATTTACGAACAGCCCTGACTGTTAGCCAAGGTTAAGGGAGCAAGCACTGCCTCCACCCAGCCTCACACAGAGATGGGCATCTAGAGCACCCATCTCTTAGGAGAATCCCCCAATGCATCACACATGTTGTGCACTGCATTGTGGCCTTCACCGAGGCTGGGGCTCAGCCTCAGTCCTGGTCTCAGATCAATCTGCCCTGCTCCACGCTGCATGAAGCAGGGCTGATCGTGTAGGAGCACGGAGTGTGTTCCCACCAACAAAACAATGATCACCTGGGGGGAAGGCAAGGTTTGGGAAGCCTTCCTCCCACCTGGTGGGTCATGTGAATGGCCCAGATTAAAACAGAACTAATTTTCAGTGCTCGGCCATGGGCAACCACTGGTAGATGTGTCAGAGCCTGAAGTCAGAGCCTGAAGTCATCTCCTTAGCTTTCATCTTGGTTTTAGTGTTGACTCCTGGTTTACTTCCTGGTCCGGTTCCTCACTCCTGGGCTTCTGGTTCTGAAGCCCAGAAGTGAGGGACCAGACCAGGAAGTAAACCAGGAGTCAACACTAAAACCAAGATGAAAGCCAAGGAGACGAATCAGGAACCAAACACCACAAGAACTGAAGCCAAAGGTCCAAGCTGAGCAGACAAACAAGGAGTACAAGCCAAGCCAGAGAACTAGCAGGAAACACATCAAGACCAAGAGACCTTGAAATGGAAACAAAGGAGAATATCTTACAGTGCTCACATGTCTCCCATCCAAGTGCAAACCAAAGAAGACCCTGCTTAGCAAAGGGGACAATTCATGCTTGCGACCACAAGACCAGCTCTCTGGCCAATGCCAGCTCAGCTTTGACATGTATGTCCTTAGAAGGCTCACAACAGAACTGGGGTGTAGCTATAATTGAGCAGATGGGTTCCAAGAGCCCACCTAACCCCGCTTCTGAGGGCCCCCCAGCTCCACCCCTCCCTCTTTTCTTCATTATCTCCCTCACTCCAAGGGGCCGCCGGGGAGATGGGCAAACATGGGCCCCCTCTCCCCTAGCTACGCCCCTGTGACAGAGCATATACTTCCAGATAAAGAGGGCTTTGCTACTAGGTGACTGAAAGAAGTTTTCTGGAACCTTGTTTATCAATTGTGGGGAGTGAGTCATGTGAACTGTGTGCTCTTGCTTTGCGGTGTCAGTAAAGTTGGTATGAACTTGGTTAAGTTGTGGTATGATATTCTCCTCTGATACCTGCAGACATCCAATGGCAAGCGGCATTGATAATCTTGCCTGCACAACTTGTTCTTTTAGCACCTGAGTCTGTACATTTACAGTGTGGTGTCTGATTAACACTTTCTGTTGCTCTGCCTTGTGGCGCAGATCTTATCGCATACAAAATACAAGTTACACTTCTACTCTCTGTTTTTTTGTACATGAAATAATAGCGATGCTGACAGAATGAAAGGGAAGCTGCCTGCCTGCTTTGTACTGGCTCATCAAAAAGCCCTTTAGACAGACTTGAAATCACCTTCCCCTCCTTTCCCCAAGGTAGGATTTTTGCCTTGGGGAAGAGAGAGAGACAGCAATGGGCTCTGCTCTTAATGCATGGATCATCTTTTCCCACGAGGATCTGGGATGGGAAAAGACACTAAGGTGGTTCTGTAGGGGAAGATCGGAAGTTCAGTCCCCAAATAGCAATGCAAAACCAGTTGGGTGAGATTTACAGGGGTGTAGCTAGGGGAGAGGATGCCTGTGCTCACCCCTCTTCCTGGTGGCCCCTCGGAGTGAGGGAGATAATGAAGAAAAAAGGAAGGGGTGGAGCTGAGGGGCTCTGGGTTCTCTGAACCCATCCACTCAATTATAGCTACACTCCTGGGTGAGAAAGCAGCAGAGCAAGAGGTCTTGAGACAGTTCTTTAGTATTAAATAACTACAAGGGTTTATTTAAAGAAAAGGTTACAAACAAATGTGGAAAAGCCTGCAGCTTTAAGAGAGAGACCAAAACAAACACAGCCATTTCTGGGGAGACAAAATGGAGACTAACACTGGAAGAACAAAGAGGGGAGGTGTCCAGCACCCCAACTCTCCCCCAGTGGTCACTATGAGACATTGCAGTTGAGAACTGATACTGCCAGGGTCCTAGCTCCAACAGGTTCACATGACCATTAACAGGGTAGGAGAAGCTTCCTATTGGTTTCAGGAGCTACAGTACATGCATTCCCGATTGCTGATCCTCTGCGAGGGAAAAACAAGTTTGGGGGCTTGTTCCGTGATCATGTGGTAAGCAGCAGGTGGTCGGAGGGCTGCCTCTGACTCAGCAGCTTTACCCAGCTGCTGAATGAGTTTGAAGGAAGAGTGCTCTGATCCAGCTGCTGCTTACCACATAATCACAGAATGATCTCCTGACTCTGTTTTCCCCTCGCAGATGATCAAATATTGGGAGTGCGCCCAGTTTCCAAACTAGGGTCGGAGGCTTTTCCTACCTTAGCAATGATTGTGAGAACAGCCCTACTCTGGGCATCAATGGGAGTGCCTCCTGCCTTTGCCTCTGCCTCCCCCAAGGTGAAGGGTTTTTTTTGGGGGGGGGAGCTTGGAAAGGGGTAGCAGTAACTGGCAGTGTGGGAGGCAGCAGCTAAATAGGGGCTTTCCAGATTTCTCATTGAACTCTTGAGAAGGCCCAAGCTCTCTTGGGGAGAGCGGAGAGTGATCACCTCTCTGTGCATTTGCTTTCTGTCTCTATGAGTAAAAGGACTAGAAATTTACATGCTTAAAAACTCCAAAAACTCAGATAAAGTGCTAGGAATACCCCTAAGGTTGCTGGGACACTCACAACTATGAACCTGGCGCAATGGGAATCTCCATTTGTGGAAGTACTGACATTTTCTGTGGCCATGTAATGTCTGAAAAAACAGATAAAGGGGTACATGGTGTTTGGGTTGCATGAATGGGCACACAGGAACATAGGAAGCTGCCTTATACTGAGAGGGACCATGAGTCACATATTCATATTGCACTTTAAAAAAAAAGTTTTTAGGTTTTTTAAAGAAACTTAAAAAAAAAAATCTCCAAGGAATGGTCTAGAAAGGAAGGGCTGAGGGCCACTGTGTCCAATAAAATACAGACATTGAATGAGATGGTAATATTTATTGGATGTGTAAGACCAGCAACCCACAGAGATCTCTTCAAATGACTTGATTATTTATTGCTAACAACTGACTGGAAAAGCCCAGTGCATAAAACCTAAGACTGGTGGGAAAAAGTAATCAAATGAGCAAAATTTGTCTTCAGACTGCTTCTAGTTTCTAGTCCAGCTGGGTGTAGGACCATCTGGGCCCTTGAGATCATAGAGGCCCAACCACTCATATAGGCTTCTACTGCAATATGTAAACTTCCCTACTCTCCTTATATGACATATTTTACCCCAAGGCCTTCTGAGCTCGCCTCATAAAGAAGGCAGTACACAACAACTTCCAACTGGGAATGGAATACAACATGCTATGTGGCATTGGATGAGATATAGACTTTGACACCATTTGCAGTACATTCACATACACAGGGAAACATATCAGCAAACTCTTACAGCTGATCTATGTAGGCTGGTCTATGCATGTACTTAAATGATGTGGCAAAGATATGAGATTGTAGAATGGTCTGTAAATTTTAAACTGCTGGTGGAGAAATAACATTTTACAATGCTCCACTATGTTAAAACAAAACAATAATAATCAGACTCTCTGCAGGTAAAATACTGAAATTATACAACCTTTCTAACTGAAGTTTCTCGCCCTGCAAGATTGTTTTTTAAAATGTATTGAAGCACTCCAAAAAGGCACCCCCTTTCATGGACTGAAGTGGCACAGTCCATTCTACCACCTTTCTGCTACACATATACACCAGACCTACATTATACCACATGAGGTGGTAGACTGGGATGGCCAACCTGAGGCTCTTCAGCTATTGTTGAACTACAACTCCCATCATTCCCAGCTGCAATTTATTGTAGTTGGGGCTGATGGGAGTTGTAGTGTAACAACTGGAGAGCCACAAGTAGACCATCGCTGTGGCAGACTGTGAGAATGGATTTAAACTGCAAGGGTGTGTGTCATACTTGTTAAGGTAAAGCATGCCATCGAGTCAGTGTCGACTCCTGGTGACCACAGTGTCCTGTGGTTGTCTTTGGTAGAATACAGGAGGGATTTACCATTGCCCCCTCCCGCGCAGTATGAGGTGATACCTTTCAGCATCTTCTATCACTTCTGCCTGATATAGGTACCAGTGATATAGGTACTGGCAACCTCATGCTTGCTAGCCAAGTCATTTCCCACTGCGCCATTAGGTGGCTCTTGTCATTCTTTTGTCATACTTTTGAGTGCTCCTTGATGCTTTTTTTTTTTTTAAAGAAACTTCATTGCATGTAGAAATTTGCATATCAGAAAGAAAGGTTCATTTAGCCCTCTCTTTGATATGCTAATTTAGTATATAAAGGGAATATGGGGGAGTATTTGAAAATATGAGTGGATTCAGAGGTCATGAGGAAATAAGGTTCAATCTTGGTTTCATGTGACTTCCCTTAACCTTGGAGCATGGCCTTCCCACCTCCCTGCCTATGCACAAGATGTAAGAATTCTACTTCCAGCTTTGGTTAGAAACTAACCAAGATTGACCATAACACCCAAACAAGCTAATCTTGCTTTATTCTAACCAAAGAGATCGAAATGAACCACGATATGAAACAGACTTCAATCCTCGGGCTTCTTTCAAGCACTTTGGTTAGAATAAATCAAGATTGGTTGTGATATCTGAACTGACCAGAATTGGTTTGTTTCTAACCACAGATGGAAATAGAATGCTCCCAACTCACACGTAGGCAAGGCAGGGAGGAGTGCCTTTGCACAAGGCTGGAAAATGTCATTCAGAACCAAGTTTTAACCTTGATACTGCATGATGTCGGAACCTTCCCTGTGATTCTTAGCTGCTTTCCAAAGTGGCCCAGTCCAGTATTCTTGAATTTTTTACTGACTAAAATACTTCAATTGATTGACATCTCTGCAAAGGACATGTAGAGAAGTGCTATGAACTTTTTCAGGGTGCTTTCCAGATTAGCTGCTCAAAAGCCACTAAATGCCTTATTCTGGCAAATTGCATTCAAAATGTAAAATCTGCAGGGGGAGCAGTCTCACGAAAACGTAAAGGTAAAGTATGCCATCAAGTCAATTGCAACTCCAGGAGCCCACAGTGCCCTGTGGTTGTCTTTGGTAGAATACAGAAGGGGTTTACCATTGCCATCTCCTGAGCAGTCTGAGATGATGCCTTTCAGCATCTTCCTATATCACTGCTGCCTGATATAGTAGCAGTGGGGATTTGAACCGGCAACCTTTTTGCTTGTTAGTCAAGCATTTCCCTGCTGCACCACTTAAGGTGCACAAAAACTTACAACCTGATTAAAAAACCACTTTTTTTTTCACCGGCTATACGATTTCTGTCCTAGCTCTATATTGCAGTGATTAAATTCTAAACAAGGCATTGGAAATTTGAACAGCACCCTGCTGTCCGTGTAGGGACTGTGGTGTCACAACACAGGAAGTGTGGAAGCACACTTCTGAGATCCAACGTGACTCCGTTGCAGGGTCTAATCTGGAAAGCACCCTGGTCCGCCTCAAGTAGGACTGTGCATGTCAGTAAAATTGAAGTTCCGACATCAGAGTTCCCTTCTTCCACCACCAGGCAGTGGCAGATAGCGGGGCAAGTGCCCATGCATCCTCCCGGCAGTTGTTTTGGCTTCACAGGCTGCCATGCGTCACTCTGTCCCCGCCCCCCAGCTCCTGAGGATCGCTGTGCCGCCCAGACACCCCTGTACCAGTGCTGGACAGCAAGTTAAAGGGCCACCATCACCAGTACGCTACCCCAGGGCACTTGCCCCTTGATCTGCCTCTGCCTGATGGTGGGCGAAGGGACCTCTGATGTTGGAGCTCTGGTTTTACTGAAGTGCACAAGCCTAGCCTCAGGAACTCTGAGGGGAAAACATTAGCATTGTTTGTTGGGCCAGTCTTTCTATTCCCTCAGTTACCCATCTCATCCTGCTAACGTGTACGATGGCATCTTTGGTGACAGGGCAGCATTTGTAGGCCTCTGGCACCCAAAGTTTAAAGCAGTGTATCACTTCCCCCTTGCCGTGTGTGTGTGTGTGTGTGTGTGTGTGTGTGTGTGTGTGAAGTAATCATATATGCTGTCTTTCAAAACGATAGTGGAAAATTGGCTGGTTGTCAGCAATTTTTGCTGAGGGCAGACCATTTCTAGATACTGAAACCTGAAGTCTGAGGCAAAATTGTGCTGCCAGAAATAATAAAAGAGACGTTGTAATGAGACTTTAATTTTTATTGAGGCCCAGCAGCTGCTGATTTCTGTGAAGCGTGATGATGTCTTTATGGTATATTTTATGATGAGTGGATGATGGCTATCTACCGCTTTGCATATATTTTGGTTAAAAATGGCTTTGCAGAGACCTGGTTTTTGAGGCTATATTGGCTTAAATACAACTCTTTTAAAAATCCATGCCTTCTTGATTTTGATTGTAAAAGAAGTCGAACCAACGGGCATTAGAAATATAAAGCCTCTGCACTTGAATTCAGTTAAAAATAAACCCACAACATTTTGAGATTGAGAAGTACATTATTCTTGAGTGTGTCATCATAGTGATGCCAATCACTGGAATACAGTAAATATGGGGAAAGATCTAGCAAAAGATTGACATGCTAAATATAGTTTCTGTATAATTACTTCCTATTTTGCAAATATGTAGTTGGGTTTATTCCTTAAGAGCTTTGCCCAGTAATATATACTTATGTATTCCAAGTTTCTGAGCAAATGGAAACTGTGTCAATTATTTATTAAGATGCCCCTCCTTTGATCTCTATATTGGCATTCAAAAGTTGGGGATGAGGCCATAGCTTAATGGTAGAGCATCTGCTTTGCATGCAGAGGGTCCCAGGTTCATTCCCTGGCATTTCCAGGTAGGGCTTATTAATTATTTCTTCTTTACACAGTCAGACAGGTATTATTGACTGGTTTGTTTTATCCAGACATCGAGTCCTTCCCAAGGATCTGGGATGCCAGAATTTTATTGTCAATTGTTATAGATATCGTCGAAGAATATAGGCTGTTCCCAGTAAAGCTGCTTTTTGTAATTGGCTGATGGTGATTTCTGTGGCCCCTATGGCGCTGAGGTGCTCTTCAAGGTCTTTTGGAACTGCACCCAGGGTGCCAATGACCACTGGGATTATTTTCGTCTTTTTCTGCCACAGCCTTTCCATTTCAATTTATAGATCTTTGTATTTGGTGATTTTTTTCTATTTCTTTTTCTTCTGCTATCCCCTGGTATTGCTATGTCGATTATTTTAACTAATTATTATTATTTCTTGTTTACACAGTCAGACAGGTGCTATTGACTGGTTTGTTTCAAAATCAAAACCAGGCAACCTCCCCTTTGCCTTCACCTCAAAAACCCGAATGTCGTTTAACAGAAAAGCAACAAGAACTAAAGCAAAAAGTAACTGAGCACATGAACCAAACAACCACCAGGGTTTGACTTCCAGCTCTCAAAACAGTTGCCAAAAAACAACTTGCTCAGGCATTAAAAGATGTCAATGCTGCACTTGCAGAAATAACAACCAAGAATTTGCAAGAAACAAACCAACTAATGTACAGTGCAGCAACAATAACAACACAAGAGCTCGGATATAAGATCAGTGGACCTGTAAAAAAAGAAAGCAGTACATCACCTAAATGGAAGATTAGATTAGAAAATGAAATCTCCAGGCTCAGATCAGATGCTAGTAAATTGAAAGATATGAAAGACAGGAAGCTGAAGAATGAAAACACCAAACAGTATCTGATCCAAAAATACCACCTAGATTCAAGGAAAATTAGAGAAGTCCTGGAAATAATAAAGCAGCAAATAACAGCAGTGTCAAAGAAGATTAGCAGATACGAAGCCAGAATTACACAACACAGGCAGAATCTCCAATTCCAGTCGAATCAGAGACGTTTCTACCAAAGCATAGAAGGAGAAACTGCAAGAAACTTAGAAACACCAAATAAAGAAGAAACAGTGCAATTCTGGGGGAAATTATGGGACAATCCAATAAAAAAGCAGGCTGGATGAAAGAGGTAAAAAAATGTAACCAACAAATGCAAGATCTAATAATAACACCAGAATTAATAAGTGAAAGAGCAAAGAAAATTAAAAATTGGACTGCTCCAGGCGATGATGAACTGCATTGCTTTTGGCTTAAACACCTAACAAGCCTTCATAAACAACTATCAAAACAGTTCAATCACATTTTGCAAGGAGGTGATATTGAACAATGGCTAACAACTGGGAAAACTCATCTCATCATGAAAGACCCAGCAAAAGGTGCAGTTCCGAGGAATTATAGACCGATAACCTGTCTGCCAACCATGTTCAAATTATTAACTGGAATAATAGCAGATGAAGTGATGCAACACTTATTAAATAACAAACAACTTCCAGTTGAACAGAAAGGAAATTGCCCGAACACCAGAGGCACAAAAGACCAGATGCTGATTGACAAAATGGTTTTAGAAAACTGCAAGAGAAGAAAAACCAATCTAAGTGTTGCATGGATTGACTACAAGAAAGCCTTCGATTCATTGCCTCACACATGGATACTCAAATGTTTAGAAACAACTGGTGTCAGCAAAAACATTCAGATATTTATTAAAAAAGCAATGAGCATGTGGAGTACACAGTTAATCAATGGCGAGACACTTGGACAGGTTAGCATTAGAAGAGGCATTTTCCAAGGGGACTCACTATTCCCTCTCTTGTTTGTAATCGCCATGACTCCACTTTCACAAATACTCAACAAAATAGGCCTCAGATACCAAACATCTAAAACATCAAGTCAAATCAACCATCTGCTGTACATGGACGATCTGAAGTTGTATGGAAAGTCCCAGTCAGAAATCGAATCACTGCTAAACACTGTCTGTATATTCAGTAGCGATATAGCAATAGAGTTTGGACTAGACAAGTGTGCTGCACCAATAATGAAAAGAGGAAAAATAAGAAAAACAGAAGGAATAGAACTGCCCAATGGAAGCAAGATCAAGAATCTGGAAGAAAAAGAACAGTACAAATACTTGGGCATTCTCCCGGCTGATAACATCGCACACACTGAAGTTAAAAGAAAATTGGAAGTGAATACATCAGGAGAGTTAGAAAAAACCTCAAGTCTAAATTCAATGGTGGGAACACCATACAAGCCATAAACACCTGGGCTATACCTGTTATCAGATACAGTGCAGGAATAATAGACTGGACCCAGGCAGAGCTAGAGACGCTAGATCGTAAGACCAGGAAAATAATGACCATCAATCATGCTCTGCACCCCTGCAGGGATGTAGATAGGATATACCTCCCTCACAGCTCAGCTGGAAGAGGAATGCTGCTAGTCCATCAAACAGTAGAGGAGGAGAAAAGAGGCCTTGAAGAATATATCAAGGACAGTGAAGAAGATGCACTTCAAATGGTCAATAATGTGAAACTATTCAACACCAATGAAACAAAGCAGGCCTACAAGAAAGAACAAGTCAAGAACCGAGCAGAAAAATGGAAAAGTGGTTAGAGTGCTGGACTAGGACCTGGGAGACCCGAGTTCAAATCCCCATTCAGCCATGAAACTAACTGGGTGACTCTGGGCCAGTCACTTCTCTCTCAGCCTAACCTACTTCACAGGGTTGTTGTGAAAGAGAAACTCAAGTATGTAGTACACCACTCTGGGCTCCTTGGAGGAAGAGCGGGATATAAATGTAATAATAATAATAATAATAATAATAATAATAATAAAGTCCCTGCATGGTCAATATTTGCACAATATAACTGGCAAATCAGACATCACCAAGACCTGGCAATGGCTTAAGAATGGCAACTTGAAGAAAGAAACAGAGGATTTAATACTGGCTGCACAAGAACAGGCACTACGAACAAATGCAATAAGAGCAAAAGTCAAAAAATCAACCACAAACAGCAAGTGCCGCCTTTGTAAAGAAGCAGATGAAACAGTGGACCACCTGATCAGCTGTTGTAAAAAGATCACACAGACTGACTACAAACAAAGGCATGACAAAGTAGCAGGGATGATACACTGGAACATCTGCAATAAATACAAGCTACCTGTAGCCAAATATTGGTGGGACCATAAAACTGAAGAAGTTGAAGAAAATGAAGATGTAAAAATATTATGGGACTTCCGACTACAAACAGACAAACATCTGCCACACAATACACCAGATATCACTGTAGTCGAGAAGAAAGAAAAACAAGTCAAAATAATCGACATATCAATACCAGGGGATAGCAGAAGAAAAAGAAATAGAAAAAATCACCAAATACAAAGATCTACAAATTGAAATGGAAAGGCTGTGGCAGAAAAAGATCAAAATAATCCCAGTGGTCATTGGCGCCCTGGTTGCAGTCCCAAAAGACCTTGAAGAGCACCTCAGCACCATAGGGGCCACAGAAATCACCATCAGCCAATTACAAAAAGCAGCTTTACTGGGAACAGCCTATATTCTGCGATGATATCTATAACAATTGACAATAAAATTCTGGCATCCCAGGTCCTTGGGAAGGACTCGATGTCTGGATAAAACAAACCGGTCAATAACACCTGTCTGACTGTGTAAACAAGAAATAATTACTATTATTATTATTAATATTAATGTTATATAATATTAATAATATATTATTAATATAATATAGTATAGTATAGTATATTATTATTATATAATTATTAATATAATATAATAATAATAATATGTTGTTATTATTATTATACATTTATAACCCACTTTTCCTCCAAGGAGCTCAGAGCAGTTTACATGCTTATTTTTCCCCTCACAACAACCCTATGAGGTAGATTAGGCTGAGAGATAAGCGACTCAGAGAGAGTCACCCAGTGAGTTTCATGGTTGAATGGGGATTCGAACTTGGGTCTTTCCGGTCCTAGTCCAACACTCTAACTGCTACGCTATGCTGGTAAGTCTCCTGCCTGAAACCTTAGAGAGCTGCTGCCAGTCAGGGTAGGCAATAGTGAGCTAGATGGACCTATTCTCTGACTCTGTAAAAGGCAGCTTCCTATGTGAAAATAAAGTGAATGGGACTCTTCTGGCAATCCTGCCTCCCTTTGTTATTTATTGGGACTGTAGGGTCTGCATTGGCTATTTTGGTGATGAAAGGTCTCTTTCCAAACCTTTATGGGTTGCTTTCCTCCATATTAATTTTCTCTTCACAGGAGGCACAAGGGACCCAGCCTCTTTGCCTTTTGGGATGGTCCCCCAGCTACTGTTTTTGGGATGGTCCCCCAGCTACCTCATAGTCACCTACTATTTTTAGGTGACTATGAGGGGTATACTTGGTAAAAATTGGTGAGATTTGCGGGATGGCATGTGTGGATTTTATTAAGGCCCTTCTGCCTTTTCTCCTCTAATCTGAACATTGGCAAGCTAATATAAGCAAAATTCCTGCAAAGTTAATTAGATGCACCAACAATCACCAACTGCAGTCCTCAAATGCTTCCTTGTTTATAGGGGCAGAGAATAAATACTGTGGTTTAAAATAGAAATAATTATACTGAAACACTGAGGCTTCCCTTCCTGGAGTAAAACATTGTGTCAATATCTCCCTCTGCTGAACATTCTACATTATTATTATTTTCTGTCTCTTAGTGCTGATCTTTTCTCAGCACTAGGACTTATGATAGTGATAGGATTTAGAAGCAAAAATTGTTTAGCTGCCTCACAAGACTGGTGACTTGCCATGGATGGTTAAAGGTGATAGTAGCGTTATGTTAAGACCGACAGCATAAACAAACATCTAGGAAAACTGTATTTCTTACAGTGCAACCTTGGTGAGCAATCTGAACTGGCCAGTGCGGCATATCAAAGAAAAGTTAATATACATGTACATGTATGAAAGCACGACAAAATGTTTCAGTATATCCCTGGAGTGCATGTGTTACCTGAGCCTGTTTCTGAGCATGGTAAAAGCTTTTCACCATATGGTTTTTCACCATAGCTTTCCCCCTCAGAAGCAGAAGGAGTTGTGATTGTCTTGAGGAAGTATTCTGCAAGCTTAGAAATTTTCCGCTCTTTTTGTTCAAGTCCTCCTTCTCCCTCTTAACAGTGAGTTCCATCAGTTCCATCCTCCTGGTTGTCTGTTAACTGCTATGAGGCCAGTGAACTTTCCACTCCACTGAGGTGGGGTGGTGTTTTTGTTTTTGTTTTGGCCCCCATAGATCTCCTGCTCTGGCTATGAGTCCATTAGGATATAACATTCTCAGCTCTTTCAGAAATAGATATAAGATTGTCTCACTCAGAGAAATATGTGATTCTCTGCCTTATGATAAGGTAGCAAGCTGTAGTCTCATCATTTGTCTGTGGTATCTCAGAGTCAGATAGCCCCCACTGCAAAATATCGGTAAGGATTTCACCATGTCCTCAGCCCTTTGTCAGAATATTCTCCTCATATATTTTCTCTCTCTCTCATGCGCACACACTGAAGCCTTTCCAGAAAATGTGTAAACTATAGTTTGTGGGTTCTATTTTTATATAACAAAATTAAAATACAGAATAATGTTTATTAAATTCCTGATACCTTTTTAGTGCTGCGTTCTTACCCATATATTGTGTATGCCTCTGCTAAAGTGACAGCTGTCTTGTCCTCTTCATTTTTCTCTAGTGAACTGAGGATATTGGAGTTTGGTGATGATAAAATCCCTGCTAACTGGGCAAAGAGGCACCTTTTACCGTGGTGATTCTCTTTATTTAGCAGGGGGAGAGTAACTGGCCCTATCCACCCCCAGCACAGTACTTCCAGTGACTGTTGCTGGTGTTTATTTTATATTTCTTTTTAGAATGTGAGCCCTTTGGGGACAGGGTTCCATCTTATTTGTTTGTTGTTTCTCTGTGTAAACCATCCTGAGCCATCTTTGGAAGGGCGGTATAGAAATTGAATTATTAATAATAATAATAATAATAATAATAATAATGACACTTGAACAGGTTAGCATTAGAAGAGGCATTTTACAAGGGGACTCACTATCCCCTCTGTTGTTTGTAATCGCCATGACCCCACTTTCACAAATACTAAACAAAACAGGCCTCGGATACCAAACATCTAAAACATCCAGTAAAATCAACCATCTGCTGTACATGGACGATCTGAAGTCGTATGGAAAGTCCCAGTCAGAAATCGAATCACTGCTAAACACTGTCCGTATATTCAGTAGTGATATAGCAATGGAGTTTGGACTAGACAAGTGTGATGCATTAATAATGAACAGAGGGAAAACAACAAAAACAGAAGGAATAGTACTGCCCAATGGAAGCAAGATCAAGAACCTGGAAGAGAAAGAACATTACAAATAGGGGTGTGCAATTCGGATTTTCTGTGTTTCGATTTGTAACCGAATCGAAACAGCCCTGATTTGATTTGGATCCGAATCTAACCCATCCAAATCACCCCAGATTCTATTCGGATCTGAATCGTGGCTGATCCGAATCAAATCGATTCGGGTTTTGGATCTGCCCTATAGATTTCCCCAGATTCCCAGCTTTCTTTCTTTTTTTAAAAAGCTAAGCTCTAGCCCTTATAGAAGTGGAGTTATGGAGCAAAATGTGTGGTCACTATTTTTTAAGTGTTCGGATTCTTTGGTGTATAATAACTTTCACTCAATGAATCCTTATGAGGATTCATTACATACCTTCATTTCTGCTATTCATTTTGACTGTCTCCAGTTGTCAACTGCCATGTGCCAACTATACCCTACTCCCACCCTCAAGGCAGTGAGGTACTACTCAGTTTAAGTTAAGTGCCTAATGGGTAGAGGCTACCACCCAAATTGCAGAGGGATTGGGCAAAGGGCTGGTTTTTGGTGAATTGTTGAAGTTTTCCATAGGAAATCATGTAGGTTTCAGCAGCCCCATAACTGCACTTGGGGGGTGCTGGGGTGGCCCAGAGTGAGTGGTGGTATAGTGAACAGAGGGTGCCAGCAGCAAACATCTGCCACACAATACACCAGATATAACTGCAGTCGAGAAGAAAGAAAAACAAGTCAAAATAATCGACATAGCAATACCAGGGGATAGCAGAATAGAAGAAAAAGAAATAGAAAAAATCACCAAATACAAAGATCTACAAATTGAAATTGAAAGGCTGTGGCAGAAAAAGACCAAAATAATCCCAGTGGTAATTGGCGCCCTAGGTGCAATTCCAAAAGACCTTGAAGAGCACCTCAACACCATAGGGGTCACAGAAATCACCATCAGCCAATTACAAAAAGCAGCTTTACTGGGAACAGCCTATATTCTGCGACGATATCTATAACAATTGACAATAAAATTCAGCCATCCCAGGTCCTTGGGAAGGACTCGATGTCTGGATAAAACAAACCAGTCAATAACACCTGTCTGACTGTGTAAAATAAGATAAAATAATAAAATAGATCTCGTCAAGAGTTCTCAGTTATCTTATAAAACTACAGTTCCCATGATCCTCTGGGAGAAGTCATGGCAGGGCAAAGACTGATTAAAGCCTCATGACTATAAAGTTGTGGCCAATTTAAGCAAGACTTTTTCTTTCTCTCTCGTACCACATTGTCCCATGGGAGTACTGTAACCAGTGGTAAAATTCAGTACAAACTGTTGGCTTTTGGAGAACCAATATGCCTGTGATCTTCATTATTTTCATATGGGGACCACTTTGGCAAAACCCCCCAAATCCTTCAACATGAGAGCCATTTCATACTGTGCTGACTTCTGCATAGTTCTGTACATTTCTCAGTGCTGGGAAGGCCCTTTAAGAGTGTCATAGCTCCTACCAGAGCCAGAGGAGGAGGGGAGAGTTAACTGGGGGTGAATCCTTGTCTGTAAGGAATTTAGAGTAGGCTGCCACCATCATTTTGATGTGGGAAAACCCACTCTCCATATAAGATTTCTGGAGGGGTAAAGTGACAAAACCCTCTCTAAAAGGGCTGAGCGGTCTTAGGCCTTCAAACGCATGTGGCTAAGGCAGACTCAACATGAAGAGTAGCACACTTTACCAACATAGGTTTATTATTACATTAAGTAGTAGTTCAGTAGTTCTTTTATAGGCCAAACAGAATTATTACATTAAAATAAAAACAAGAGCATGCAATAAGAACAATAGTCTCTTAATAAAGCAGATTGTCTCTTCATAAAGAGAGAGGGTTTCACTAACCAGGCAACCCAGATCCAAGCAATACAGTAAATGAAAATAACTTCCCTCACGTGTATAACTGAAGTGGTCCCTATTCTTCTACTATTCACTGGGAGAGGCCTTCCTGCTGTTTCCAGCATCCCAACTCTGCAGCAGCTTCTCAGCCCACTGTTTTCTCAGAGCACTCTTGGGACAGCCGAAACAAAGAAGAGTGCTTTCTCTTCTTCTGCTGATGGCTGTGTGTGTACATCCCACCCAGTCCTCTGAACTGGTCCTTCTGTTTTGACTTTCCCTGGATTTCCCCATTATTAGGAAAGGCCCACCCTCCCAGCAGTTGCTCTCAGTGAGGCCTAGTCCTGCCGTAATGCCTTACTATCACTACAAAGAGAGAATGAGCCCTCTCTTAAGGGCTCTATTAGGAAGGGCTGCATTTCGCAAGATTCCATGCAGGCCTTCCAAGATGGTACAGGGGCTCAAAGGGGCTCTGTTTCCACTAAAGGAGCCTTCCCGGTGCTGGGCAAAGCATATCACTGCAGGGTGGGTTATCTTCACATGATGCTGGGGGACTGTGCAGCATATTCAGCTTTGGCTAAAGCTTTACACAGGCCCAATGAACAATTAGTCAGAGCAGAGGTGCACTTAGGTAAATTTGGAGCCCAGACCTGGAGGCCTTTGGAGGTCCCCCCTCCCTTGCAAATTAAGCATCATCATGCTCGGCCAGGTGACCACAACACCCGGGACAGACTAAAGAGGTTTTTTGGCGGGGCCCATGGGCTGTGGAGGCCCTGGACTTCAACCCAGAAGTCCAGGGGTAAGAGTGTCCCTGAGTCAGAGCTGCACTTAGGGTTGGTAGCAGTAGCAGCTGGTGGTGATAGGCACTTTTAGACATAAATTAGTAAATGCTTACCTCTTGGCTTATGTACATGGTATCTCTACTGAATCATTCATGTCTGTTTTGGAACCGTTATGGTCAAACTTTGTTCCCATTTTCTGGATTTGACTTATAGTGTTTTTGATATGTAACTTACAAGAAGCCGAATAGATTAGATTTTAAAATTTTAAGAGTCTGAATTTCTTTTGCTTTATCTTGTTTTAGATATTTTTTCTTTACTGCTGTAATTAATTAGAAAAATGAGGTTTTTCATTACGAAAAATGATTTGTTTTGAATTGTCTTTATGGTGAATTGTCTTTGTCTTCTTTGGTTTACTTCTCAATAAAAATTCTTATTTAAAAGTAAATGCTTACCTCTGCTCCAACTGCAGCTGCTCCAGGCAGCAGCACATTGCCTAGCACTTCCTGCAGTGTGGTGAGCCGTCAGCTCTGCCACTCACCTGGCGCTGCGGAGCTGGGCTGATCCCCTGCCAGTGGCCAGGTAAATGGCGGAACTGATCCCCTGCCACAAGGAGTGCTGGGCGGCACGGTGCTCGGGGCAGCTTGTCGTTGCAGCTGGAGTGGAGGTGAGCACCTACTAATTTCTGCTTAAAGGTGCCTTTCGTCACCACCCCACCCCGCACACCTGCAGTGCCTGCTACTGGTTGGTAGGGGCTGCCACTGGCCCCTGGACATTATAGTGAGGAACAGTGCAATAGGTAGTCCTAGACCTGATTCATGTGCTTGCTATATTGGCACAACTGGGAGGGCATAGAAGTTGTTAAGGTGTAGTGGCAACAGAATCCACCTACCAATAGAAACCTTCAGAGTCATTTCGATGTCATTCCAACACGGTAAAAAAAAAAATCACATGAACCAAAGGACAGCACCATAGGAATGATCATTAACAAAATAAATCTACTTTCTTCCAATAGGAGCTCCCATCTGCATGACTGATACTGAAAAGATTTGTTTGAGGTGACATAATTTCTACTCAGCAATTACTAATGATTTACTGCTGGTGCCGACAGAACAGTTGTTAATAGGTGTGAAACATTTTGACAGCAATTCTTTTTCTTCTTCATTTTTTAAAAGCGAAAGATAGGGGAAGGGAGAGAGAACTTTGCCAAATAATGACATGAATACTAAGCACATCATTCAATGTTCTTAGCCTGCATAGTTATAACTGGTGGTGCTGAGAGAGCAATATCCTCGCTGTGGGGCATGTTAATCGGCAAAAACCAAAAGCAGAAAGTCTGTGTCTCCCAGGACTTAAAGCATACTGAAGCCTGAAGGAAAGATGGCATAAATTAGACAGGATCTTTCTGAGAGCTATGCTAAGGGCTCAGAGTGTAAATTTGAAACCAGGCAATTTCCTTATGCAGATGAAATTGAGATCAAGTTCTCTGTGCATTTTGCTCAGGCTCAAGAATTTCTGAGAAAAACCTAGGCCTGCTGAATACTTAGAACACCAGCAGTTGCTTTACAATACATGTTCAAACACTTTGCAGACATGTATTAATTCCCTTCCAAAGTGGAGGTACTGCATTAACCAAATAGGGGGAGTTTTATTCTCTGTACCAATAGCTCACCAGAGACCCCAAGTCAGATCCAAAACATGTAGAAGCAGTAAAAATGCTGCATGGAGCTACAAGAAAATCTCGGTATTCATGGGGGTTCTGTTCCCTGCCATTACCGCAGATAAGGAAACTGCAAATTCAGAGAAATGAGGTCTATGGCATTCCGGGGGTTAGGTTCTTGTAGGCACGAAGATTGCAGACAAAAAAGAGAGACAGCCCTGGCAGCCGGAGTGAGGGAGGAGCTTCCTCCCTCAACTCCAGTTCCATGAGGGCAAAACTGCAGTGCTAGTGTTTGGATGTAATACTGGTGCCACATAAATTGAGTTTATGGCAGCAAAACTGCCCTCTGAAGTTTCAGACTGGAGTTCAGGGAGGTGAAGGGACCTCTGGTTTACTGTTATGTCCCAATTCGGCCTGCTTAAGTCCAGACTGCCTCTGGACCTAGAGGTTGGAGGGCTGGGAGGATTTCAGTAGACACTCTATGATATTTGTCTTTTGCCAGTCTTCAGTTGTATACTTTTAACATGTTGGGCTCTCTTCTTGCTCTTTGTGTTCCTAAACGGTTGATAAGCACTGAGAGCCTAAACAACATGTAACAAGTTGGAAGAATGTGCATTTAAATGCATATCAGAATGTATGTTCTCATTCAAAGCAATACAGTCTATCCACAGGGGATGGCATAATGCATAAGAGTACACCAGCCTAGTAATGGTGCATTTGTGCAAGTTGTACAAATGCAAAAATTGCACAAATGGAATTACACAGGAGTAAACCCATTATTTCTAATAGGCTTACTCTGCCCCACACATTTTGTGTTTTGCACAGCTGCATTACTAAACAGATATACTCTTTATACTGATATAAACAAACATTACTAAACTGATATACTCTTGTGCAGTATGCCAGACACTTTATCTAAGATGTACATCTGTATTCATATGTGTTTTATGTTATGAATTCCTTATATAGCTAGTGAGACATGTTCAGGTTTGCTTGTGCACATCCTTAGCTGGAATGGGTAACTGATTTTTTGTTCTGGAGGATTCTGAAAGATGCCTTGAGATCCAGGAAAAAGGTGGGATACAGAAATTCATCAGGCTCATCTCTAGCAAATGATTGGGGAAGTTGTTGAATTTCTGCCTGGATGCATCCCTCCTCTATCAACCTGAAAGATCAAAGCAAAGTATGGGTGCCTGAAGCCTAATCTGTAAAGCTAGCATAATAGATTGGACCATACAAAGTCTTTATTTTAAAAGTCTGAACCAGAGAGCAATTCTTGGTTTAGTCACTCACCTAGCCAGCCCCTAGAGCCTCAAATCCTCTTCTCATATCTTTTTAAACTGGCATATTGACAGTAGCAGCAGCAGCAACAGTGAAACTTTGGGGACAGTGAGAAAGGAGAGAAGTCTGTCTTTCTCTCCACTTTCCTGCTGGTGCATTGTAGGCCCTGCTGGTGGCCCTTGGGAGATGCAGTTTTTTCTAAGGTCTACTGCAGTGTTATTACACTAAGTGTGGTTTAAAAGGAATGGGAAAGAGTGTTTGGGGGACTGGGATCTGGATGAGTGGGAGGCCGATGGGTTGCTAGTTTGGACTGGTTTGATAAATAAGATGAGCTACTCCCAGTTTTTTAAAAGTATATTGTCTTGGTTTTTTTAGCTAGTCTGCTGTAATCCCAGGGGAAGTCACTCATCTCTTACAATAACCACCACTACACAACAATGGCAAAACATTTGTTGAAACAAAAATGTTGATGAGAATTGTAAAGCGTTTTATTCAGAAATGATAAATTCCAATTCCTTTCTTAGTGGGTAAATTGGTGAATCTACACTGCCTTCTAATAATGGTTTTCTTGGTATACTCTGTCACAGCTGAGAATAGTTAAAACAGTTACAACAGCTTAATCAGGGAGAGCTGGAATTCATGTTTGGTTGATCTCTCTCTCTCTCTCTGCTGTGCTGATAGTTCCAGACTTTGAGTTGGGCAGCAGCCATTTTTCCTGAGAGAAGCAGTCACCACCCTCCCATTGAACACCCTCTGCTCTGTTGGGAAGATGATACGAAGCCAGTGCTGCCCCAGATCTTGATTGATAACTGAAAGGAAGCCTGCACCTGTGGACTGTTGAGGTCAAGCTGTCTTTGGGAGAATGTTTCATCACTATATGCACCTGGCTTGACATGAGAAACTTTAGGAACACTTCCATCCCTTGATGATGGAGTCTTGGCAGTTGGAAAGACTTTGCGCAAGATGTCGGCATGCAGAAAGCCGGCTCATTTACAGTTTTGCTTAGAGACAGGGACCTGGAGCAAACATTGTCTGGGCAGTGCAGTGAATGAAGATCGTTATACAAGGTATTTTCATGCTGAAGCCAATGCAAATGCACGTGCTTAGGGGATGTTGATACGGCGAGAATGCTTCAGAACAGGTTCAAAATTTCAGGCCAGAAATGCCCAAGGTATCTTGGTGCCTGAGGACCAAACTACCCATGATGACAGAGATGCATGAATATATGCTATCTCTAAGTTTTTCCCCTCCCAAATAATTGTGGGACTGGCTGATACAGATTGGTACCACAGCTTGGGGCATGGCAGAGTGGATAAAAATGGATTATTTTAAAATCAGACAGTCAATTTTTTAAGTTTAAATCTTATTTAAATGGTATTTTTTAAAATGTAAATAAAACACAAAATTTCCAATTCTCAAGTAAAAAAGGACATGGTCAAAATTAAATTTCACATCAAATAAGCTACACCAACACTTACAGTTTCCTAAAAATGAAGTAATAACTTTCTATCACACAATGGCCTCATTTGCACATAACGTGGAACTGAGGGTTCAATGGACCTGTGGTTCTGCTACTCCCCTGCACACTTACCTGTCTGCATTTGGATAAAAAGGACAGGAGGCGGACTGTAGAAAGGAGAAGGAACTGGCTGTGTGGGCTTCCTTCTTGCATGAAGGACAGACCCAACTGCCAATCACAGCCGGAGAGAGGGAGGAGCTTCCTCCCTCAACTCCAGTTGCAGCCAACCCAGCTGGCAGTTCCACATTCAGACATGCAACAGGAAGCTAGAAACCTCAGGTACGAGCTGTGAAATGTACTACAACCCAAGGTTTCAAACTGGAGTTTGGCAAGGAAAACCTCAGGTCACTGTGGTTTATTTCATACTTTTGGACATACAAGTTTGGCAACCTCTGGCTCCTTCAACTCTGGTTTCCTGTTATGTGCAAATGCAGCCATAGTGAGCTGCCTACCAATTAAACATGGGCATCATTTATTTCATCTCAAGAAAATGACTCTAGTCTGCCCAGCAGTGCTCAGCTACTACTAGCTTTTGCTTCTGGAAAACTCTGACTTTCTGTTTCTAAGCCTGTTTTTAATGTGCAAGGACAGAGGCTGGATAGTAAAGTCATTATTTTCAGGTGAGGCTAGACCAAGGCAGAGGAGTTAAGACAGAGACGCAATGTATGGAAGGAGCTGAAGTAGAAAAACAGTCAGGAGAAGAAAGGGTAGGCATTATTCAGTACTTATTCTGTATTGTCCACCATTTTGCCACTAAAAAACTGCCATCGCTTCTGGGCCTAGGAAACTCCCTATCTGGGGACATTTTGTAGAAATGCCTTTCCTGGGTAAAAAAGAAAGTATGTCGAGTGTAAGCACTGTAACAAGGAGATGCAGGACAGCCTGACACAAGTAGTAAGAAAAGCTATCCTTTACATAAAAAAACGGGTATTATGTACTATTTCTGAAATGAGTAAAAAACAAGTTATCTGAAATGTTACATGAAGTATATCCTCCATGTTGTATACCCGGTTTATTTATTTATTTGATTTGATTTCTATACTGCCCTTCCAAAAACGTCTCAGGGTGGTTTACACAGAGAAATAATAAATAAGTAAGATGGATCCCTGTCCCCTTAGGGCTCACAATCTATATCCAGATGTTGTAAATGCTCTGAGTTGTAAATTAACATGTTTTAGTGATCAGATTTCTGCTATTGTTTACAAAATATGTGAAGAAGTATTGGTGGGAAATGATTTAAATCTGTGATTTAAATCAAGGCTTTCTCTTGCAGATTTAAATCAATAATTTAAAGTTACTTGATATAAATAAATCCACTGTGGGGCTTGTGGGTTACTCTCTGTCTTTACATTGTTTCCCCAGTGAAAATCCTCTTCTACCTCCTATTTGGCCCAGTATGAAAAACACATATGCACTGTATGTTTTAATATTGTGGTCAATAGCAACTTGCAGGTGGATTTTCATCAAAAAGGCAGCATGGGGAAAGGGTTAATCCTTCTGTGCTGTGGTTCTGATTTGTATTGGACTGCCTTATGGCTGCTATTTGAAGAAAAAAGGTGTCCCGTGCAATTTGGCTCTGAGATGGAAAAGCCAAACAGCATGCAACAGTGTAAAAATATAATAATGAACTCAAGAATTAACCCCTGCTAACTTGGCAAAGAGGCACCCTTTAATGTGGTGATTTTCTTTATTTAGCAGAGAGAGAGAGAGAGTAACTGGCCCTCTCCACCCCCAGCACAGTACCTCCAGTGACTGTTGTTGGTGTCTATCTTATGTTTCTTTTTAGTTTGTGGAGCCCTTTGGGGACAGGGAGCCATCTTATTTATTTATTATTTATCTGTGTAAACCACACTGAGCCATTTTTGGAAGGGTGGTATAGAAATTGAATAAATAATAATAATAATAATAGATAATTTGCTTTCTTTTAATGGGATCTCAAAATTTGTTACCTAAGGTGGGACTCTTCACCCAGCCTAATGCTTAGCCCACTTTTCAAAGGAACAGAGGAAGCTGCCTTATACTGAGTCACACCATTTGTCCATCTAATCAGTATTGTCTGCACAGACTGGCAGCAGCTTCTCCAAGGTTACAGGCAAGAGTCTCTCTTTTCATCCTATCTGGGAGGGAACCTGGAACCTTCTGCATGCACGTGCTCCTTCCAGAGTGGCCCCATCCACTAAGGGGAATATATTATAGTGCTCACACATGTAATCTCCCATTCAAATGCAAACCAGAACAGACCCTGTTTAGTAAAGGGGACAAATCATGCTCTCCTTCCCTGGAAAAGAATGTCCATGATGTGAGGAGCTTTGATCTTGGCATGTGCTGGAATGATGGGAGTTGCAGATAGACTCAGGCTAGATGTTGGCAAAAATAACAGCCCACAGAAGCAGCCTATTTGTTGATCAGCAGAATCTTCTGCTCCGTGGCAGCTGATGACATAGTCCAGGTTTTTCCCTCCTGGGGGAGAGGGGGTGGCAGAAGGAACTGCAGAGGGATTTGGGAGCTAGCTGACAATAAAGAGGCCAAACCACCAAGTTGTGTCTTTGTGTGCATGGAGGCCATCATGCATACAAAAACACAGTTTCAAACATTGTATGTGAATCCTCAAACATGTCTATAATTCATCCGATTCTGGGATCATCAAGTTAGCTGTTACTTGTTTTTCTGTTTCTTTCTTTCCCTGCATCCATTTTGCTTCAAATGTGTCACTCTGTGTTTGCGTCTGCATACATTTGCACTCATAATTAGGGGTACAATATCTGCAAGGCCCTCTTAAGCCTCTTCTGAGTCCCTTTTCACCTTGATATTTTTCTTTGCTTCGTGCTTTCTCCATCTTGCAATGCTCCGTGGTTCCTTTACACTGGGATCAGAAAAGCTGTGGAAAATTTTCTGCTCCCCTACCCCCCTCACTGGGATGTGAACATTTCATCATCACCCTCTAGGCCAAGGCTGTATATGGGACACACAGAGATGGATTGCGCTATGTTCTCTGTTACACAGAATCCTAGCCAACAGAAATTGTCTATTAAAAAACTGCACTCAATTACTCTGTGACACATGCTCCTGAAGGAAAGCTTGTATATTGTTGCCTGAGATGGAGTGACCTACATTTTAATCACTGTTGTATTTACTTTCCCCCTGGTTTATCTTCATCAGGTCCAGGCTTTCTCTTGGCTGAAGCTCATAAGTGATGAGTAACATTGCTTTTACTGTGATTTGTGTGCCAGTTAAGTCTATGTGCATGCAGATACACTCGCATATGTCCTCTGTAGAGCCTTGGCCCAGAAGGTGCTGATGAGATGTTCAAAACTTAAAGGTAGGCTGGGGGTGGGGGGGAATCATTAGAAAATCTCCCATAGTTTTTCTTATGCCAGCCCAGCCTAATAACTACTACAGCTTCAAGCAGCAATAGGTAGAATAATCAATGTAATATTTAGTTGATTAATCTGTGGGTGGGTGAGGTCAGTCCTGATCAGCAGAACTGTGAATCAGGACTTGATTTTTTTTAAAGATTCTTATTGTAAAAGGCAATAAAGAAGAAAATATTCAAGATCAGGGCTGGCTCCAGGTTGGGAGGACCCTTATGTGTATGTGAGGCCTAATTTTTTCCAGGGAGTTATTCACACATGGCTTCATGCTGCGGGGTAAATGCTGAGCGAAGCCACTTTGAATTACACTCGCAGCATTGAGGGAAGCAGCCCCTCCCTTCCATTCTCGGGGTTTTTTTGGTGCAGGTTCACATCACATGCCGTCTTGTTTTCCTCCTAGCCAATGGGGGAAAAGAGATTTCTACAGCGTATATCTGCATTCCTAAAGAGGGTTTCCCTCTTATCATGTCAATGATTCTACATCAGTGCCTCTCCTTATTTGCTCTGGCGTCTTCCGAAAAAGTCACTTAAAACCAGTATTTTAATAACCTGGAAATACATTGAGATAAGCTAGAATTCTCAAGACAAAGCCTGATTTGTGTGTGGAGTGCTTCCAAGGATCTCAAATGGACTTCGAGGTACATTTGGCTGGTGTGTGAACGCAACCCTCTCTTCTGGAGGAGATTCGGTGTACCAGCCCTATCTGTAAAGCCTCCTGGTTCCAGTCCTCCAAGGAGCGCCCATCAACAGAGGGCATATGGTAGTGCTGGCTGCTGCTCCTCTTCCTCAGGGGTCAGTGATCGGCCCTTCTGAGGTGCTGAGGTGTTGACAGCTGATTGATAGTGCTGAACTCTGATGCCATCCTTTTTAAAATATGTCCTTTCATTCTAACCATGAGTGGGTAGTCTGTGTTCATTAAACTGCAAGTTATCTAACACTTCTTCCAATATCTTAAATAGGGACCTATATTGGGATTTTGGTAATATGCACCTATTTATTTAAATAGAAGTAATTACTTAATGGGTTAAAAAAGGGCTGAAACAAAGTGGCCCCTTCTGGTTTCACTGCCTCATTCACAGGTGTGAAATGGGGGACATTTTGGAAATGGGGGACATTTTGAACATAGAAAGCTGCCATAAACTGAGTCAGACCATTGGTCCATCTAGCTCAGTATTGTCCACCCAGACTGGCAGCAGCTTCTCCAAGCGGGCAGGAATCTTTCTCAGTCGTATCTCGGTGATGCCAGGGAGGGAACTTGGAACCTTCTGCATGCAAGTATGCAGACATTATGCTCCCACTTCTTCAGGGTAGCAGATCTTTTGGCACTTGAGGCAAAGAGCCACATGCTGCTTGCTCTGCCTTATCCTTCCCTTATCCAATGGAAAGCAGTGCCTTGCCATGCCTAAATGCCACTCCACTCCTTTACAGGGAGATGCTCTAGGTCACTGCTCTTCATATGAGAAGAGTCCTGCTGGATCAGGCCCAAGGTCTATCTATCCAGCATTCTGTTTCCCACAGTAGCTTGCCAGATGTCTCTGGTAAGCCTGGCAAGAGATGAAGGCATACCCTCTCTCCTGCTGTTGCTCCTCTGCTACTGGTATTTGGAGGCATCCTGCCTCTGAACATGAAGGCGTGCTTATAGCTATCAAGACTAGTAGCCACTGATAGACCTGTCCTCTGAATTTGTCTACGCTCTTTTAAAAGTCATCCAAGCTGGTGGCCATTGCCACATCACGTGTCTGAGAATTTCATAGATTAATCATGCACTTCTCTACTGTACCACTTATTCCATCTTCCTTTTGAAATCAAAGGAACAGAAGAGAAAGAGTGGATGATGGTGGTGGTGGTAGTGGATGGCAGAGGGAGGTAGAGGTGGGTGGTAGCCCCTCCACCCACCCATCCACTGTCTGTGGTGATTGCTTCAGTCCACCCCATTGACAGGCCAGCCCTTCACTTCTGCATGGGAAGACAGCTTTCTGCAATGATTTAATAAAGTCAGTACTAGAGCGGTGCGGGGGGGGGGATTTCTTGGTACTTAAAATATCCAGGACTTGGGCCCGCAGCTCCCCTTTTGATAAATACACTCAATCATCCCGCCCCCAAGAATAATTACTGTACATATTGTTTTAAAGTCTCTGATATTATAGTATAGCCTCTGTGAAGCAGCAGAGAGCTTAGTGAAGCTAGGAGCTCTTTGCATTTCCTCTCTGGAAGATGTCATGGAGGGGAGAGGTGGCTGATGAGATGTGAGGCCCTGATCAATTCACTGGGGGCCAGTGTCCCATGGGACACCCCCTAGTGACATTTCTGTGCTAGAATATGTTTGTGATAAGACATGAAAGTTTGTATCTACACAATGATACAATGTATCCACACTCTCTCTCTCTCTCTCTCTCTCTCTCTCTCTCTCTCTTTTTAAAAACCCGTCTTTCGACTTTCCCATCTTTCTTATTCAAGTGTGCAATTTGTGCTTTAAGCTTTCTACTTAAACTCACAGACCTGTGATTAAATGTTTTGACAGTATTGGGGCCTTTTGGATATTTTGCTACCAGGTATGTGTGGAAACCGCAAAAAACACCCATAGAACAGACTATCTTATGCGTAAGCAGACTGTGTCTGATAAGCATCAGAGCACTGAGCGATCAGCGATCAGCCCACCAGAAGTGTCAAACCACAGAGGGAGGTCACCGGAGTCCTGCTTATTTTCTGGGTTTTGTTTTGTTCTCTGAGCTTAGTGTTTTCTTCATATATAATGATCACATGGTCCTAGAGTTTGACTCAGAAGCTGAGGCTCTTCAAGACCCAAGATCTCTCAAACTGTTGAGAGTACGTATTGTGTATTGATGCTGATTGTTGGTGTCTGATGAAAACACAGCATTGCTCTGCTAATACTCAAATCATGAGATTTTCCATTGAAATATTTCCCCCTGCAAATGATAGGACTGTGCACATAAGGACCAAGCCTGAATACAGTTACCAGGTAAACCTCCCTTCAACTATCTTTGCAATAATGTCCCATATGTCTGAGTCTATCAGTTTGTTTGTTTGCCTCATCTTCTTGAGGGCCAGTGTCAGAGGGCCAGTGTCAGAGGTTGGTGGCATCGACAAGGCCAGGGCTCTCTGAAGGACCCATTGCTTCCATGTGGTAGTAGTGGAGAGACTCTTTCAGCTCCACCTGGGTAGGAGGGGGCCCTGGAGGGCAGTTTGCCAAGGATCCCCTGAAACTGGCCCTATTCCTCCGACATCAATCCACCAGTGTCGGAAAGAGAAGCAGTACAGGGAAGCTGAGAGGGAAGGCTTCTGGGCGCTTTCCAGACTAGACCCTACAACGGGGTCAGGATGTACCAGGGAAGTGTGCTTCCACACTTCCTGCGTCAAGACACCGCAGTCGCTATGCGGACAGCAGGGTGCCATTCACATTTCCAATGCCTCCTTGCGATGTTCCAAATGCGACTTCCCTGAACGGAGGCATTTTGCTGCTGTTTCAGCAGCTAGTCTGGAAAGCGCCCTGGCTGAGATGGCCATGACTGCATGGGATTCCAATAAAGCTTATATGTGTGGGCAGGTCATCACCAATGCGCCTCATAATTTTTTCTGGCAGGAAATCAGTACAAGCAGAAAGAGCTAACATCCCCCTCTCCATGATCCCAGGCAGGAATACAGCCTAGCTATTATAGAAAGACAGAAAGAAAGAAGAATGTGCTTGTTTGTAACACCAGAAAAATGCACTTTTGAAACAACAAGGATGTGCTTATTTGTAACAACAACAAAAGGATATCAGCCTCCAGCTTTGCTCTTTCTTTCTCAGCCTAATCTTCTGAATTGAGATTATTTATACATTATATGAGAAATTGTGCTGGAATCCAAAGATGGATAAAAGGGAGACTGTGAAATCGGCAGTGGCAGTAACTTGAAGACAAAGTAAAAAAACTCCTGCTATCCCAGCTTTCCTTTTAACCAATACCTGATATCAACTACACCTGCAAAATATGAACTAAATAAATTACAGGTTACCAAGTGTCTGATAAGGGGAAAAGACAAGTGGCTCAACATGCTTCTAGCATGGCACATTCTGATATTTTAATTTCAAAACTTCACTTCCTTTATCAGAACGCCTCAGAAACGTGTTAGAAGTGAAAATTCTAAAGCATTGCTCTTAGCACCTCAGTAACATCTTCTGGCCACTAAAGGCATGGTGAGATGTTAATAGGTCTATCTTAGAGATGTGCACAAAACCACCTGGCCTAGTTCAAGTTTGAACCGAACGTGAATCGCACCAGGCCAGTTTGGTTTTGGCCCCCTTCAACACGCCCCCTTGCCGATGAGCCTTTTTTTTTAAACTTACCCCTTCCAGGGGGCTTCTCCAAGGTGGCACCGGGAGAGGGTCTGTGGAGGTTCCCCCTCCCCCTGTCAGCCTTCCTTCCTTTAAAATTCATCCAGTTCAGGAGTCTTTGGCCCATTCCAGGCCTATTCCCTGGTGTGGCGGCCATTTTGGAGGCCACACTGCGACTGCGCAGTGGGACTCTGCGTGGCCTAAAATCCATCGCATGATATCCTTAATTTCACATGCTTAATTTCAAGCTGGTTTCAGAAAAGGCTGAGGAACAAGAGATACCATTGTTGATGCACGCTGGATAATTGAGAAAGCCAAAGAATACCAAAAAGAAGTCAATGAAGCTCTTCTCATGATCAGTGAGAAGAGATTTTGGCAGGTCTGTGGGGAGAGCCCTACGTAGAAAGGAAAATGCCAGATGTTCAAGCTAGTTTCAGAAAAGGCCGAGGAACAAGGGACATCATTGCTGATGCATGCTTGATAATTGAGAAAGCCAAAGAATACCAGAAAGAAGTCAATATGTGCTTTATTGACTACAGAAAAGCCTTTGATTGCGTCCACCATGTCAAGTTGTGGATGCCATGAGGTGTTCTGGGATGCTCATTTTCCTAAGGATATTCCAGCTTCTGCTGGTAGTGTGGAGGGTTGGGGGCTGGGCTGCGTCTTCCCAACCCTGGAACTCCTATAAAGCACCATGCTGGATTCCTAGTCCCTGGAATTCCTATAATGCACCACACAAGATTATAGGGCTCTTCCTGCATGGCACCGACACATAAGCATTAAGCCCAGTTTAAGGGTGCACTCATGTCCTAAACCTGGGTTAAGCAGTGGACTCCCGAAGCAGGTTTGCTGCTGCGTCACTGCCAGGAGCAGTGCAGCTCTCAGTGGTTCACACTCACAGGCAAAACTGGGCTGGGCTTCCTTAGCCCAGTTTTGCCTGCACGTGTGAATAGCCCCTGGGGCTATTCCCACGATCAGGCAAAATCGGGCTAGGGGAGCCTAGCCCGATTTTGCCTGATCATGGGAGCCACCGGGCTCGCAGGCGAGCCCGGTGGCTCCCAGGCAGTTAACTCGCCTAAGTACCTCTCTCCTTTTTGGATCGTGAGTAGCTGCGGTGCAACTCCGCACCGCAGCTACTCTCGAGGAGACCCCCAGAGGGGAGGCGAAAAGCCGCCTCCCGGCTCCGGGGGTCTTGCCAGCATGCCCTGCGCGCTCGCGCAGGGCATGCTGGAGCTTCCAGGGGCCTATTGGCCCCAGCCCCCGCCGGCTCCATCACGGAGCTGGCAAACGTGTGGGCAGTCAATCCGGCCATCCAGGGCCGTTCACTCTCCAAAACCGGGTCTCATGGATCGTGAGACCCGGCTTCCTCTGTTTTTCAGTTCCTCTGTACCTTCAACGTTCTGTAAGGTCACAAAAGCATAGATCCTAGAAGCACACACAGCTCTCTCTGTGTGTTTGTGTGTGTAGGAAAACACTTCTTTTTCTTTTAATGTACAAAGTTACATACTTCTGCATTCCTAGGGAGTTTCCCATGTATACAGAAATACTGCCTTAATTTTAGGTGGCCCCATTTTGCTTCCAACCTGATAAGAACTTGACCACCTGAGTTCACTATTAGTATATACCATATTTATCTGAAAGCAAGAGGATTCTGAATTTAAGACAACGGAGGTTAAATACAGGTTATACCTGCATATGGCCTAAAGGAAGATTTAAGATGGCCCCTCAACTTCTAAAATAAGAAAACTTGGTGGTGTGTGTGTGGGGGGGGACGACTAGTCTTGGATTTAGCTAAATATGGTATGTTGACCTCTGACCTTTCCCCTGAGGCTGACCATTCCCCATCTGCTCACCTGGTTGAACTAAATCTGTTTGTAGACTACAATGATTAAATTGTAGTCACTTTTAACTTGTCTTAAATTTTAAATTGTTTTAATATTTTAATTTTGCTTTAATTGTATTTTGTATCATAAACCACCCAGAAACATGCATTTTGGGCAGTATAGAAATTTGTTAAAATAAAATAAAATAATAAATAGGAAGTGCCCACTTCTAAAGGCCAGGACAATATAAGGAAGAAAAGTAACATCTCCCCACCCCTCAAAATCAGATTCATAAGGAGGGAGGGAGTGGATACTCCCTTTAAACCGTAGCAATGACACACATAGATTGCAATGCTGTGTTTTCTACCAGTACCAGGTACTAGTAGTCATCAGTATTAATAAGCAACAAACAGTGTCAAAAAGTGTGTGTGTGTTTTTTAAAAGAAGACCATCAAGTCTTCTGTTGGAGAACTCCTGGCAACTGTCAAGAATGTTTCTGTCAAGAGATTTCCTGGCATGCAATTTCTCAGGGAGTTCAACATTAACTTTCTTGTGAGTATCTATCTCAGAAACTCAGTGAAATAGATTACATTTTTTCCTAATCTCTGGAGTGCTCTTTATGAAAGCTTCGCATTTTCTCCATGATACTCCCTGAACAGCTATGCTGCTTCTTAATAAGCTTAAAAATTAATTTTTAAACAGAGTAAACAAGTTCCAGAAGAATCACACTAGGGACCCTTGTCTGTAATATTAATTTGACTGGTGAGCAAACTGGGGGTGGGAACTGCATTTCATGTACTTGTTCAGCCATGCGAAAACTGTTCCCCATTTAGTGATTTGTGGTCGGCGGGCGGGGACGGGGAGGGCTTGAAAGCTTGGCAACACACCTGCAGGCTCCAAGGCTTCCAGCAATAATGCATAGCACAACAATGTGTATTACAACATAATGTTGTGCCTTGTTGTCAGAAACTGTGAGAAGGGGGAGTCATGGTGGAAGGTTTCTATCATGATGGTGGGCATGGTTGCTTGTGCTCAAGGCCACCCACCAGCTGTCCTGTGCAGGCCGGTGCCACCTCCATGGGGTGGGGGGGGACATTTGGAGCCCCCCCCGGTTGGTCGTGCACATGGCTGGCCGCCAGTTGCAGCAGTGCAGCATGGGCCAATGTGCCGCAATGGATGACAGGGAGGGACATCTAGGCCTCCAGAGGACGTTTGGAGGCCCCCTCCCAGTAGAGGAACAGACCGCAGGTCCAGTCCAAAGAGCGCTGCTGATGGTGCGCAGCAACAGCTCTTCTTATGGCAGCTTCTCAAGTGCCGGTTGTTGGTTCCCAGGGCAGTAGTAATTCTTATGGTGGCAGAAGCTCCTTCAGTAGCTGCAGTCCCCATTGGTCTTGAAAATATAGCTATAACATTTCCAGTCGTGCAAACAATTCACTGGCAGCTTTCCCATGCGTTTTGTGTCGATTGTTGCTAGCACATGCAGCACATCGTTCTTCTGTGGCGGAGGACACAATTGTTGCTGGCCTCACACATGGAGGGCAAATGAAGGGGAAATGACATTGACACAGGGGGCAAGAGAAGGATGGGGAGTGGGCCTCTCAGAGTCTTTAAAAGGGCCTGGTCCAATGAATAATCTGGGGAAAATACCCAGCCTTGTCACAGGCAACCAGCTGAGCAGAATCAGGCTGCTTAAAGCTTGCCTAAATGTGGGTATTCAGAGACATGGAAGGCAGCTTGATTCTGTACCTGATGATGGCTACCTATGACTAGAAATGTGAAGGCCTGGGGGGGGGGGAACCCAGAAAAAATTGAGCAAAATTGTTCCCCCCCAGTTTTTCCCCTTTGCCTCCCTGCTTTCCAGGGTTGTTTTTTGGGGGGACGGACGGACACAAACCAACCCAAACAATTGCCACCAAATGCTTCTGTCCACCCTGCCCTCCCCCAACCGCAGGCCTTCACGTCTCTACATATGACCACTGAACAAAGATAGCTCAAGCTGTGCTTTTAAGCCGTTATGAGGAATCTGGGGTTATGAAGTAGGCCTAAAGAGCAGCTAAAACAAGAAGGCAGGACATGCCCAGACTCTTCTTTGAAGAAGAAAAATGTATTGGTCTCCACAACTATTTATTCAGATGAGTGTTACATGGGACCACTTCCCTCTCTTCCCCTGATGACTTTGCTCACCATAGAAATATTAACAGCTACTGCCTCTAGTAACCAAAGCAGAGAAAAGATACCAAGATACCTTCACAGGGTATCACTGAACAGAATTATTCTTCCGGAGAGGATAAAAAGCACAGAATATGTTGCCATGTTTTTCAAGATGTGCTAAATATTGACCAAAGCAGAGAGGGAGCACTTTCAGCAGGTGGTTTCATCATTCAAAAAGGACAGGTAAAAAAACCCACAAACTTTTATTAAAACTGGTTCTATAAACAGGACCACAGTTAAGTTGTGGTATCTGTTTAGTGGGGTGCTATGGAGCATGGATTGTCTCAGATAAGAGTCATGCTCTATTATATATAAGGCCTGGGCTCATGGGAGGGCCTTCTCTGTTACAACCCCCTCCTTATGGAACACTCTGCCTCCTGAGATTCGTAATGCCCCCTCCCTTCTGTCCTTTAAGAAGCTCCTGAAAACCTATCTATTTTGACAGTTTTTTAGTTTTTAATGTGTGTGTGTGAGGGGGGTTCTTTTTCTTTTCCTTTCCTTTTTCTACTTCCCCCACCCCCGCCTTCTTCTCTTGTCTTCATTGTTGTTTTAATTTATATAAACCGCCTCGAGTCTAAGGAAGTCAGGCGGTCAATAATAAATAAATGGCAGGGGCCCATGTGGTTGGGGATGATGGGAGTTATAGCCCAACAACATCTGGGGACCCAAGTTTGGGGAGCCCTCTGTTAAGGAATTCAGCATAATGGAACAACACTTTTAAACAGGCCTGCACTGTATGTGATCCACAAAGCCAAATGCAGCCCACCAGCTGTGTATGGGAGCCCACCAGGGACATGATAAACCTGTTTTTCCTACCTGCTTAGGACTATAAAAGCCGGACTGCATTTGGCTTGCTTAATCACAACTTGTGCAGGCCTGCTTTAAAACAATGGAAGTCTGTTAACAAGGGTTTTTGGACTCTGACTGGTGACTGCATATGAACATATGCAATTATTAAAAAAGTATGTTTTACCCATACCTGAAGAGTTAACTGTAAAAATATCCAGAGGTTTCATTACATGGGTGATTAGAATGAACTCAGCAAAATGCAAGCATGCAGAAACTATGCCAACATGGAAAGAGGAGTTATTTGGTCTAGATCTTCAAGGGCTTCTGTTGCCTCTTTGATATCAGTGAATATGTTGCTAGAGGATTGCCTTTCAGTGCCAGGGTTGTATTTGTAAACACTGCCACTCTATATTCATTTTGCTTTTTGACTTCCCCACTTATCAAGATCTTTCTCCAAACCAGCATGCTCAAACCAAATAACCCAACAAGAATACTTTAATTATTCCCACAGAGACCCGGCACAGCAGAGGCAGTTACAACCTGTTCTATTAATACAAGGGAGTTTCCCAAAGCAGCTATTAATACTTCTACACAAATGTTTTTAGAAAGTCCTACATCGCCCGTTATACCATAGTAAAGGTTTTGTGGTTTAACCCACTTAGATGATCCTTATATATAAAACTAGATTTTAAAAATCCCCTTATATGAACATTGCTAGTAGCTTGACGGGACTTTCACTTTTTATCATCGGATCTACAAGAGGGTACTACTTTGATCAAAACTGCGGGCTGGGAAGGAATTTTATAAAAAGCATCCTGATCATATTATACTATGAAGCAGCCTTGATTATCGGGTCTAGACTGAGAACTAAATTCTGCTTAACAGCTTGTGCAGTTGCTAACTTGCATGACACATACAGAGATGGCATCTTCAGCTTGAGTTCTTAGTTCAGCTGATGAAAGTCCACCAAATTAGGTGCAAAGCTTTTTGTCCTGAGCGGAGCCAACACAGTTATACAGCCTGAGTTTGGACTAAGCACATCAAGCCATTTGTACCAATGTGAGTTGTATCGGCAGGATTTGCCTCTTTTAACTGGATTGTTTTAAAACGGCCCTTAGACTCTATTCATATTAAAGGCTTATTAATAGGTCATTAATAAAACATGGTGATTCTACATACAGGTAGAAAACATCTGAAGCTGGCACTTGTGGTGCCATTTGATAAGATCCTGGTGGCATTTCTGTTTTGAAACACTTATAAGGGCATAAGGCTGTGTCCGACCAAAGGCCCATCTAATGCAGCATTCTCTTTCCCAGATCCCTTTAGTGTAGTCATAAGCAGGACTGGGGAGGCACAAGGTACTGAAGACCCTGAGATGAGTTAGAAAATGTTGGAGATGAACTTCCAGTGCATTGGCCTTTTGCACCAACTGTCCCTAATGACCACTAGGGATATTGGGAGTAGAGACAGTGCGTCAGGGTCTCCCTATCTGTCCCTACTCTATGACCCCTGAACTGACTCTGCAGCACTTCCTGTGCTGAGTCACAATCCTTCCTTTCCTCCTAGAGAGCAGATGGAAACATCTCTCTCTCTCCTTACCTATCCATTATGCAGTCCTTTAGATTAGATATAGGTCTTTCCTATCTAAGTGTATTTAACCAATAAATATTTAGTGTTTAGTCATACAAGGATCTCCATGTCTTTTCTTTAAATAGCTGCAATATCCGAACCATCCTCTGCTACCTACTCTGTAACTGGAGTGTGTGCTCATTTCTTAGTGTTCTGCTGTTTTACCTATTGTGGGTAAAAATCAACAACCTCTAACAGAAAATACTGCCTTTTCTCACAGCCCTGGAGAGGGGCACTTTCAAAAGCCATGTAAATGCTGAAAGTGCAGGGGGAGCAGAGAGGAGGGAAAGTTGCCAGCGGCCTCCTCTTCTTGCTAGCTGGCCAAAGTTGCCAGAAGCCGCCGCCTCCTTTTTGCGAGGAGCTCCGAAAGGATTTCTCCAAACTGGGGAATGGGCAACAAAAAAGGCAAATGCAGTTCAATGTTGGCAAGAGTAACGTGGTGCGTATTGGGGCAACCCCCCCCCCCGAACTTCACATATATGCTGAGCTGTCAGCGACTGACCAGAAGAGGGATCTCGGGGTTGTGGTGGACAGCGCATTGAAAGTGTTGACTCAGTGCACGGCAGCTGTGAAAAAGGCAAATCCCATGCTAGGCATCATTAAGAAGGGGATTGAAAACAAAACTGCTAATATTATAATGCCGTTATACAAAAATATGGTGCAGCCACATTTGGAGTACTGCATAGAGTTCTGGTTACCATACCTTAAGAAGTACATTGTAGAACTGGAAAAGGTACAGAAGAGGGCAATCAAGATGATCAGGGGCCTAGAGCACTTTCCTTACAAGGCAAGGCTACCTGGGGCTTTTTAATTTAGAAAAAAGACAACAGAGGAGAGATGTGACAGAGGTCTATAAAACCATGCATGGTGTGGAGAAAGCGGATAGAGAGAATTTTTGCCCCCTCTTGCATAACACTAAAACCAGGGGTCATCTCATGAAATGGAAGGCTGGGATATTAAGGACTGACAAAAGGAAGTACTTTTTCACACAGCGTATAATTAACCTATGGAATTCTCTGCCACAAAATGTGGTGACAGCCAATAAGTTGGATGGCTTTAAGAGGGGTTTAGATAAATTCATGGAGGACAGGTCTATCAATGGCTATTAGTCTGAGGGGCTATAGGCCACCTCCAGCCTCAGAGGCAGGATGCCTCTAAATACCTGTTGCAAGGGAGTAACAGTAGGAGAGAGGGCATCCCTCAGCTCTTGTCTGTGGGCTTCCCATCTGGTGGGCCACTGTGTGAAATAGGATGCTGGACTAGATGGGCCTCAGGCCTGATTGAGCAGGGCTGTTCTTATGTTCTCCCCTCATGTTTCTTGTAAGATTTGCAAGGAGTCCAAGCAGAAACACTCATTGCAAAGTTTGCAAGGGTCAGATTGGTCCCATGCTCCAATGGCAACAGCAGGGGGCTTCTTGGTGCCCCAATAATCTGCTGCCTGAGGGAACTGCCTCACCTTTCCTTATGAAAGGGCTGCTCTTGAGAAGGGCAGGAAAGCAATTCCTATTCTATTAGGAGCAATCTCCAGAGTTGTAACTGTGGCAGCAAAAATGAGTTTTATGTCACTGATTAGGAGCTGTGGATTATGAAGTTCAGTTCCGTCTACCCTTTGTCAGGTAAATGATCACCTGTCATAAGAACATTTTGCTATGATTAAAGGGGTGGTGAGGGGGAAAATCTATATAGATTCCTCTTTAATATGCTGAACCAGAAGTCTTGGGAGCTTCATATTAGCCTTTTATTTTATTTAAAAACACAGACGTGTGAGGAAGGATTTGCCTTTAATGTTCTAATGACTTCATCATATGGGAAAGGGCTGCAGTGCGGAAAGCCATAACACTTTGCCTGATGGAAAGCCACAAACCTTTAAAGACAGAAAGGATTCATTGTGGACCTGATGCCAGTGCTGGGTGCGTGTGTTGGAGTTTGTAATTATTTTTCAAAGCGCCAACAAAGGAAGCTACCCACTCCAGTTACAGAGCAGAGTGCAGAGTTTTGTTGCTGCAGTTATCTAAAGAACACACATGGAGAATGTTGTACAATCTAAACTAAATATTATTATTATTATTATTTTATTATTTATTCGATTTCTACACCGCCCTTCCAAAAATGGCTCAGGGTGGTTTACACAGATAAATAATAAATAAATAAGATGGCTCCCTGTCCTCAAAGGGCTCACAATCTAAAAAGAAACATCAGATAGACACCAGCAACAATCTCTGGAAATACAGTGCTGGGGGTGGATAGGGCCAGTTACTCTCCCCCTGCTAAAGAAAGAAAATCACCACGTTAAAAGGTGCCTCTTTGCCAAGTTAGCAGGGGTTAGGTTTATTGGTGAAGTACATTTTGGATTGGAAAGACCTAGCCCTGTCTAAAGGCTACATAATGGAGAGAGAGAGAGAGAGAGAGAGAGAGAGAGAGAGAGAGAGAGATGTTCCCATCTACTCTCTAAGAGGAAAGGAAGAGCTGTTGCCAGATTTGGCTTTTTTAAAGCCAAATTTTGGGTTACGGCCCATTTGACTCACGAGTATACCCCTTAGGTTCTGGCAACACCAGGGTAGAGGCAAGCAGGGACAGGTAAGGAGACCCTCACTGACTACCAGTGCCCCTAGGGGTCATTAGGATAGTTGGTGCTAGGGGTGTGCATGGTCTGGAGTCCCCCCAGCTCCGGCACGGGGGGGACTGTTACTTTAAGCGGGGTGGTGGTAGTACTTCCCCCCCCCCTCCGCCGCCGCTCTTTCCCCTCCGGCGCTGGTCATTTTAAACATCTTCTTGGGGCGGCAGAGTTCCTCCCTACCGCCCCTGCCCCCCTTGTTGTTCCTTATGGCTTAAAAGAGACTAGCGCTAGCGGCGCGCATGCGCCCTCCTCGGCACGCACGCTCGTCTGTGACGCTGGCGCGCGCGCACCACATACATTATGCGGCGCGCACGCGCCATAATCAACTCATTTTCTAGAGCTGTTTTTCCTTCCCTTTTTCTTCGTATTTCCGACAATACAGAAATACTTAAAGAGGCTCTGCCAAAAGTCTTTTAAATTACCTGTTTTTTTAGGGTTTCCCTTACTCATTACTAGGCCTTAATCAGAACCAGGCTTTACTAGAGCTGAACTTCAGAGCCTGTTCTCAGTATCGGGATCGAACTCTTGGAATCTGTGAAATAACAACAGTGCCTCTGAACAGGTGCTAATTGCCTCCCCCTGCCACAACCAGTAACCAAATATCTGAGATTCTTATAGGGAAGAGGGCTGTGCTTTCTAGAAAGGGTTGAGGCCTAGCACCTCTCAACTCACTACTCGTAACTTTGAATATTATCACTCGTGTGACTGGGTTAGAAACATAAACAGCCATGCAAAGCCCTCCCCCCCCCACCCCCACTCACCGCCCTGCGGTATCCTTTATTGCCGATGCATAATGCAGCCTCTGTCGCTTAGTATATCCTTCCTGTGTATAAAAAAAGAAGTGTGACTTTTATGGGTGATGTTATGTTTCTGAGCCTTTGTCCATTCTAGGCCTCATGTACCCTTGTGCTGCTTCCTCTGAGGCTTTACTGCTTCGCCACAGGGTGTTAATTTCCTGTTTTGAGTCTGTCACAGATGAATTCACAACCACCATTAAATAAAAAACACATACACACAGAAAGAAAAGAAAAGGGGAGAAAAATTAAGCACCCTGCAATGTTGACAAAGGCACTAATAAAGCCCTAAAGTTTAGAGGGCTTTCCCTCTTCCCTTTTTCCTCACAGGGTAGCATGGAGGGGCCTTTCTCTCCTCTTTTTAGTTGTATTGTTTGTGAAGGATTTCCTCCCCTTCCCTCCCTGCCCCCTCTTTAGACGTTTCATTTTTATTACAGCTACACAGATAGTTAAGCAAGTCATATTTGTGTTTGGAATTTTGATTTCTAACTCCATGGGCCAGCAAATATACATGGTGCTCTTTGAAGGCTTTTAAAATGAAATTCTGGGACTAACATAACACAGTTAAGAGGGAAATGTGAGAATGGAAGAGAGAAACAAATGACTGAACCAAAATATTGAGAAAGTAGTGGATGGCTGAAGGTAGTTCTGGTAAGAGCAAACCCACAGAAGTGTGCTTGTGTGCGTGCATGTGTGACCGTCCCTTGTTTGGTTTCTGTGAAGAGGAAGCTAGCTCCACCTTTCCTAAAATACTCCCCTCTACTGTATATCTGCGTACTTAAAACTTGCATAACTGACTGCCACATTGCATGTATATATTTCTGCCAGTTTAAGATAGGTTTGCTTATTCTGTTTCCTGACAGGATCCCTGTGCTTTTAGTAGCCAGATAACTCTGGCAGAAATGCAACATATTTAGCTTCTCCCACCCCATGGGAGTTTTTCACACAGGGCTTTGCAAGCCCTTTAGTTTGCATCTCCTCTGGAATGGAGGGTGTGCATTCACATATTGGGCAGATTTACCCCAAAGGCCCTGCAAGCTATCGGGGAGCACTTAACACACAATTTGGGCTTTTCACTGCACATTAGAGTGCAGCCCAATTTATATCTGGGGTAAAAAACAAATCCACTTTTTGCTCTGGTTTTTTGGGATAACTTTGGGTTCACAGTAAAGCCTCGCAGAAAACCCGCGGTCAAGCCTGCTGTGGGAAGAACCCCGTCGAGATGCAGTGATGGAAGAAGCTTCACTTCTTGAATGTCTGCCTGTCAGGCAGCTTGTTAAAGGTTCAAGAAGAAAAAAGAAAGAACAGTAACTAAGTGTAAGATTAAAACTGCATTTCTTCTGATACTATTTCCTTGTTCATCGTCAGAGCAACACTACAAGGGAGGTCACTCAGTTTTACAAATATGGAACTGGAGCTGAGTCATACAATATGCTCTAATGCTTTAGATGAGATTAAGGATCTAAGGCATTGCAAACAATGATGGCATATTGACATGCATTAGAGGCTATTCACACGATTTTCTACAATCGTGAGAACCACCGGGCTCGGCTGCGAGCCTGGTGGTTCTTGAGCGGGTCACCTGCTCAAGTAGCCCGTCCCTTAAACCGAGTTTGCGGAACGAGCACTTTGCAAACCCGGGTTGTTTTACTGTGAGTAGCCGTGGTACGGCTCCGCGCCATGGTTACTCACAAGTAGACCCCCAGCGGGAGGCTGAAAATCAGCCTCCCGGCACGGGGGTCTTTCCAGTATGCCCTGCGCGCTTGTGCAGGGCATACTGGAGCTTCTGGGGGCAGCGTGGCCCCCGAACTCCCCAGCCCCCCCCGGCTCCATCACGGAGCCGGCAATTGTGTTGGCAGATGATCCAGCCGCCCAGGGCTCCTGCCCTGCTCGTGTGCGGGGAGAGCGGGCTTAGCCCTACTGATTGTGATACCTGGCTCATTATTATATTTGGAGAATATGGGATGCAGTATCTCAGGACAGATCTGTATGTTACCCAGGAAATAATAAGTTCTCAGACCTGTGTTTGCTAAGATAATGTTCATGTGAGACAGGAGAGAGACATTCGCAGACAATCAGCAGCTGTTAATGTGTGGGGTTCCTTAGCCTCTTTCCTCACTGGCTGATTCTTCCCCACAACATATGCCACCACACAGTCCCCCACCACCACTCTGCAGGACGTACTTCCAGTCTCAGTCCCTGTTTGGGGACTAATGGGAAAAAGTCATTTTGGGGGGAAGCATTATAAGGGTGAGTAGTTGGTAGGGAGGAGAACGGTTAAGCACTGCCCCCACCTTCTATGTCTCACAAATGACCCCTAGTAGGCAAATGCAAATCTGGTACCCATGTTTGTCTCCTAACATGGTTTTATGCTCTCAATTTAATCTAATCCTGCCTGTAATCCAGGTCAGTGTTATTTAGTATTCCCTAGTTGCCAAAGAGGGCAGTGAGGCTAAGAGAACAGCAGCTTCCAAGCACCACCTACTGGTGGGGTGAGTAATTTGATTGCACGATTGAGGCAAATGGTTTGACTAAGGCCATCTAGAGCAGTGTTTCTCAACCTTTTTGGACTCAAGGACCGCTAAATCATTTTTGCAGAGTGTCAAGGACCGCTACATTCTTTGTGTGCAGTTTCCCGGACCAGCAGTTAGTAAAGGGGTTGCAAGTTTAATTTTATGTTATATATCTAACAGATATAACATCTAACATTGCAATTAAAATAATATCATAAAATAAAATTTGTTAAACAATAAACTGTATTTTATTTACATACTATTTACATACTCATCAAAATGCACACAAGAAATTAAGTTAATGTGAACATTAAAATTTTAAAACTACATGTTTACATGCTACTTGTTTACTTGACCTTTTCCGATTCTTTTCATCGTGTGTGCATCATCACTTATCGGGGGGAAATCCAAGGCGCCCAATATTGTTGTGCGTGTGAGGAATCTTAAGACTTTCCCCTTCTTTCTCTGTAAAGGTGTTTGCTTGTTTTGCTGGGACGGGAAGGTTACACTGAAGAGGCGATTGCACATGCAAGGGCTGGCTCGCTGTGGCGGCCCCAAGCCAGAGGAAGCGCGAAGGGGGCGGGACTCAGCAGAAATGTCCACTCCAGTCCCTGATGCTGTAGTAGCTGCGGCTGAGGCGGGGCTGGAGAGCGGGGAAAGGCGGGATGGATGGCTATTGCTAAGAGATGAGGAGGGGAGCCGGACTTGTTTGCCTTTAATACGGAGACTTTGAGGCTTAAGAAAAGGCGGGGAAAGGTGCTCCCCTCTCCTCCTGGCAGAAGAGCTCAGGGAGGTGGTGTGTGGCAGGAACCTGCATTTTGTCCAGCTTGCAAAGGGAGAGAAAGGGTGCCTTTTAAGAAGGTCCCTGGAGGAGGAGAGAGCGGAGGCGGCGGGCCTGTGTGGCGCTGTATAAAAGCGATCTGGCAGCTGCGCGCACCCGGCAGTGCTGCCCCTTTGCTCGCATCAGGCGCCGCTTCTTCTTAAAAGGCACCCTTTCTCTCCCTTTGCAAGCTGGACAAAATGCAGGTTCCTGCCACACACCACCTCCCTGAGCTCTTCTGCCAGGAGGAGAGGGGAGCACCTTTCCCCGCCTTTTCTTAAGCCTCAAAGTCTCCGTATTAAAGGCAAACAAGTCCGGCTCCCCTCCTCATCTCTTAGCAATAGCCATCCATCCCGCCTTTCCCCGCTCTCCAGCCCCGCCTCAGCCGCAGCTACTACAGCATCAGGGACTGGAGTGGACATTTCTGCTGAGTCCCGCCCCCTTCGCGCTTCCTCTGGCTTGGGGCCGCCACAGCGAGCCAGCCCTTGCATGTGCAATCGCCTCTTCAGTGTAACCTTCCCGTCCCAGCAAAACAAGCAAACACCTTTACAGAGAAAGAAGGGGAAAGTCTTAAGATTCCTCACACGCACAACAATATCGGGCGCCTTGGATTTTTCCCCGATAAGTGATGATGCACACACGATGAAAAGAATCGGAAAAGGTCAAGTAAACAAGTAGCATGTAAACATGTAGTTTTAAAATTTTAATGTTCACATTAACTTAATTTCTTGTGTGCATTTTGATGAGTATGTAAATAGTATGTAAATAAAATACAGTTTATTGTTTAACAAATTTTATTTTATGATATTATTTTAATTGCAATGTTAGATGTTATATCTGTTAGATATATAACATAAAATTAAACTTGCAACCCCTTTACTAACTGCTGGTCCGGGAAACTGCACACAAAGAATGTAGCGGTCCTTGACACTCTGCAAAAATGATTTAGCGGTCCTTGAGTCCAAAAAGGTTGAGAAACACTGATCTAGAGAGCCGATATGAAATTTGCAGCCAATATGAAATTTGAAATGGGAACTCATGGTCAGAGGTGCACCTAGGTAATTTTGGAGCCTAAAGGCCTTTGGAGGCCCCTCCGCTGCAAGTTAAACGTCATTTTTTAACATGTAGGTTCTTAAGGGCACAAACCACACCACCCAGGGCAGCCTAAAGAAGGTTTTTTGGGGGGGGCAGGGGGACTGGAGGCCCTGGACTTCGGCCCCAAAGTCTAGGCGTAAGAGCGCCTCTGCTCATGGTTCACAGCTACTGTGCTGCACCACTTCTCATAATGAAGCTGTGGCTGAGCTGGGATATGGTATGAACCAACATGTATGTATTTTGTCAATAAAACCCCTGCTAACTGGGCAAAGAGGCACCTTTTTAACATGGTGATTCTCTTTATTTAGCAGGGGGAGAGTAACTGGCCCTATCCACCCCCAGCACAGTACCTCCAGTGACTGTTGCTGGTGTCTATCTTGTGTTTCCTTTTAGTTTATGAGTCCTTTGGGGACACAGATCCATCTTTCTTTCTTTGTTATTTCTTTGTTATTATGTAAACCGCTTTGGAAACGTTTGTTGATAAGTGGTATATAAATATTTGTTGTTGTTGTTGTTGTTGTTTGCCACTCTAAAATTAATGGTGATTCACAGAACATAAATAGTCATACAAAACTTCAAAACAGCACTGCAGCAGAATCCCCCCCCCATCATCATCATCATCATTATTATTATTGGAAACCCCATATTTATTAGCTGCCTTTCCAAAGCTGCAAATAGCAGATGTGCTTAAAAACAACAACAAACAAAAGTGAATCTGTGTCAAAACAGGAAGTGCTACATGGCCATACCAAAAGATAAAAGCATTTTCTACACCCTCCAAAAAGCCAACAATGAAGGGGAGCTCCTCACCTTAGGGCAGGGCATGGCTCAGAGTATTATGTCACCTGAGGCAAGGTGCCAAATATTACCTTGTCCTGATGCAGGCCAGCCGCTTTTCGAAACTGACCCCTGTAAGCTGTGAAAGTGGTGCGAGAGGTGAGGAGGAGGAGGGAAGATTTATTATATTTTATATTTATTTATTTCTATTTATATACCATCCTTTGTCCTCAGACCCCACGGTGGTTAACAGCAAGATAAAACAATAAAATTCAATTTTAAAAAACCAAGATAAAACAATAAAAATCAATAAAAATAAAATAAAAATACAACTTTTAAAAAGTTATAAAAGATCAGGGACAGCTCATTGGCTGAAAGTCTAGATAAAAAGGGCACCTTCACTCTGCTCCTGAAGGCTGGGAGAGAGATATCCATGGAGATCTCATCTGTGAGTGAATCCCACAGCCTGGGGACAATAACTGAGAAGGCCCTATCTCACATACGCAACAAATGGGCCTCAGCAGGTTTAAGATTCTACTTGCACTGTTTACAAAGCTTGCAAAGGCCCAATGGGTCCCAAAGAATTGTTCCAATGGTTTTAGTGGAATCTTGCTGCTCTACTACTGCCCCAATAATTTGCCGCCTAAAGTCACTGACTCATCTTGCCTCATGAAAGGACCACTCTTTCTCTTGTGGTGGTGGTGGGGTAATTCCAGAGCCTCTGGACAGCAAATGTGAAGGTCCCTAAGATGAGAAGTAAGTACCATGAAATCCATAGAAGCACATTCTACACAGCAGTGCTGGGGGCGGGAAGATTACATTTTCTAATGAAAAAATACATTGTGGTTTGAACACTGGGACAATGGTATCCACCAATGCTGAAGCACCTGGTTGAGGGAACATGTCTAGGTTTTTCAGAATAAGCGAGCAACTGCTATGTTTCTGTTGCTTGATAGTCTGAAAATGATCTAGTGTTTGCACACCAAAATCAGGAAGTGAAGCACCAATCAGAGACAATCCAGACAGGAAGTTGCATGAACTGCAGTCTGCACCAGTGACTTGTAATATTTTCCGTGCTGGATCATGTGAAAATGAGTAATAGCTGTAAGCAAGTGGTAGAATCTGCCTTTCTGAATTTGCGTTTCAGAATGATTCAGAATGAAATATCATTTGATTTTTCTGTTTGGTGAGCACGTACTGTATGAGAATTGCACATTGTATAATCAGAAATGGCTGTTTCTTGTGCTGATGCATTCCTAGCAATAGCAACATTCAACGGGCCTGGACAGAAGCACATCTCTGCAGATTTGTTAGGCACTGGGATACATTTTGGGGCATGCAAGGCCTGTACAAAAGGGACGGGCTGCACTTGAACCAAGATGGAACCAGACTGCTGGCGCTTAAAATCAAAAAGGTTGCAGAGCAGCTTTTAAAATGACGCCTGGGGAATAGCTGACAGGAGCTGGACAGTATCCAGTTCAGCAAATGCCATCCTTTAAAGTGCGATGATGCAAAGGATTCAGATAAAACAGAAGGCGACAGAGCAGAACCACATAAAGAGCAAACAGAAGGATGTACCAGCTGGTCAAAGAGTCGAAAGAAAGATAGCATACACCAGATGAGAGATTCAGCGTATAGGTGCTTATATGCCAATGCCAGAAGTCTCCAAGCCAAGATGGGTGAGCTGGAGTGCTTGGTTGCTAACGCAGAAATAGATATAGTAGGCATAACAGAAACATGGTGGAACAGTAAGAACAAGTGGGGTACTGTTATCCCTGGATATAAACTCTATAGAAAGGACAGGGTGGGGTGCCTTGGAGGTGGAGTAGCACTGTTTGTTAAAGAAGGCATAGAATCTAACAAGCTAGAAAACCTTGGAGGACTGGAGTCCTCCACAGAAACCCTGTGGGTGACAATTCAAGGCCTGAAAGGAAATGTGCTACTGTGGACGTGCTATCGCCCTCCGGATCAAAACACTGACAGTGACTGGGAGTTGCAGGCAGAAATCAGGGAGGCGTCATGGAGAGGCAGGGCAGTAATAATGGGTGACTTCAATTATCCACACATAGATTAGGTAAATTCACAGTCAGGTCATGGCAAAGAGGTCACATTTCTAGATCCTCTGAATGACTGTGCCCTAGAACAGTTGGTCTTGGAACCAACCAGAGAGAAGGCAACCTTGGACTTCATCCTGAGTGGCACCCAGGACCTGGTGCATGATGTCAGTGTCATCGACCCTTTAGGGAACAGTGACCATAGTGTGATCAAATTCAGCATATATGGGGGGAGAGAATCACCAAGGAAGTCTAACACAGACACTTTGAATTTCAGAAGAGGAAACTTCTCCAAAATGAGGAGTATGGTGAAAAGAAAGCTGAAAGGGAAAATCAGGACAGTCACTTTGCTCCAGAGTGCATGGACTTTACCAGGGGTGTAGCTAGGAAAGAAGGGGCCCGTGTTCATCCCTCTCTCTGGCAGCCCCCCAGAGTGAGGAAGATAATGAAGAAAATAGGGAGGGATGGAGCTGGAGGGCCCTTAGGAGCTGGGGGCCCATGTTCTTTGAACCCTTTTGCTCAATTATAGCTATGCCCCTGGACTTTACTCAAAAGCACAATACTAGAAGTCCAGTTAGATTGTATACCCAAAAGGAGGAAAGGTACCACTAAGTCCAGGAGGATGTCGTCATGGTTAACAGGTAAAGTCAAGGAAGCCATAAAAGGGAAGAATTCCTTCTGAAATTGGAAGGCCTGCCCAAATGAAGAGAACAGAAAGGAACACAAACTCTGGCAAAAGAAATGCAAGGTGAAAATAAGGGAGGCGGAAAGAGAGTACCAATTGCAGGGGAGTAACAGCAGGTGAGAGGGCATGCCCTCAACTCCTGCCTGTAGTTTTCCAGCGGCATCCGGTGGGCCACTGTGTGAAACAAGAAGCTGGACTAGATGGGCCTTGGGTCTGATCCAGCAGGGCTGTTCTTATATTCTTAAGTTCTTATCTCCCTCAGGTCTGTTACACAACTCTAGAGTGATCTTTAGATTCCATCCCAATTCCTCATGTAATGTATGAGTCACCCCAATCAGTAGATTAGGCTAAGAGAGAAAGGGCAGAGCTAGAGGTTCATGTGCCTTTTTTGTTATAAACAAGAAGCAATAAATAATCATAAAATACGAACAACAACTTTATTTTTTGGCCACTCATAGTAAATTGTTATTTGGGAGGCTCTCAAAGTAAAACAATAAAACAACAAGTGAGTAAAACTTACAATTAAAGCACAGAAGCCAAAACATTACAATAAAATACAGAAACATTTTTAAAACTAAAACTAACCCCCTTCCCCCCAACACCTTTTAATGGTCCTGGATGAAAAGGCCACATCCTTTTCTTAACATGGTGTGGTCAGAGCGTTGGACTAGGAGGGCCAGGGAGACTGAAGTTCAGTCTTCTGCTCAGCCATGAAACTCACTGGGTGGGTGACTCTGGGCCAGTCACTTCTGTCTCAGCCGAGCCTACCTCTCAGGGTTGTTGTGGGGATAAACATAGCCATGTAGACCACCCTGGGCTCTGTGGAGGAAGAGTACGATATACATTTAAAATATAAATAATATAGGCATGGGTGTGTGTGCAGTTCTGTTTGGGATCATGGGGAGGGTGAGGTTAACTTTCCCCCTTTGTACTGATTCCTTGCCAAAACTTAGTCTCCCATGTAAGTGGTGGTACTAGAAAAGGGAGGGTACGGAAGGGGCAAAGTGCATTTATGGGTGGGCGAGCTGTGTCCCATGTGTTAGATTTCTGAAACAGAAATTGCCCCCTGCTCTGGAACCGCCATGCTCCCAGTGTTGATATTTGTCCCTGAAGTATTTATAATTAGCAGCCATTTCTTCAACAAATAGCAACATTGTGGGGGGTGATATTTCATAGGGAAATTGTGCAAGGAAAAAGTTTAGCTCCCCTTCCCAGTGAACCATGGTCTCAAACAGGCGTGGCCCGCCAAAGATTTGGTTGGGTGTGTGTGTGTGTGTGTGTGTTTAAGAAGAACTGTTTCTAGTTGGAAGCATGCCTTTTAACAATGGATTGCCATATCTAGTACATCTAGTTTGGCCCAAAGTGGGGGTGGGGGTGGGGGAGGGAAGCATAGGATGTGCAACTTATAGCTAGATGCATGCAAGATTCCATTGTCTGAAATCCCAAGTTATAGAAACCTTGCTGAAGCTAAACAGATCTGGGTCTGATCAGTATGTGAATGGGAAACCACCTAGGAATCCTTTGTGTTCCATCTCGAGTGCCATCATAGAAGAAAGATAGGATAGAAATGAAAGAAGCATATTTTCTGAATTCTCCAAATGCAGAACTCAAAGTTTTTTATTGAAAGGATCTCGCCATACTTCTTCCACTGTTGGCCTTTCTTTAAGGCAAGAATGATGACCTCTGCCTAAACCTCATGGAGGGCTCCATCACATTTGTAAAAACACCAGGAATGTCCCTGACTTTTATTTGCTCATGGGTCATCCAGTACGGTCAGCTGTATAGCCATTGCTGCTTCCTGATCCCGACTGAGGAAATTGAAATTTGCATGCTTGCTCAGTATTGGAAACAGATGGGCAGAACTTAGAGATGAGTCAGATTTGCTTGGAGCCAAAAGCAAGACTGATATAGTTAACCAGGTCTGTTTTGCGGCTTGCATATTCGCGGTTCATATTAGTGCATCTAATATGGGTTTTGAAAAATAGCAACAATAAAAAAATGGTTTACACAGGCATTACAGTTTGACTCTTGGGAAATAAACTCTCTTTTTTCCTTCAGGGATGTTGCTATCGGTGCATGTGAGATCTGGATTGGATTCCACTCTTGAACTTTGGAAAAATTTGGATGTGGATCAAAATGATTTTATTTTAATGCCTGTTTTCCAAAATGGTTGGCTAACTTAGTTTAGACAAAAGAAAATACCTTTTAGATAGATAAGTGGGTCTAAATTATCATGTTCTCCAATAGGTCTTGTCAATCTGGTTTAGAGAGAAGGACAGCCTAGTTCTAGAGCAGGGTTTCTTAACCTTGGGCCCCCAGATGTTGATGGACTACAACTCCCATCACCCCCAGCCATGTCGGGAGTTGTAGTCCATCAACATCTGGGGGCCCAAGGTTAAGAAACCCTGTTCTAGAGGTATCTGCAGCTGCAAATCAGCAATGCACCAAAATGTCAGCTGATATGCATGCTGTGTGACACAAGAAGGGCATCCTGTGTGACATAAGTAGAGAAAGGTGTCAGTTTGCCTCCCCCGCACTCTCACAGGCCAAGTTACCGGGAGGGGCCAATGACAACGAGCCCAGAGAAGAAACCAAACCATACTGGGACCCGCCGCCTGACTGAGAGAGTGCCAGCCCTGGCACATTCTGACAGCAGACAGAGAAAGGGGGGGGGTGAGGCCAGGAGGGACTGGACAGGTAAGCACACTAGGGAAGGGAAAAGGGGATCCTTGAGTCAGGCACTAGGGGGATGAAAAGAAAGAGGAAATGGCAATAAAGAAGGGTGGGGGTTTAAGTGGCTGTGTGGGTTGTTCATGCCTATTTAGGCAAGCACTGGTTAGTGAGGAGGACGAGGCCTGGCTGGAGGAAAGACCCATCATGGGCTCCAGAGTTAGGGCAAGTTTGGGAGAAGCAGATCCCAAGGAGAAGACTATAGCAGGGATTCTCAGCATTGGGTCCCCAGATGTTTTTGGCCTTCAACTCCCATAATCCCCAACCAAAGTTCACTGGGGCTGGGGATTATGGGAGTTGAAGTCCAAGAACATCTAGGGACCCAACGCTGAGAATCCCTGGACTATAGTGCCTTAACTCCTCCCTCGCCAATCTGAGGCCCTGCATAGAGGAGGCTTGCCAGCTGCAGAGCCACACCCTCCCCCCAAATGCAGTTAGGGCGCAACAGAACATAGGAACATAGGAAGCTGCTATATATTGAGTCAGACCATTGGTCCATCTAGCTTAGTATTGTCTTCACAGACTGGCAGCGGCTTCTCCAAGGTTACAGGCAGGAGTCCCTCTCAGCCCTGTCTTGGAGAAGCCAGGGAGGGAACATGAAACCTTCTGCTCTTCCCAGAGCGGCTCCATCCCCTGAGCAGAATATCTTACAGCGCTCACACTTCTAGTCTCCCATTTGTATGCAACCAGGGTGGACCCTGCTTAGCTAAGGGGACAAGTCATGCTTGCTACCACAAGACTAGATCTCCTCTCAGGTCAGATGGTATTCATCATGCTACTGAGGAACAGCTGAGGATCTCTCAGAGTACCAATGGTGTTTATGACGTGGTTAGATTAAAGCCTTTTGGATGTCTAGCGGCTGATGTTGCCCTGCGGGAAAACAAAATCCAAAGCTCCGAAGCTTTTCTTGCTATGTCACATGCCCACAGCAGTCTCAGTTCACTAGTTGCAACAGCAGCATGGGATGGGCTACAGCTGTGGCAGGGAATCTTGCCACAAATCTTGCTTACACAAAACAAATCTTGCTTACACAACCACCAGCAAGTAAGTTGGCGGGAACTGCTGGTTCCTAGAGAGTGCGCACTCCTGGCATGAGCAGCTACTTTCCCACTAGTTTCTGTAGGGTTCGAACCTGCCAATGGCCACTTCCCAAGCAGCACTTCTGTCCACCACCCGGCATCCACAACCCAACTCCAAATGTAGGTTGCAAATGGTGGATGGTGGAGGGAAGTGCTGCTCGCACTGGGAACTGGCACTTCCTTACGAAGCCACCATCCGTATCTCTGGTTAAAAAGATGTCAGGCAGAGGCTTGGAAAAACCAGGTTACAGCCAGTCAGAATAAACAGCATTCGTTTACATGGGCTAATTTCTGACAGTGTAGAAAACCACAGGACTCTGTGGTCGCCAGGAGTCGACACCGGCTTGACAGCACGCTTTACTTTAAGGCAGCTTAATATTTGGACAGTTTATCACCAATTATTAGATGCATGGGTTTGCCCCAAGGCCTCAGTTTTACCCAATCCATTGTTGGAGATGGAGCTCCAGGAACATAGGCTCTTGGCACCTTTTATCCTAGTGACCTAATGCTCTAGGCGCATTTTTAGGAGTAGAGACAGTGAGGATGAGTCTTCCTCTTTATTTCACTCTTGTTGTCTCTCTTTCTGATCTGGCTTTCTCCAATTGGTGGACTGATATTCTCAGGGCCTATCTGCTCCTCCCTTCTTACTCCCAGACTGTTTTTTTGCTCTCTGCTCTGCTGCAGATTGCATGAGCCGTGCAGCTTCTCTCTCTCTCTCTCTCTCTCACCGTGAGACTTGCTTTGTCCAGGTTTGCAGGGAGAGCGGGCTAAGCCCGTTCTCCCCACAGTTGATCAGGGCAGGATCCCTGGGCGGCCGGATCGGCCACCCACATGACTGCCGGCTCCGTGATGGAGCTGGCAGGGGCTGGGGAGTTGGGGGGCCGTGCAGCCCCTGGAAGCTCCAATATGCTGTGCGTGAGTGCGCAGGGCATACTGGAGAGACCCCTAGAGCCAGAAGGCGGCTTTTCGCCTTCCTTCCGGGGGCCTACTCATGAGGAGCCATGCTGCCGAGCCGTGCTGCGGCTACTCACGATTTTGAAAAACTGGTTTTCGGAGCATTCGCTCTGCAAACCCAGTTTAAGGGGAGGGGTACTTAGGTGGGTTAACCGCCTGGGGAGCCACCAGGCTCGCCTGCTCCCCTAGCCCAATTCCGGCTGATCGTCAGAATAGCCTCTCCCTCCCTCCCTCCCTCCCATACTATGAAGACAGAAAATCAGGCATACAGGCTTTCTATCCAAGAATGTAACACCCCCCATAAAGTTTACTTGCTTTTGGATCTTAAACAACTGTCTCAAGCTACTCTTTAATGGGCTCAGCTTTTGCTTCCTATGCTGCCTCTGTTATAATTGTGGTTAGTCAAACCCCTCTCCTCCAACACAACATCCATGGGATTTTAGTTTGATGGAATGCATTATATTCCCACTCCATCTCTCCACCAACTTCTATATTATATCACACCTTTTTCTGGCACAGTACAGAGACGGCTGGTGATTGTTCCTGAACATTGTAATGTTAGCCAACTATACTTTTATTTATCAGATTTGCTTCACTGCATTCAAAGCAAATTTAGTTATAGATTACAGAGATTTCCCCCCACTCAGAGCCTTTTCCAGATGCTGTGGTTTTCTTGGAGAAACTCCAAACCGTCACCACATTACAGAAATGGCTTCGTTCCAGCAAGTGCTTTTGTTATGGTGGGAATAAAAGCTTCCCAGTACTCAAACCATTCGGTAATTATTGGAAAACTGCAGTATTTGTCCTAGCAAGTGCAGTCATCACATGTGTCTTGGCAGTCAAAGTAGTTGTGGTAGTGTGATCAGAACCTACTCTATGGTGCCCATGAAGTTATTGCAAGGTGAATCTCTTCTCATTTTCTTCTCCTTTCTAATGCCCTGCTACTACAAACAACGTTCACTCCATTTCTTGCTTTTTCATCTTTTTGCTCTGGAGGTTCTGCACTCGCCCTCTCCAACACTAGAGAATATGTGGCGGGGGGAGGGAGACTGCCTTTAAGCTGCCTTATACCGAGTCAGACCCTTGGTCCATTAGCTCAGTATTGTCTACATAGACTGGCAGCAGCTTCTCCAAGACTGCAGGCAGAAATCTCTCTCAGCCCTATCTTGGAGAAGCCAGAGAAGGAACTTGAAACCTTCTGAATGCAAGCAGGCAGGTGCTCTTCCCAGAGTGGCCACATTCCCTGATGAGCCCCTGGTGGTGCAGTGGTAAAACTGCCGCCCTGTAACCAGAAGGTTACAAGTTCGATCCTGACCAGGGGCTCAAGGTTGACTCAGCCTTCCATCCTTCCGAGGTCGGTAAAATGAGTACCCAGAATGTTGGGGGCAATATGCTAAATCATTGTAAACCGCTTAGAGAGCTCCGGCTATAGAGCGGTATATAAATGTTATTGCTATTGCTATTCCCTAAGGGGAATATCTTACAGTGATCATACATGTAGTCTCCCATTCAAATGCAAACCAGGGCAGACCTTGCTTAGCAATAGAGACAATTTTTGCCTGCTACCACAAGACCAGCTCTCCTCCCTTATTTCTCCCTTTAGCATGAACGTCTCGCTTTAGCACCATGGTGAGTACCGCCCTATCCATTACATGGGGACAGGGATATTGAAGTTGTTCTCATGAGTAAAGAACTAAAAAAATAAAAGAGTTAAAGCTGTTGGAAAGGATATTGTCTGGGAAAGGTTACATTAAAGGAGCAGAGAAAGTGAAACTGAACATTTCATTGATTGTTCTTTTCATGTTCAGAGGCTGGACGGCTATCAGGGAAAGTGATAGTAGATTCCTGCACTCAATAGGGGGTTGACTTCCAAGGTCCCTTCCAACTGGAATGCCTAATTCTTACTCCCCTATTCCCTATTCCTGGCTTGGCAAAGAGGCACCCTTTACCATGGTGATTCTCTTTATTTAGCAGGGGGAGAGTAACTGGCCCTCTCCACCCCCAGCACAGTACCTCCAGTGACTGTTGCTGGTGTCTATCTTATGTTTCTTTTTAGATTGTGAGCCCTTTGGGGACAAGGATCCATCTTATTTATTTATTATTTCTCTGTGTAAACCACCCTGAGCCATTTTTGGAAGGGTGGTATAGAAATTGAATGATTAAAAATTAATTTAATTAAATTATTCACATGTTCAGCACATGTACAATCTATATACACTCTCCACAGGTACAGTTATTCACATGTTACGTTGAACGCAGGTACAGCAGTACAGTTCTTATCTATACAATGCATTTGAGGGACCTGTACCCTGGTTCACTTTTAAAATGAATGTAGGTATAGGCATTCACACAAAGAATTTATGAGTCTACAGACATCTGAATGCTCATACAATATAACATCTGAATTCGACCAAGGTGTTAGACCTTTAAGATCTGATCATTTCCTTGTGTATTCCTTACTTAGTAGCTTCCCTTGAAACCTGTGGTTTTAAATTGTTTTAAAGTTTTAATTTCTGTTTTTATTTGTTTTATGTTGCTGTAACCGACCAGAGATGGAAGCTTGGGGCAGTGTACACATATAATTAATTGATTAATTAGGGCTTAGATAAATTCATAGAGGACAAGTCTATCAGTGGATACTAGTCTGAAGGCTATAGGCCACCTCCAGCCTGGGTGAAAAGCTTGGGTGAATAAATATGTCAATTTGTCAGAGATGGTGGTGGTGGGGCCTCTTATTTCATCAGGGAACACATTCCAGAGTCTCACGGCAGCAAGAGAGAAGGCCTGTCCCTGTGCAGCCACCAGATGAGCTGGTGGCAACTGTAGACAAACCTCACTGGATGATCTTGATGGCCAATGGGGCTCGTAGTGAAAAAGATGTTCTGTTAAATACTTTAAATTCTTAAAGTCATCCAGGCTGGTGGTTGTCACCACATCTTGTGGCATAGAATTCCATAGGTTAATTATGAGTTGTGTGAAAAAGTACTTCTTTTTGTTGATCCTAAATTTCTTGGCAATCAGTTTCATGGGATGACCCCTGGTTCTAGTGTTATGTGAGAGGGAGAAAAATCTCTCCACACCATGCATAATATTTTAGACCTCTATCGTGCCTCCCCTCAGTCATCTTCTTCTAAACTAAAACTCCCCAGGTATTGTAGCCTTGCCTTGTAAGGAAGGTTCTTCCTTCTTCTTCCTCTTTCTTCCTATATAATCTTTGTTCTTATTTGCATGCTTCCCTCGTGTCCCTCCTGGACATGACTCACCTCATAATGCCCCAGGAAGGATGGTGCATTTGAAGGACCTGCATCCAGGACAAAGAAATGGGTCAGCTCCAGAATCAAGGAATTTAAATCCCCTGCTTTGGAGCTGGCTTGAGCTCTCATGCACCAGGAGGGATCTGTCCTCCTTCGTGCATTCTGGTGCATCCAGCTCCAAAAGCAGGGAGATTAAACTCAGACCAAGGCAATGTGGCACACCAGTGAGTGGCCTGTGGCATACTAGTGTTCTGTGGCACCATAGTTTGGAAAAGAGGGTCTGTTAGGCTGAAAAATGGTCATTGGCCTAGGATCACCCTGCAGACTTTATGAATGCGTGGGCTGGAGACTTGGGTCTTTCCCCATCCTAAAATCCAGCAGGGCTGTTCTCTCTTATGTAATTTTGAAGTGACTAATTCCGCGAAAGGCATCATTAGGGGCATCATTAGGGGGTGGCCCATGGGACATGAGCCCCCAATGTATACCTCAGAGCCCCGAATCTCATCAGCCACCTCCCTCCTCCATGACCTCTTCCAAAATGGAAATGCAGCAGTGGAGGCACCTGCACAGAGCATGGGAGAGAGTGCCTAGCCTCATCTAGCTCTCTGCTGCTGCCACCTTCATAGGTACTGTATTACAGCCTTTAAAAAAACAAAAAAACTTATTCTGGGGTGGGGAGTATGATAGAGTTTAGTTCTCAAAAGCAGGGATCTTGTAAGTACCTAACCATTCCCCCAATCCCCAGCCTCTTTTACATGTTATTAACTGTGTGGACTCTCCATAATAATTTTTTTATTGAAAAAGTGAACATGGTTTCACTTAAAGGACATCATAGCAAAGCAAAGCTACTACTTTTGGCATTCCGAACTCAGCCAAAAACAAAAGAAAAGATGACAGACTAAAGACATTCTGACTATGGTAGGATTTGAAAGGGATGAAAACAGTTCTCTGAGGAAGCCTCCGTATCTGAAATCCAAAAAACCTCATTAGTCGCACTGTCAGGCTGTATTTAGATACCTGACCAGCCGACTGCATCTATTTAGATAAATGACGTTTAAATAAAACAATGGCTTTTTAAATATTGGAAACAAAATTGGCTTAGAATTGAGCAAATGTCATTTAAATCAATGAACCGTTTGCAGCTAAAGCTGATTCACTGTATCTGCTAATTATGTGCCCTTTAGCAGAGAAAACAGCTCTGCCTGATGACCATTTCCTAAGACTTCAGATCTGGCATGGAAGCATGGTAAAATTCTTGCCACCATTCGGCAGCAAGCACAGGGACTACAGTATTCTCACATGACGTTCACAGCATGGAAGCCAGGGGTGTAACTACCATTAGGCAAGGGGAGGTGGCTGCCTGGGGGCCCCCACGCCTTGAGGCCCCCCCCAGAGGCAAGTCACATGTGAAGTGTGTGTGTGTGTGTGTCTGTGTGTGTCTGTGTGTGTGAGCGAGGGGCCCGTTTTAAAATTTTTGTCTCTGGGCCCACTCCAGCCTTGTTACGCCCCTGATGGAAGCACATGTCGGGTAACTCCTTCCCATGATTGTCAGAAGACCTGACAACCTAGGAGGACTGTACACTATAGCTCCTCTTTGTATCAGTGTTGCCATGACAGAGATGCTGTAATTCAGTGGCAGAGCACATGCCTTGCATATAGAAGGTCACAGGTCAATTCCTGGCATCTCTAGTTAAAGAACGATCAGGTTGCAGATGATGGGGAAAAGAAGTCTGTCTGGAAAACTTCTTCTGCTGGTCAGTTGTGATGGCCAAGACAGAAGAATTCAAGAAGGATGGGAAGAAGAAAATGACATGCCAGATAACTACTAATATTAAATCCTGCCAGGAAACGAAGGCAGTTTCAAAGGCCTCAGAGCTAACCTTTCAATGGATAAGGGACATTAGGAGCCTGTTTTGAATTTACCTTGTGCTCTGTGCACACCCCAGGGTATATTCACTCATGCTACCTGCAAACAGAAATAGCTGATAAGAGTTAGGTGAGAATGTGCACGTAGCAATCAGCTGGGTCCGAGCCTTTTCTTTCTCACCCAAGCCAATACATCCTCAAACTTGAATGTATTAGAATTTCTACCATTTCCCCCCCGATAATGAGCTATTAGTTGACTGATTATAACAAAGCACAGGTATAGCCTTTTCTTCTCTTCCTCAGCTTTCTGTCAGGTGAGACGTGACTACACATATTTCAAGCAAGAATCACTGGGTTTGTTAGTGTCATATTTCCCTAGGTATTGCCTTTCTGGAAATCCTGAGACAGTGCCATCCACGAACAAGGCTAGGCTAGGGCTTTAGTAAGCTATGATAAAATTTAGACCTGGAGGGTGCATTCTCCAGTTCAGTTCTGCTGCTGGAGCTGGAAGAGTTGGAGCCTGAAGTCAGAAGGCACTTTTCTGTTGTTGTTGTTGTTATTTAATAATAATAATAATAAATTATTATTATTATTCTGTGGCAGAAAAAGACCAGAATAATCCCAGTGGTAATTGGCGTCCTGGGTGCAGTTCCAAAAGACCTTGAAGAGCACCTCAACACCATAGGGGCCACAGAAATCACCATCAGCTAATTACAAAAAGCAGCTTTACTGGGAACAGCCTATATTCTGCAACGATATCTATAACAATTGACAATAAAATTCTGGCATCCCAGGTCCTTGGGAAGGACCCGATGTCTGAATAAAATAAACCAGTCAATAACACCTGTCTGACTGTGTAAACAAGAAATAATAATATAATTCAATTTCTGTACCACTCTTCCAAAAATGGCTCAGGGCGGTTTACATGGAGAATGAATGAATGAATGAATAAATAAATAGATAAGAAAGAAAGAAAGAAAGAAAGAAAGAAAGAAAGAAAGAAAGAAAGATGGCTCCCTGTCCCCAAAGGGCTCACAATCTAAAAAATTGTTGACCAGAGGCTTTATACAGCCTGCCAATTGTAGGGTCTGAGATTACAAACCTCTATTCCTTTCTGTGCTTGAAGAAGGGGTAGGTACAAACATGACACTTATAGCTCTGTAGGCTTCATGTGACCTTCTTCCATCTTTACACCATGCTGGCTGCCAGTTCCGTTGCTGCAATCCCCAACACCTTCCTCCCTTGGCATTTTGATCTCATACCTCTTCTGTATGAACAATTTGGCAAATGCAGCTACTCTATTAGATGTGAGAATAAAAAATTGTTGAACTCAGATTTGTCCAGCAAAATGTATCATGTTTTATGTTTATTATTTCTGTTAATCTGTTCAGTTGTTTTTCCTCAAAATAAGAAGAGCTAGTCTTAACATAAGAAGAGCCCAGCTGGATCAGTCCTAAGGCCTATCTAGTCCAGCATCCTGTTTCATACAGTGGCCCACTAGATGCCTCTGAGATGCCCACAGGCAACAGCTGAGGGCATGCCCTCTCTCCTGCTGCTCCTCCCCTGCAACTGGTTTTTCCAGGGCATCTTGCCTCTGACACTGGAGGTGGACTAAACCCACCAGACTAGTAGTCACCTGTCCTCCATGAATTTGTCCAAAGCCCCTTTTAAAGCCATCCAAGCTAGTGGCCATCACAGCATCCTGTGGCAGAGAATTCCATAGATTAATTATGTGCTGTGTGAAAAAGTACTTCCTTTTATTAGAAATTCCTAAATTTCCCTGACTTCATTTTCATGGGATGACCCCTGGTTCATTCTAGTGTTGTGAGAGAGGGAGAAAAAATATCTTTCTGTCCACTCTCTCTACTGCGTGCATAATTTTATACACTTTGATCACGTCCCTCCATAGTTGCCTCTTTTCCAAACTAAAAAGTCCCAGATGCTGTAGCCTAGCCTCATAAGGAAGGTACTCCTGGCCCCTGATCATCTTGGCTGCCCTCTTCTTTTCCAGTTCTACAATGTCCCTCTTAAGATACAGTGTCCAGAAGTACTCCAAATGTGGCTGTACCATAGATTTATATAAGGGCATTATAATATTAGCATTTTTATTTTCCAATCCCCTTCCTAATGCTCCCTAGCCTGGAATTGGCCTTTTTCACAGCTGCTGTGCATTGAGTCGAGCTGTCCACCACAACCCCAAGATCTCTCTCCTGGTCAGTCACTGACAGCTCAGACCCCATCAGTGATATGGGTTTTTTTTTGCCCCAATATGCATCACTTTATACTTGCTCACTACTCCCCCAGTTTGGAGAGATCCTTTTGGAGCTCCTCACAATCGGCTTTGGATTTCACTACCCTAACCCTATAGTGTTATCTGCAAATTTGGCCATTTCGCTGCCTACCCCAACTTCTAGATCATTTATGAATAAATTAAAAAGCACCAGTCCCAGTACAGATCCTTGGGGGACCCTGCTTCTTACTTCCCTTCATTTTGAAAACTGTCCATTTATTCCTACCCTCTGTCCTTCAACCAGTTGCCAATCTACACATGAACCTGTCCCTTTATCCCATGATAACTAAGTTTATTCAAGAGCCTTTGGTGGGGAACTTTGTCAAAAGCTGTTTGGAAGGCCAAGTATACTATACTACCGGATCACCTTCTGCATGCAAAGCAGATGTTTTGCCAATGAATTACAGTTCAGCTTACCATGTGGAAGAGATTTCTAATATGTGGTTGCTTGGTTGTTTATATTAGTACAAATGTGGTGTAATTTTTTTGACATGCATTCAGATGTGTGGAAAAGGTTGGGTACTTTACAAAACGATAAGGCTTTCTCATATTTCCCACATGGTTGGATGGTCTCCTGTATTAGTAATCTGTGGCTGGTGATGTTGAGTGAGGAACATATTCCCCTGAGCTATAGAGTTTCATGGCTAGGCTCTACTTTTTAGAAACAGCCCATCTTCCTGCTTCCCCCACCATAATTTTCAGGTTCCACAATATCAAATGTTTCTTACAGTTTGAAATATTTAAATAATTGCAGTTTTTGTAAAGGTTCCCCCCCCCAAAAAAATTCATTTATATTACAGCACAGTGTTTTTTTCTGTATCACAATCACTGTATTGTGATATCTGGGGAAGTTAATGTATGTTTTATGAGGGTGGGGTGTGTGGACACACACACACACAAACACACACACATACCCCGATTGACTGACATCCCGACTAATGGTGCAGATGTGCAGAGTGTAAACCATCTCTTCAGCCTCCAGTAATGCTGCATGAGCAGGGAAACTATTTCTGATGATCCCTGTCAACCCAAAAGCACTCACTTTGATCTAGAAGTAGGTCCCTAAGGGTTGTGCAGCCCTCAAGGACCTGCATCCAGGGGGAGGAAGGATTGACAAAAATTATCCCCTACACATGCACAGCGGGGCTTTGCATTATTAAACAGCAGTTTAATAATAAAGGATGACTATAGGATGTCAGCTATTTTTATTAGTAAAATCAATGAATTTTGGAGCCTGGACCTACCTACCTAAATAAAGATAGATAGATAGATAGATAGATAGATAGATAGATAGATAGATAGATAGATAGATGTCTTTGGAGCCCCTCTTGCCCACAAGTTAAGCATCCTCCCCCCGCCCCCCCCACTGTATTTTTTAACATGCATTTTCTTGAGAGCACAAACAGCAACTGAACTCATAAGAATGTAAGAATGTAAAACAGGCATATTTATGCAAACATTTCAACACGCAACTCAACATATCCCCATCCCACATATTTCTTTCCCCCCTCCCCCCTCTGTCTCTAAAGCAGAGGTCATGTTAGGCTGCCCGGTGCAGGTCACAGTCATGCTTGGTTGCCCAGCGCAGTGTGGGCCAGCGATGCGGCAACCACACCAGGCAGCCAGGGGATGTGGAGGCCCTGGACTTCGGCCCAGAAGTCCAGGAGTAGGAGCACCTCTGACTTTGGGTGGGGATTTCTCTCAGTTTTTTCTCCAGTTCACAGGAGTAACGCACACATATGCATGTGCATTAAGAACATAGTAAAGCAAAATCCACTTGAATAATGTAGAAACATAGGAAGCTGAGTTATACTGAGTCAGGCCTTTGTTCCATCTAGCTCAGTATTGTCTACACTGACTGGCAGTGTCTTGTCCAAGGTTACAGGCAGGAATCGTAGGTACATAGGAAGCTGCCTTATAATACCAAGTCAGACCATTAGTCCATCTAACTCAGCATTGTCTACACTGACTGGCAGGTTGCACCTTGTTCCACCTTGTTCTCAACTGAATCATAGCAGACTCTAGGAACATAGGCAGCTGCCATATCCTGAGTCAGACCATTGGTCCATCTAGTTCTGGATTGTCTACACAGACTGACAGCAGCTTCTCCAAGGATGTAGGCAGGAGTCTCTCTCAGCCCTGTCTGGAGATGCCAGGCTTCTCAGAGCAGTTGCATTCTCTAGGACAGGGATTCTCAATGATGGGTCCTCAGATGTTATTGGACTTCAACTCCCATAATTCCCAACCAAAGGCAACTGGGGCAGAGGATTATGGGAGTTGAAGTCCAATAATATCTGGAGACCCAACGTTGAGAACCCCTGCTCTAGGGGAAATATCTTACAGTACTAACATGCAGTCACCCATCCAAATGCAAACTAAGGCAGACTCCGCTTAGCAAAGGGGACAATTTATGCTGTTACCACAAGACCAAGTCTCCTCTCACTGACCAGCTCTCCTCCTGGAACAGATTTTGCTTTAAAAAGGTTTGCACATATGTATTTGAAAACCTATGCAATTAACTCATATCACTATGAGTAAATCCTTTAAGACAGTGAGAACTGAATCAACTGTGGAAGAAAGAACCAGAAAACAAAAACAAGAAGCACAAAAAATAACAACAAGGCATGGAAGGCTAGTAGCAAGGCATGGACATTAGTAACAAGGATAGATAGAACTAATATTTGCATGACATACTAGCAGAACAAGTCAGTAATTAGGAGTGGAGCAACAGCAATCACAGAATAGCTTATAAGCAGCACCGTTGTCGGTATTATTGTACTTTGGCGCACATTTAAGACATGAGCAAGCTTCCCCTCCTTGCTCCCATGATAAGCTGGCTGCTTGTTTTCACTCAAGCTCAGATAGGAATGCAAGTCTCTCCTCCCTGCTAGGTTTTGGCCTGAGACTGCATTGTGCCTGGAAAAGGGTTTGGAGAGCGAGCGAGACAGAGAGGCAGTTTTGAATGTGGCTAGAGAGTGAGCAAGAAATGTGGAGTCTTTTTTGCAGCTGGCTGGCAACATGTGGTCTCTGGGGGTTGCTTTTGCTTTGGAGAACTGAGATCGCGTTAGGAACCACCACTGCCTGTGTGAGTGTCTTCTCCCCACTGCTCAACCCTGTATATTCATAAATACATAGGCTGTTCTCATATGCAGCCCAAACCAGGCTAAGGCGGCCAAGCCTGGTCATGGCTGCACGTGAGAAGCATTGGGAGGCGAGTGGCTGCTGGTGGTGAGCCTGCCTCTAAAACCGGGTACAGGGAGCGAGCGCTCCTTTACCCCCATTTTCCTGATCATCCGCAGTGCCAGCTGCTTTCAGCCAGTGCTGTAGCAGTGATTGGCAGTTCCCCATTGCTGCTGGATAACCACAATGCACCACTCACATGGTGCACTGTGGGAGTTCTGGGTGTGTGTGTCCCGTTCCCCACAGATCCGTGCTGCCAGGCGAAGCAGGGACCGTCTGGGTGCATGGGATCACATGCCCTGACCCTCCCGGGCTGGCAGCCGGATCATCTGGAGGGAAGGCGAGCTTCTGCAGCCTTCCCTGCCACCCACTGTCCAGTAGGGATGTGCATGGACCTGTTCAGAGGCCTTTTCATGATGAAGAAGACGTTCTCTTCAATACCCAAAGCCAAAGCTGTTTAGGGCTTTATAGCAGGGATCCTCTACGTTGGGCCCCCAGATGTTCCTGGACTTCAACTCCCATAATCCCCAGGCCCAGTGGCCTTTGGCTGGGGATTATGGGAGTTGAAGTCCAAGAACATCTGGGGGCCCAACGTTGAGGATCCCTGCTTTATAGGTTATAACCAGCACCTTGTATTTTATCCAGAAACATATCGGCAGCCACTGTACCTCTTTAAATACAGGAGTAATATGGTCTCTCCAAGATGACCCGGAGACCAACCTGGCTGCTGCATTCTGGACCAACTGTAGTTTCCGGACTACATACAAGGGCAGCCCCACATAGAGCACATTGCAGTAATCCAGTTTGGAAGTTACCAGCATATGTACCACTGTTTTGAGGTCGTTTATCTCAAGAAACAGACGCAGCTGGTATATCAGCCGTAGCTGACAGAAGGCACTTCTGGCCACCACCTCAACCTGGGACACCAGGGAGAGGCTTAGATCCAGAAGCACCCCTAGACTGCATACCTGTTCCTTCCAGGGAAGAGTGACCCCATCGAGAAAAGCAGATCAAACCCATCTCCAGAGTTTCAACCGCTCACAATGAGTAACTCTGTCTTATCTGGATTCAGTCTCAGTTTGTTATCCCTTATCCAGCCCATCACCAACTCCAGACAGGCATTTAGGGAGGTTATGCCCTCTCCTGACGATGTTGACATGGAGAAATAGATTTGGGTGTCATCAGCATACCGATAGCACCCTGCACCAAATCTCCTGATGATCTCTCCCCGTGGTTTCATGTAGATATTAAACAGCATTGGAGACATAACGGAGCCCTGAGGCACATCATACAAAAGTTCAGATTTTGAAGAACAGTAGTCTCCAAGGGACACCATCTGGAACCTGCCCGAGAGGTAGGAGCGGAAGCACAGTAAAACAGTGCCTCCCACTCCCAATTTCCTCAGAAGCTCCAGAAGGACACTATGTTTGATAGTATTGAAAGCCGCTGAGAGATCCAAAAGGACCAACAGAGTCACACTTCCTCTGTCAATTCCCAGTTGGAGATCACCCATCAGGCCGACCAAGGCATTCTCGACCCCATAGTCCGCCCGAAAACCAGTCTGAAATGGGTCAAGATAATCAGTTTCCTCCAAGACTGTCTGGAGCTGGGAAGCCACCACCCTCTTAATTACCTTGCCCAGCTACGGAAGGTTGATATCCTGCTCTTCCTTCTCAGAGCAGTGTACATGATTATTTTTATCCTCGCAACAACCCTGTGAGGTAGGCTAGGCTGAGAGATGTGGCTGACCCAGAGTCACCCGGTGAGTTTCCTGGCTCAATGGGAATTTGAGCTCAAGTCTCTCTGGTCCTACTCTAAGCACTACACCATGCTGGCTCTCATATATTATATGTTATATAACAGGTAGGATCCAGTCCTCCGCGATAAGTAATAATGGGTAGTGGGGACTGGGGAGTAATCCTTGGTATGAGAATTGGTTGATCCAATTGTATCCTTGTTTCTGCTTTGGTAATGTGAAATAATGCTGGAACTTCTGGGGGCTGTGCGATCCCTGCAGCCCCCGCCGGCTCTGTGACGGAGCCAGCAGTCGTGTGGGCAGCCAATCTGGCCGCCCTGGGCTGTCTGGGGATCGCCTGCGGAGAGAGCGAGCTAAGCCTGCTCTCCCCGCAAACCCTCTGAAGGTGGGTCTCACCGATCGTGAGACTCACCTCAGCGTTAGCCACCACTCATTCACATCTCTCGGGTGCTTTCCAGATTGCAGTCTGTTCAGCAGTAAAATGCTTCGTCTTGCCAGGATTGTTTTGAAAACGTAAATAGCTTGCGCAACCTTCCGACAGTGGGGAAATACAGCTATTTATTTGCGATGCACATGCAACACTGTAGGACTAAAATGAAAGGATAAAATCCGAAAGAAAGCATCGGAAATGTGAACGGCACCTTGCGGCCAGTGCAGGGACTGCAATGTCGAAACACAGGCAGTAGGGAAGCACACGCAATGGACAGTAGTGACACTGTTGGAAGCGTGTAATCTGGAAAGCGTCCTGTAGAGAAGACAGAGTTTTAAAACATGTGCTACAGATTCTTAGCTTAATGAGTATGGGTCGGTGCTGTCTTGCTTCAGGATTGCATAATGCATTCCTTCCCCTCTTTCCTGCCATTCCAACTTCTTAACCAATATTTTCAAACCATTTGGGCTTCTTCCCCCCTTGTCCCTGTGTTGAAAGCAACCTTGCAAAGCTGTCAAGACAATTTACGATGCCGGTGACAAAACGCATGTACTTACCCCTCCAGCTTATTGTAAAATGCATGACATTGTTAAGAAGATAGCAATATTAACCCAGTGACAGAGGACACATGACATTCTACCAGGCTGATCTTGCCTGCCTCTTGTTACAAATAGCTCTCATTAGCCTTGGTGAGAGAACAGTGGCTCCTGACTAAACTATTCGAGCTAGAAATATGGGCTAACTGAATGATTCAGCTAATTTGCTTGCAGCATAGGTTTGCTCTCTCTTATTCTCCCCGCGGGGCCCACATTCCAAATCTGATTATGAGTAACCACATCTGAAAAAATGGACCATGTATCACACAAGAATTCCTGCCTTGCATTCCGGCATAGCTCCATTTAGCTCTATAAGCAAGAAACACTGACAGCAGGATTTATTATACGGAAAGAGGGCCCAGAAGGGCAAAGAGTCAGTTCCTTGAATGCAACGAGACCCACTGTTAATGCAGAGGGGGAAGATGGTGGAGGCAGGGGAGGGTCTTTGGCCAGGAACAAGTATATTCGGGAAGAATACACAAATATGTTTGTGGAGAACAAAGGTAATGAAGCTGGGAGGTGGGAAAGAAGCGAGAGAGAGAGACGATTGCATATGGGGATTACTTTGAAGCTCAGCTTTCTGGGTTCAGCCTTGGAACCTCTTTTAAATACTACATATATTTAAATGTGGCCTAGGCAGCTTGTGTGGAGTACTGGGATCCACACGGATCCTGGCACTGCCACCCAGCCAAACCTTACTTTTAGGCACGGCTCCTAGCAGGGGTTAAGGGAGAGAGGGCTCCCTTAACCTGGCTGCCTGGGTTGTGTGACAGAGATGGGTGCCTAGAGCACCCGTCTAGTGGGTGGATTCCCTAATGCACCTCACACACAGTGCAGTGTGGGATACCTGGAGGCTGGGATGCATTGTCCCGGCCTCAGGAGCTCTATGCTGCCTGGAGCAGTGCTGCATGGATAAATCCATGGTGTCAGTATAAGGCGGCTTTAGAGGTTTGAAGAGAGAGCACATCTTGGTAACATCTAGATTGGATTACTGCAATGCGCTCTGTGTGGGGCTGCCCTTGAAGACAGTTCGGAAGCTTCAACTGCTCCAGAATGCTGCTGCAAGGATGCTCGTGGGCATCTTAATTCTGATTGTGGTTTTAGCCTGATTTTTAACTTGTTTACTTAATCTGGTTAATTTTATTACTTTTATTTTACATTGTATCTGTTTTATTGTTGTGAGCCGCCCCAAGCGGTAGTGTGCTGGAGGGGAGGGTATAAATACTATGAATGAATGAATGAATGAATCTGAACATATGCAGAGACTCTGTCCTTTACTACTGGGTAAGAAGAGCCAATCCTTCACACATTTAACAACTGAGGAATGGCTTCTAGGTAAGCAGAAAGGTCTTCCAAGCTAACCTTCAGCACCTTACTTTAATAAATAAATAAAATAAACATTGGTGTAGAAGTGTAGACCTGTATTGGGAGAGTGGGAAGGAAGGGACAAAAATAGTAGAATGGGAGCTAACAGGAATAGTAGAATATCATGGGCAGCACAAGTCTTTAAATTATTATTGTTTATTCACATTTATATCCAGTTCTTCCTCCAATGGGTCCAGCGCAGTGTGCATAGTTATGTTTATCTTCACAACCATTCTGTGAGGTAGGTTAGGCTGAGAGATAATTGACTGACCCAGAATCACCCAATGAGTTTCATGGCTGAGTGGAGATTTGAACTCAGGTCTCCCCAGTCCTATTCCAGCATTCTAACCACTACACCACACTGGCTCTAGCTGATATTAAAGGTAACGTGTGCCATCAAGTCGGTTTCAACTCCTGGTGCCCCACAGAGCCCTGTGATTGTCTTTGGTAGAATACAGGAGGGGTTGACCATTGCCTCTTCCCATGCAGTATGAGATGATGCCTTTCAGCATCTCCCTATATTGCTGCTGCCCGATATGGTACCAGCAGGGATTCGAACTGGCAACCTTCTGCTTGATAGTCAAGCATTTCCCCACTGTGCCATTAGGTGGCTGCCTAGCTGCTATTAGCTAGCTGCTACTAGCTTTAGCAGCTGCACCAAACCATAGGGGAGGGGCCATAGTCATTGGTAGAGTATATGTTTTGTATACTAAAGGTCTGAGGTTTGATGCATAGCTAGGGATGGGGTGAGTGTCCGAGAGGAGCAGCTTGAGTTGTGAACACGTCTTTTTTTACATCAAACAGAGCGCTCCACTTTTGTGCAGTTTTGTTGAAATGGGATTTGTTATTGTGTTTTTATATTTTGGGAATTTTCACTGGTATTTATTCATATGCAAACTGCTTTAAAGCTTAGGAACGGCAATATAAGGTTTATGACAGTGATGCATATGCTGGTAACCTCCAGGCTTGACTACTGTAAAGCACTCTACGTGGGGCTGCCTTTGTATGTAGTCCGGAAACTACAGTCGGTACAGAATGAGGCAGCCAGACTGGTCTCTGGGACAATCCAAAGGGGCCGTATAACACTGATTTTAAAAGAATTGCACTGGCTGCTACATTTCTGAGTGAAATACAAAGTTCTAGATAGTATTAACTATAAAGCCCTCAATGGCTTGGGTCCAAGGTACTTAAGAGAGTGCCTTCTTTGTCACGAACCCTGTTGCCTATTGAGGTCATCTGGAGAGGGCCGGTTATGGTTGCCACTGGCTCGTTTGGTGGCAATTCGGGACCAGGCCTTCTCTGTGGTTGCCCCGGGGCTTTGGAATATGCTCCCTGTCAATATAAAAGCATCTCCATCTCTGATTGTTTTTAGGACAGCCCTCAAGACACACCTGTTCTCTCGGGCTTTTAACTGAAATTAATTTTAAACTGTCTTATTGTTTTTATTCTATGAGATGTTTTTTGCTCCTGTACCACCGCGGCATGCGGCGACACATGAGTAGACCCCCGACTGGGAGGCTTCAGCTAGCCTCCCAGCCTCGGGGGTCTCTCCGGAATGCCCTGTGCGCTCACATGGGGCATCCTGGAACTTCTGGGGGCCAGTCGGCCCCCGATCCTTGCAGCCTCCACTGGCTCCATGACGGAGCCGGCAGTTGCTTGGAGGCTGCTCATCTGTGGGGAGAGGGGGCTAAGCCCACTCTCCCTGCAGACTCGCCAGAAACCGACCGTGAGAAGAGCTTCTATGTCTTATATTAGGCCAAACTCTCCAGTCTTCTTTCCAGGCTAGTTTTCTCTTCCTGGCCAAGACCATGTGGCAGAAAAGACTGGAGTAGGGAGAGAGTACCAGATTCTCTGAAAACTGCAGGGGAGATCACCCAGCCTAGTTCCTGGTAGTGATGTGTACGAACTGGTCTGCTGGCCATGTTAGAGGCCTACGAACCGGTTCGCAAGGGGCCTGGTCTGGTGGTTGGGCACCGGGGGTGTGTGTGTCTCGCTTTAAGGGTGGCGGGGTTGTACTTACCCCTCCCGCCACTTTCCCCCCTCCAGCGCTCCATTGTTCAGTGAAATTTTCGGCGCGGCAGTGTTCCTCCTTGCCGCCCCCGTCCCCTTGTTGACTGGTAAAAACGGAAGTAACTTTCGTGCATGAGCCTGACGTGCATGCCACACAGTGTGCGCATGCAACATGTGACATGTGCGGCGGGTGCGCATGCATCAGCGGTGGGCACATGCTCGGAAGTTACTTCCGCTTTTACCGGTCAACAAGGGGGCAGGGACAGCAGGGAGGAATGCTGCCGCCCCGAAAATTTCACTGAACAATGGAGCGCTGGAGGGGGGAAAGCGGCGTGAGGGGTAAGTACAACCCCCCTGCCCTTAAAGCGAGACACACACCCCCAGCGCCAGACCCTCTGCGGTCCATGCACATCCCTAGTTCCTGGCCAGGAAGGAAGCTATGAGGCTGGTCTGGCTTCTGGGAGGCTGGATGAGTCTCCTACCTACCTGGCTGCAGTAGCTTCTGCTGCTGGTTCCAGGGCAGAGAAGTGAGTGGGGGTTCTTTAAGCAATTAAGCCTTCTAAAATGCTTCAAAGTTCTAGTCTTGTAGATAGGGAAGCAGGAAATGTTTTTGGGGGCAACACCTGCTACCCCTTTGAGTAATCCCTATTCCAGCATTCTGGAAGGGAGTTGTAGAGTGGCTATTATGGTCTGGAACTCTTCCACCTGGACTCCAGCTTGAATGTGTTTCTGTCCCCCTCCCTCTCCATGTTATACACAAAGCCTCCAACTTGTTGGAGGTATAAGTCTGCTGAGTGAGTCGAAGGGCTTTTGCCCTGGAACTCTTCACCTGTCTATGACCTGAAATACATCAGTTTTGAACAGCACACTGATGACCAGTGGCCACGGAAGCAGAATTCAGTTATCGGCTGAAAGACCAGGGTGTTTAACAAGCATAGTGTTGGATAGCTAATTTTGGACATTAGGTGAGAAGGACAGATTATAGGCTCCTGGAATTAGGACACTTTACCCCTGGAATTGTTTCCTGACGATCACTTGCATTGGTTACAATTGGATGGAGTTTATTATGTGTCTGGTCATAGGAACAAAGGAACAGAGGGAGTTGCCATATACTGAGTCAGACCATAGGTCCATGTAGCTCAGTATTGTCTACACAGACTGGCAGTGGCTTCTCCAAGGTTGCAGGCAGGAATCTCTTTCAACCCTACCTTAGAGATGCCAGGGAAGGAACTTGGAACCCAGATGCTCTTCCCAGAGCAGCTCCATCCCCCTAGGGCAATATCTTATAGTGCTCACACTTCTAGTCTCTCTTTCATATGCAACCAGGGCAGACCCTGCTTAGCTAAGGGGACAAATCATGCTTGCTACCACAAGACCAGCTCTCTTCAATAGAATGTTACATAGAAATCCTAGGATTTGATTACAATAGCAATGGCTACCAACGTGCTGGTAGTGTGATGGGAATTACTTTCCAATGTTGGTGTTGGCAGCTGATGTCTGTGGCTGGCATTGTTCAGCAGCTGCTGAGGGCTCAGGCCCCTCGAAAAGACCCAGTGCTGATCCCTGAGACTACCTTTGTGCCCTTAGTCATTGGGGCTATTCTCACCATCCGCAAAAATTGGGCTAGGAGAGCTCGGCTGTGAGCCCGGTGGTTCTAGAGCGGGTAAGCCGCTCAAGAACCCCTGCTCTAAAACCTGGTTTTCTAGATCATGAGTAGCCGCAGCGTGGCTTAGTGCCGCGCCTACTCACAAGGAGGCCTCCGGAGAGGAGGCGAAAAGCCGCCTCCCAGCTCCGGGGGCCTCGCCAGCATGCCCTGTGTGCTCACGCAGGGCATGTTGGAGCTTGCAGGGGCCGTTCAGCTCTCGCTCCCCCCAGTCCCTGCCGGCTCCGTCACGGAGCCGGCAATCGTGTGGGCAGCCAATCTGGCCGCCCAGGGCTCCCAGCAGGATCGTCTGCGGGGAGAGCGGGCTTAGCTCTGCTTCCAAAACCGGGTCTCACCAATCGTGAGACCTGGCTCATTGTGTGGTGATGATGGGGCAATGAACAGGTAGGAGGTGCACAATGGTTTGTGAAGTACCCCTTGAAACCAGGAGCTGGCGTGGTACATGTGAACCTTTAAACTTGATTCTTTTTTTCATGGCCTTTAATAAGACCGAGAAGGTGGTGGAGAGTCAGGCTTGAGGTAGTGAGGATGAATTGTCCCCTTTCCTAAGCTGGGTCCACCTTGGTTTTCATCTAGGAGTGTGACTACATGTAAGCGCTTTCTGCTGTACGATACTCCCCTTAGGGGATGCCATAGTCCATTGGCAAAGCATCTGCTTGCATGCAGAAGGTACCAGGTTCAATCCCCAGCATTTCCAGGTAGGGCTGGAAAAGACTCCTGCCTGAAACCTTGGAAACTGGCCGTTGCCAGTCAGTGTAGACAGTACTGAGCTATATGGACCAATGGTCTGACCCAGTATAAGGCAGTTTCCTATGTTCCTAAGGAGACTGGCTTTTTTTAGCGATGCAGCTTTGAAAATGCTGAGCAGCCCAGGGAACAGAAACACCCCCCTTTTTTTTACAAAATAAATTTTCATTGCTTTTGTTCATGCTTTTAATGGAGTGTATGTGTTTCTCCTCCCTTTTTGCTCTGACTACTTTATTTTTGCCATTGTGGTGCAAAATTAACTGCTGCTTCTACAGAGGAAGGAAGCTCCAGGAAACAGGTGACATAATATGAGGCTAGACTTTCAAAGCACACTTCCTCCACCAGATCAAATTCATTCCCTATCAAATTTTAAAGAAGGAAATGGTATGTTATTTTGGTGTGTCCCTTGGCTACAGACAAGACATTTAAGAACAAAATGCTTTATGCTGGATGCAATATCCCACTGAGGGGCTGGAATGGTTCATATTATTTGTAGATTCTAAAGAGAGTAGCTAGGAGATATTCCTTCGAGGTATGTGTGAACGTTTCGTCTCTCCATGCACATGCAAGAATGTGCAATTTTCGTCTCTCCATGCACATGCATGAATGTGCAATTTTGGAATGGAAACACATACAATTGGGCCGATCATTGACATAAGGACTCACAAATGTTGCTCTGCACAGCAGGAGTAACACCACATGATGGAAGTGCTTATTGAAACCTTTTTCCTGGGGGCTGTAACATGATCCAGAGAAAACTTAGTAGAACTCAAGTCTCATTGAAATTGATGGGAAATATTGTTTGGCATTAGGGTGACGAAACCAAAAGAATGGAAAAACACTTCCACTTTTCATATGAAAATGTTCACTCGTTTACCTTGCTCTCACTTGGCCTCACTCTTTTGTCCCCAGCTGAGCTCAAGTGATGTCATCATACAGCCAAATTTGCTTGGCTGTGTGATGCCATCGTGCTCACTGTGTGATCCCTGATAGGATGACTACTCCTGAAAGGCGGAAGAAGCAGCAGCAGCAGGGAGAAAAATGTTGATTAAGCAGCGGCCACCAAGGGAAATAATGGCGCTGAACTATACAAAGGTGAACATTCACACAATATGCCCTAAAAATAACTAGATTCCATTTACAAATCAAAACTGGAGCATGCAGCTCTAGTCATGATGACTACCTTAATTCCTGCTGATTTCAATGGGGCTTAAGTCATGGCTGTACAGTGAAGGGGTATGCATGTCTCTCAAAGCAGGTTGCCAAGCGGCCAATCTGCAGCACTTAACCTCTGACACTAATCCACATCCTAGTCTATCATCAGGATGGAGGGCCAAACATGTCATGGATTGATGGTATCTTCTGAGGTGCGATGTCAAGCTGAGCCCTGTCAGCTGACATGATCAACTGATGCCTTGGCTCTATAAAACCCTTGCATCTCCTGGCAGTCTGAGTAACTCCTCCATGTAACAAAGCAGACTTGATTTACCCAGATTTGCCTTGCCCTTCCTCTGACCTTGCTCAGTACTCAACTTCTTGCTCCTTCTGGCCCTCTGCTTGACTGTCACCTGACCCCTCTGTGATTGTTCCTCTTGCCCTACACTTCTTGTCTATCTGAACCAAATTTGGAACCTCCCCCCCTCCCATCCTGGTCTGCCCCCTTGCTAAGGTGTGACAATGACTAAATCTTGGGATTGGGAGGAAACCAAGAAAAATATTGAGCAAGATTTACGCATGTAAAATGTGTGTAGACTGCTTTTGCATGACCTTAAAGTACTGAACAAAGTTAATGTCATTGACTGGGTAAGAATTCAAAGGATGATGTGATTTCATTGATATTCATTACTGACAATAGAAATGATTTTTGTTGACAGGAAAAACACTGGATTGGTGAAAAACAACAGCAGAAATGTGAAGTGCTGAGAGTTTTAGAACTGACAATACACAGATAGCTGAGAGAGATTTACAATTGATTTGTTTTTGTCTACCTGTGAGTGTCATTCATTGATCTTTAACAAGGCTGTTGGCAGAGTGGTGACTATTGATAATACTGTCATGAAACCTGCTACTTATGGAGCTCTAACATAATGATTAGTAATGACAAGCTAGTAGTTCCATTACAGGTGAGATCCTTACTAGGTAACTCGGAGGTTTATCTTGGCAAGATACCAAAAGCAAGTCTATATCACAAATGCAGTAGTTACTCCTATCCCTGTGGAACCATATTTTTGTGACATGAGTCTGAACTTTTTAACAGAAATATTCTCAGCATCTCAGCAGACTATGATTGCTTGGATTCTTTGGGGGAAGCAATGGCAGTTATAGAGCTGATATGTAGTTTTGATATGAGACACTGATGTGGCTCACTCATGCAGTCAGAGTAATAGATGCTTCGGGAGTGAGAGTAACAGAACTTAAATATCTCAGGAAGGCCTCACAGAATGGAATTTCCCAGCTCAGAGGCAGTGAGCTTGTTCTCACAACCACAGATCCCTGGGTAGGATGGGGTTAATGTAGGGAACTGTGGTCATGTGGAGAGCCAGGAGGCCTCCCAACACAGCAGAACTGAACCTGGGCAGCCCAAATGGGCTACCTAGGTAAGGCAGGAGGAAAATGGAGCCCGCCCTATGTTCTCTTCTGGTCATCTACGCTGCTGTGTGGCTTTAAGATATTCCTGAGCAGCCAGCAGCCATATTAACCATAGAATCCTGTGACTGGCAGGGCCAGGGAGAGGAGAACTGCTGCAGTGCTGAGGGTTGCCTCTCTGCTGCTCCTGCAAAGCACTGTGGTATATGGAGAGGAGAGCTGGTCTTGTGGTAGCAAGCATGACTTGTCCCCTTAGCCAAGCAGGGTCTGCCCTGGTTGCTTATGAAAGGGAGACTAGAAGTGTGAGCACTGTAAGATATACCCCTCAGGGGATGAAGCCGCTCTGGGAAGAGCATCTAGGCTCTAAGTTCCTTCCCTGGCATCTCCAGGATAGAGCTGAAAGAGATTCCTGCCTGCAACCTTGGAGAAGCCACTGCCAGTCTGTGTAGACAATACTGAGCTAGATAGACCAATGGTCTGACTCAGTGTATGGCAGTTTCCTATGTCCCTAAATGTGGAGGCCCAGCTCCCAAGATCAGCAATGGAGATTGCTGCTGCCCCATTTCTGTGGCCATGTGAGTTGCAGAGCCCAGAGGAGGCTCGAGTCATCTGGGAGGCACAAGGTAGGAGCATGCCTTCCCTTCAGCCCATCCCCCTATGGCCATGAGAACAAGCACAATGTGTTGTGAAGTTGCTTCTTCCCTGCAGTCTTAGTTCTCAACTGAAATCAAGGCCAAGTATGGCAAGTCTTCCACTTAAGATCTCTTGCACTAAAGACCTAGGTAAATTGTCACCTTGTTTCAACTTTACAGTCCTAACTGTTAGAGGGGGAGGCTTTGCTAGACAACTACTGGCACGTGGGCTAGCGGAGGCGGAAGTGGCAATGACCACTCAGGCTCACTTTGCCATTGGGATTGGCAGACCTGGTGGCAGATGCTGCAACATCTTGAGGCTGCCGAGCGATTGGTGGACTCGCCCATCCAAGAAGCTCCCACCACCATGGCTGCTTCATTTTGTCCTCCTCCAGACCCAGCTGCTTTGTTATGATTTCAAGGAAGAGACAGCCTGATCTGATCTCAGCCTATATGCTGCTTCCTGTTCAACCTCCTTCCTTCCCTGCCCAGGAAGAGGAGGAGATGCAGACGAGCTGCCTGGTTGCCATTCCTTCATTCATGGAAAAGTGAGCAAGAGCCAGCAAGGGGCTGGAAAGGGAGTGGGTGACAAGGGTGAGCAACTTCCGATTCTCTTCAGCTTCTCCACTACATATCCGCACATTTGTGACTCACACACCACCAGCTTTGACAGCAGCAGCAGAATAAAAAATAGGGTATCTGGCCTTGGTTCAGGTTTGGTTCAACCAAACCTTGGTTCACATTGTTTCCTATGGGAGAATAGGTTTTGAGTTCTGACATTTCAACTGAAGAGACAGTTTTCAGTAGTCAGTTGTGTCATAAGTCTGAGGACACCCTGTACATGCAGTTGCATTTACTGACATTCATCTTTCCACAGTGTTGCCTCCTCTGTCATCCTCCCCTCCTGATGGTCTTGTTATGCTCCCTTCCTGTCCTTTAGTTGCTTGCCCTGCACCACTAACTGTGCACTTCTTGTGGCTGTCTCTTTGCTTACAATATTCTATAAAACAGCAGAACGCTGGAACTGCGTCGCCTGCCCAGGGATAGCTGTCTCCACCATGGTCTGCTTGTGAGCTTCCGAGAGGCAGCTACCTGACCAGAGAACAGCAGAGTGCTGGACAAGATGGTCCCTTGGGACAATCCAACTTCCAACATTTAACACTGTAACTGTGGTGAGTGACAAAGTGCAGAACCCACTGGTAATCACTCTGAGGCTTTTTCTGTGGCCCTTCTGTTTCTGCATTGATCTTCCAGCACTACCAGCAAACAATGACAAACACCATCAGTCCATCTGATCTCTGAAGGCAAAGTCACTTTGACCAGTCACCAGCTTCTATATAAATTCCCCTTCTGTCCACTTAAGCCAGGATAGGCACTTAATGCAGAGGTTAGAATAACAGGTTGCATTTCTCATGGCCTCATTGAGGCAATCCATTGCCTCCCGTGCAATTGGAAGCTGTTATATTTTTACAGTATTGTATACGGATGCCAGAGTGGATCACTGGAACTTCTGCTGCCCTCAAAGGTGACTGACTCTAGGAATGTAAGCCATTCAATAGGCTCCCCCCACCCTTTTTAAAAAACATAAGATGGAATGAAGGGCAACAGGAGCCTTGGAAAGCTTATGCCGGAAGCCATTAATAGGATCAGAGTCCAGAGAGTTCAGATGCTAGAAGCAAATTCATGAATGGGAGAGTGATAGGCAATAGTTGCAATCTCATCTGAAAAGAGCAGAAGGCAAAATATTTTGGTCACTTTTCCCACCCTGCCAGGGATGACTTTAAGGGATAGGAAGGGATAGCAGGTGTTCCCCCACAAATATTTCCCACCTCCCCTTTCACTCCCCCATCCACCAGACTGTATCTTTACAGCAAAAGACAATACAGTCATAGTATATCATGTTCCTATAGCTTGAATTAATTATTTTAAAAGGCCTCTGTTGTTTAAAGATGCCTCATTCACTCACTCCAGTATTAAAAATTACTGCAAGCAAGCTGGTAGGAGACTCCTCCAGCTTCCCAGGAGCCAGGCCAACCCCTTCACTTCCTTCCTGTCTGGAAACAGGCTTGGGTGAGACTTTGGCAACATTCACACGTAATGTGAAACCTCTGTTACTTCCGAATGCGTGCAACAGCGGTTTCACGGCTAAAGTGGCCTGTGGCTTGCCTCGCCACATTCCAATTTGAACCTTCTGTTTGCACCAAGGTTTGCCACTGAAACCTGAGGTTTGTCCACCGCAGCGTTACATCCGAATGCGGTCAGCACCATAACCGTGGTTCCATGCAGTTTCTGGAACTGCAATCTCAGAGACAGCCTCGCAGACCCGCGCAGGATCATGCCTTCTCCATGCTTGTGGTGCTTCCTGCTGGCTCCCTTTCTGAGCACTCGCTCTGCCCCTCCTGTCTCCAATCCAACAAAGCATTTGCCTGGCAACAAGGATGCTGCCACATCCCAGCCCAAGCATGTCAGCTTGTCAAATGGCGAAGTCATACAGGGCCATGCCCTCTTCCCACTCTGTCCCTTGCACCCCACTCCTGGCAAGCAGGCGAGAAATGGGATGGGATGACAGGACGGGCACGAAGTGCTTTGTTTCCCGATAATGAAGCAACAGTGATGAATGTTCACAAGCACAAGCACTCCAGGTGGCAACACACGCAGAGCACCCCATCAGAGTGCTGGGATGGAAATATATGGCAGGGCGGGGATACCTGGGGTTGGGTTTAATGGGAAGCCCCAAGTAGGGATTCTTGAATGGGTAAGGTCTATTTTTTGTGCAATGATATTGGGAAAGGGGGCCCTAGCCCCTTCCCTTTGGGGATACCTGTGTGGTCCCTAGGTTTACTCATAAGAAGGGCCAGCCAGCAGGAACAACATTGGCAACACTGAGAGGGGAGATTCCTCCTCTGTGGTGGTGATGATGATGATGATGATGATGATGATGATGATGATGATGAATGCTGTTCTGGAGCATATCACTCACTCATGAGAGTGTAACACCATGGGGATGCCCCCTCACAACTCATGAGAAGAACCAGCTGTGGGGACAGGGGTATTAAGCCAAATCGCTAATAATGGGCGATTAAATTCCCCATTCCCCGTGGGCCGCTCTCTCACAAGTGTCAGACCATGGGGGCTGGATGGCAGATGCATCCCAGCCAGGTTGGTCTATATAGGAAATCTTTGGGGATGGGTATCCTGCCCAGTGCTCTCCCTGTCTTGGCAACTGGCACCAAGAAGCTGTCCAAGCATGCCCCTGGATAGCTCATCCGCCCATTTGGATGTGTACACCATTGTTTGTGATCCAAAACTGTGACTCCACTCCCGCGGGGGTTGCTGGAAACCGGAGCACCCCTCTCCTGCGATTCCTGCAGTGGTAGATGTGCATATAGCACAATGCTAGTCTGAACCCGGGAATTTTGAATGGGAGTAAAGATCCATCTCCGCACCTGGAGTTTACCATGGTCACTCTTCTTCTTCCTCTTCCTCTTCTGTTTTTTCCTAGGTAAATGAGAACATTTTTTGTTGAAACAGTATATAAACATTATTAATAATAGTCAATAGTGATGGGCAAGGGGAGATCAGTTCTGGGACCGCAGCATGGACCTTTTGCCCCCGCCATGGTTCTGATCCAGATCCTCCTCCCATGGCTGCAGTTTGATTTGGGAGAGATGCTCCCTGGTGCCAATGCCAGCTTCCTCCCAGGGCAAATAGCAGCTGTGGGGGGAGGAATATGGATTGGAACTTGAGTGGGGAAAGGGTTAAAGTGCTCTTCCCCCTGACTGCCCTTTGAGACTGATATTTACCAACGAAAAAACCAAACAGGCCAGGGCCAAAGACATTATTAATGTAATGTGTTGCTTGGCCCTTAGTGACATTTTCTTTGGATGAGAGAAAGAGAAAGCATCGTACACTGATGGTACCTTTCTAAGATTTATTTGATTTACAAATATACAAGCAGAGCAGGTGGAGAATGCCCCAGAAAGACACCGTGTGCCTCTAGGTGCTTTACTTTTAGCCAGTTCCCAACTTTTTCTATTTCTCTCTCTCTCTCCATTTTTGCTGCTGTCTCTCACACATTCATTCAGTTCCATTTTATTACAGGAATTAATGCCTGGACTCAGGCTGAATGGACACCCAGATCTGCCTGGGTAACGCCTGGTAAATGAATTATAGAGGCAGGGGTAATCTACCATTGTTTATCAGTGTTTGTGGAACTCACAAGAGACTCAATGGGTCAGGCTTAATTACCAGTCTCGCACTGCTGAAATTATCCCTTTTCCTCACTGACAGGATGCTTCTGCCTCAGTCAAATGTATTGATTAACTCATCTCACACATGTACCCCTTTTTATGTTACTTTAGATATTCTCTTGTTATAATTACACACTAGATAGAGGTACACAAGAAATAATGTAATTGCTGTCTCACACAAATAGAACTAATTCTCTCACTAACTCCTGACTTTTAACACCTTTTGGGACCAGGCTTGCAAATCTGGGACAAGAGAAGGGGCCCATTTGCAACTCAGAGATGCAGATTTGCTTTGGGCAATGTCCCCTCCTCAAGATAGCAGCTAACAGAAGATGAGATTGAGATCTCTCTGGACTGGCTGAATAATTAAAAGATGATATCCAGAAGGTAACAGCAAGTTGTCACCTTTTTTGGGGACCCAGGAAAAGATGAGGAGATTTGAATGGACTCTATGAGAGATCAATTGAAAATACAACTATAAAGAACAGGCTTACTGGACAGAGAACTAGCAATCTTGTGCCTACAAGCAAGATCTGCTCAAGAGCCATCCCAGAGTTTGCTGCTAAGCCGCGGGGCAACAAGCAGGAACTCTGTCCATGAACCGGAACGCTGTGACTTCTGCTGCACAGTGAGAAGTCAAGACTTCCCCAACCATGGTGCTCTGACTCTCAGCCTTGCTCTGAGCAAACTGCATGCTTGATGATCGCTTTAAAGACTCCTGTCCCCAGCTAAAGCCTCACTCCTTCAGCTGAAAGATCCACCGCTCTCAAGCCTCTGATCCTGGTAATATGTTGCCTCTACAAGCCTTGGATCCCTCCATCCTTTTCCCTTCTTCTCCTTTCCCCTCATCCCTCTACTAATTCCTGATCTCCCCAAACCATGCCAGCCCTCAGCCTTCCTTACCTCCCCCCCTTTTCCGTCTATATCTGAATTGTATTAGGCTCTAGGAAGATTTAATACACGCACATATGTTAGTTAGGAATACTGGGTGAATATTGGTGCTGGCTAGGGTTGAAATACTGTTAGTAATATTGATAGGATGTTCTGCTTAAATACTGTTAGTAATATTGATAGGATGTTCTGCTTTCTGCTCAGCTAGATTGATGTTGTTATTCTTTCATACTCAATAAAGCCCATTGAATCATTTAGGATTCGTTTGATCTCCTTTCTTCCTTGCGTCCAGATCCTACATGGTCACTGTATAAAAGAACTTGGTCACTTGGTGACACTATGAGACAGGCCTAATTTTGTATGCTAGCTAATGAGCATATTCAGTATATAAATCAGGCCTGGACCACAACAAGTGATGTTGGAGGCTGAGTAGGTGTGCCACATGGCTGGGAAAAGAAGTCACTAGGCTTGTTCACATGATCATTTGGGGATGGGTTGGAGGGCAGAAGAGCTCCTACCCCATCTGTAGCACACAATCAGAATCTCTGTTTGGCTCCAGAGGCCCTGGAAACTGACAAGCAAGGTAGCCATGGTGTCCATTGTTGAAACTGGCAGCTGCAAGCCCCTCTCCTCCACTGAAAGTCCTCTGAAGTCCTCTCTGCCTTCCCAGCATGCTTTGTGGTGCCAGCCAACTGGAAAAGTGCCATGTCTTCAGAGGCTGCCCTCTGATTGGCCATGAAGGAGCAGGAGGTGGAGGAAGCTGTGCTGAAGCTGCTCCAGCTTCAGAGTCATTGTGTGTGCTTTGCAGAGTGGCATGTCCATGGATGGCAGCTGTTGTAGCCACAACTCTCTGTGGTTCCCATCTGGAGGGAGGGCATAATCTGTGCAATGCAGTTAGTGAGAAGTATCCAGACTAAATACACACACACACACACACACACACACACACACAAGGCAGAGTCTTTGCACTTATCAGCTTGGTAGAAATATATTATATATCTCTGTAGTGCACTTAGAAGTCTGCCCTCAGTGAGTTACAGAAAGGGAAGGATGCTCCCTCAGTCTTCCAAGCCTCTTGCTGGACTACCCCCACGTGGAATTGGGATCTCACTGCTTAGTCCTGTTCCTCAAGATGCAGGAAGGCAGAGAGAGAACAGGCAACTCTAGCAGCAATGCCCTGAAGGTTGCTGATGGTTGCAGAGAATGATCTGATTATAGGGGTATGGGGAAGAGGCAGCTCAGCCTCATATCATTTGTGATTATGTCACTGTTTTTAGTAACGATAACGGGCCATAATTCAACTAAAACTGTGAAATCCAAAACTCATGGATTTCACTGAGGGCTGCCCTAACTTTCCCTCCATAATTTGGCAAGGCCTGCAGAAGCTCAGTGAGCACTTTGAACTACACAGGGGCTGCAAAAATTCAAGAGGGGAAAGAAGAGCAGATGGGACTGAAGAATCAAAGATTTTAGCCCTATTCACACGTTATATTCATCACTTGTACAATCTGTATATGGTGTGTACATGTACCAATCTGTACACATGTGCAGTTATTAACACTTTATGTTCTACACACGGACAGTGGAGCATGCCCTGTCTGTACCCTGCATTTGAGAGGACTTATACCCAAGTTCACTTTGAAAAAGTGCGCATGTACAGTAATTCACACATTAAAATGTATGTAGAGACATTCAACTAAATGTCCATACAGGACTTTTGTTTTATCTAAATGCCTACCGGAAAAAGAAACACAGTTACAGATAGTCCAGTGGGTCAGCAGAAATTCACAAACAGCATTCCTGAAAGCTTGCCAGAAAAGAAATGTCAACCCCTTTGTGTGTACATGTTTGTGTCCTGCTTCAGTTCTCTCTGGTGTGGGTAGGTGACACATTGGTTCAGCCCTGGCTATTGTCTGAAATCTACTTTTGACTTCTCCAGGCTGTCAGGGAGCCAGTCATTGTTTGTGTGATGGAAAATGCCAAAGAAATTTCCTTGCTTCTAATTGACCTCTAAGCTCTCAAAATGTTCCAATTTATAGATTCATTTGTTCTCTCTTTTCTGAGGAATGCTGAAATACAGTTTTCAATCAAAACCCAGATACATACATTTCTCAAGCTTTATTTTCTATGGGTCTGTAAGACTCAAACCAGGGGCTTTGTGCAGATGTGTGTGACAGATGTATGTAACACTGAAAATGGCCTTCTTTTAAAGACACAAACAGTTTCAGGAAGGAGCAGTCATGGACGGAGCAGTGGCAACATGGGTGCTTAACCCTTTCCCCACTGGTCATTTTTCCATGGCTTCCAGCTGCTGCTTTTTCCTTTCATCTGGCTTCCTCCCCCACCTCCTCCCACCTTTTGGATGGGTAAGAGGGAATTTGGCCTCAGCTCCTGTGGACTTCTCCCTTTTGCAGGCTGCTATCTGGCACACTTTAATTGTGCTGAAATATCTTGCACCTGAGTGGGCTGGCCCGATTGGTGGTGGGCGAGAGTCACATCTGTTGGGCTTCTGGACTCCTAGCCCTTATGAGGGCAAGCAACACTGAGGGGCGCAGCTGCTGGCACGGGCTGCCTGCAGGTGGCCACCGAAGCTGTCCGCCAAAGGGGGCTGGCCTTTGGTGGCAGTCTTCGGGGGTGGGACTGAGGGCTGGGGCCAACTTATTGTTTGGGACTGCTGGAAGGGAACACTGTTGCCTAGTACTTAGTTAGGCCTGGTACAGGTATGTATCTTGGGTTGAACAGAGATGGGCAGCTGGGGGATGGCTCTGAGGCAGCTCTACCAGTGGTGGTGGGGGATTGATGAAGATATGGTGGTCGTAGGCCAGCAGGCCACTAGAGGAGAAGGGAAATCAGAAATTTAATTGCTCTTCCAGCAGGCCTACCACTTCTTTGACTTTGGAGAGCAGTGCCAATAACCCACAGAACCTCAGCTTATTACTCTGTAATTCCAGGTCGGTTCAAAATAAACCTGAGGTCATTCATGACTTGATTATGGATGAAGGAGCTGACCTGGTATGTATCACGGAGACCTGGTCAGGAGAGGCTAGTGGTCTGGTTTGGTCCCAGCTTCTCCCAGAGGGTTACTCCATGGTGGAGCAAGTGAGAGGATGTGGGCGCGGAGGTGGGGTGGCTGTGGTCTATAAGAATATCATCTCCTGTAGCAGTATCCCTGCCAGGGATTTGACCTATACTGAATGTGTGTATCAAAGTCTAGGGACCAAGGATAGACTGAGTCTTCTGCTGGTGTACCGATCACCCCGCTGCCCAATGGAGTCCCTAATTTAGCTGACGGACCTGGCTGCTGAGTTGGCATTGGAATGGCCCAGGCTGTTGGTGGTGGAAGATTTAGTGTTCATTTCGGGACTGGATTGTCAAGAGTAGCCTATCCCAACTGGTCTCTGGAACAACATATGATGCTGGTCACATGCTTGATTTGGTCTTTTGCTCTGATCAGGGTGGTGTTCTGTGGATGGGGATTCCTATCATCTCTCCATTGTCATGGACGGATCACCATTTGGTTAAGATAGAACTTACAGCCTCAACCTACCTCTGTAGGGGTGAAGGACCTATTAGATTGGTCCACACGAAGAGGTTACTGGATCCAATAGGATTCCAAGAAGCTTTGGAAGGGTTTAGGGTTGGCTCTGCTAGTGATACTGTTGATGCTCTGGTGCAAACATGGAATAATGAACTCACTAGAGCAGTAGACACAATTGCTGCTAAGCATCCTCTAACCTGCTTTGAAGACAGCCCCATGTTATTCAGATGAACTACGGGAGCTGAAGCAGCAAGGTAGACCAAGGGCATTGAGAGCTGGTCCAGGCCCTGGTGAAAACATTTTTGGGGGTCCCCCAGCAAGGGCGGAGCAGCTATAAATCTTTACACAGGAATTGTATTGATGTGCAAAACAAAAACAAATATGCCCTGCCTGGTATACAAATGAAACATGGAACAGGAAAACAAAACATTTATTCTTACAGAACATTTTTATAATGTTGACATGAGATCCTCGTTTGGCACCCACCCACATATAATGGTTTGTCAGGTGACAATTTGGTTTTACAAACTGTAGGCTGGGGTTGCCTGTACCACATCTTTGCCTTCTATCCCTTTGTGGCATGTGGGGACTGTTTGTCTGAATGGCAGTTCTACACTCAAATATTGGTTTAAACTAGTATTTGAACCATATGCAGAGCAGTCCCTTTATAGCATGCCCACATGCCATATAGGGACAGGCTATCAGGGCATCGGGACATAGTGATCATGACGGACACAAACTCAGCACCACCTCCTTTAAATTGCATGACCTGGGAGGTATGATCTGAATCCTACTCAGACAGTTCTTTTGTTCTCTTTTACACTCATACATCAACTCCTCCTCAGGTAGAGGTGGATATAGTCATCTTGCAAGCAGCAAGACCCTATTAGGCATTCTGTCCAATAAAGATATGGCCAAGAAGCTGGTCTTGTGGTAGCAAGCATGACTTGTCCCCTTAGCTAAGCAGGGTCCACCCTGGTTGCATATGAATGGGAGACTACATGTGTGAGCACTGTAAGATATTCCCCCTTAGGGGATGGGGCCACTGGGAAGAGCATCAGAAGGTTCCAAGTTCCCTCCCTGGCATCTCCAAGATAGGGCTGAGAGAGGTTCCTGCCTGCAACCTTGGAGAAGCCACTGCCAGTCTGTGTAGACAATAGTGAGTGAGATGGACCTATGGTCTGACTCAGTATACGGCAGCTTCCTATGTTCCTATGAGCTCTTACCTAGCCTGTAACTATATTTATTCAGTTTTAACAATGTCTCCAGCTTCAGAAAAGCTGAAGGGAGAAGGGATATCAACCAAGAAAACTGAGCTGAAATAGCAGTTAATAAATGAGTAAACATATAAAACAATAAAACATATTAACTTGTAAATCAGCAGTCTACCAAAAGCAGGATGCCTCTGAGTACCAGTTGCAGGGGAGTAACAGCAGGAGAGAGGGCATGCCCCTTTCAACTCTTTCCTGTGGGCTTCCAGCGGCATCTGGTGGGCCACTGTGTGAAACAGGATGCTGGACTAGATGAGCCTTGGGCCTGATCCAGCAGGGCTGTTCGTATGTTCTTACCATACAATTCATAAATAAAATAGCAAAGTGCAAAGAAAGGGAAATAAAATTAAGGATCCAAACATCTACAAGGATTTGGGTGATGTACAAAGCCTCTTAGACTGAAAGGGAGGAGAAACAGAGCAATCCACAATAATACAAAGTGATAGTCCTAAAATTTTGTTTCTAGAGGAACCAGGTATTAAGAAATGAAATTCCTGCTCTGAAAAGTAGCCTCTTTGCTGCAGCTTACACATCTCCCTTACGTTTGAGCTCTAGCGTAGTGGTTCAGAACTTTAGCTACGAGCCAGAAGTCCTCAGCTGAACTCTCGGCCCAGCCACAAATTCAAACTCATTGGTAAGCCTTTGGTGAGCTGCTTTCTCTCAGCCGTGTGCCCCCCGCATATGTTACATGGGGATAATACTGACCTTACAGGGTTGTTAAGATTGCTGAGAAAATGTCGAAGCACTTTGAACACTTTGGGAAAGTGGAGCACTCTATATTCTAATGGCATCAAGTCTCAATAAACACGAGGCATCGAGAGAGGGGCTGGGGCATGTGCGCAGCCAGGCAACTGCCCCCGCCTCTGCCAGCACCCAGCACACAGGTGCTCACGCGCATGCAGCCACGGCATCGCAGGGCGGGCCTGCCGCCCTCTTCTGTTTCACTCAGCCCAGTCAGTCCTTGATCATTCATGGAGGAGGGAGGGAGGGGAGTGTTCAGAGACAGCCTGGCGGTAAGAAGACAAGAGCGCCTCTCAACAACACGCTCTGGCCGGGCCCCCTCCAACTTCCAGGCATCGGTAATTTGTACCGGCTCCCCCTGCTCTCGTTGGCCCTGGGCAGACAACTGGGCAGACAACTATTACAGTCATAGACCAGCATAAAGTATAAGGGTGATTACTTATTAAAAATGAGAGTAGATAAAAAGTACACAGTCCGTATGGTACGGTACTTAAGGTTAATAATAATAATAATAATAATAATAATAATAATAATAATACACCATGGGCATTGATAAAATTACAACACATCACCTACAGAAGGCCACACTACTCGGGACAGCGTGAATACTACGACACTATCTTTAGTTTTTCTTTAGTTATCCTAGAAAGGGCCCAATAATTAAAGTACCACATCCACTCAATAACAAATAGCATAATAAGAATGAGAATAAGAATTAAGAGAAGTGTATGTGACAGACCACCTAAAAGACAAGCTTTTTCCACCAAATTTTAATCAATTAAATTATGTTTGCTATAAAGAGGACAGATGTGTTGTATTCTATCTGGCAGTCCTTTTTGTTTTGTTGATTAGAAGTTTGTCCCATTAAGGATCCTGTAGAGAGTGTGGGGTGGAGAGAGAAAAAGGGAGGGAAAGGAGAAGTAGAAAATGGAGTTGTTTCTGGAATAAAGTTTTAGTTAAACATAAGATGGCTTTGTATTTACTAGGGAAGTAGCTATAAAACTTTCTTTCTTTCTTTCTTTCTTTCTTTCTTTCTTTCTTTCTTTCTTTCTTTCTCAGTCCAAAGATTGCATATTACTCATTTTAGAGACCATGTCATGGTGGCAAGAAAGTATGCTTATTCTGACACCAAGGTGCTTATACAAGGCCATCCATGGGATGTGGTCTGTGTAGTGAGGGGCCTCTTATGACCTGCCTCCATACACTCCAATCATGATCAATGGTCTGCTTTGATGAATCTCTTCTACAACAATTTGCAAATGTTTTCAGGTCGAGGCTTGTACTATGCCATGACAACGTGGATATTTGAGAAGTAAGGAAAGGAATCCGGCACACTCCCTGACTCTCTGCCAGAATTAGCTTGTCTGTTGGGTTTGGATGAGTAAAGAAATTGACCTTTTTACAGATGGTATAGCAGAAGCTGTGTAGGAAGTCATTTGTGCTGACACGATTGAGATGGCAGAGATGCCTGAAGTGTCTACCATGCGAGCCGAAAATATGCTGTGTGAGAGAGCTCCTATCTGCAGACCTCCCAGATAAGACAGTTGCCCAGCTGACTTCAGGATGAGGCTTTTCTTGCTGTGACAGCTGCAGGAAACTGTAATGTGGTTCTTGACCACTGCTGACTTGGCCATCCTTCCTCCCCCCCCACACCCAGGGTGCTATGTGCAAAGGGATGATTGAGCTTTCCTTATACTCCCCTTAAATCCAGCTGCTTAAAGCTGTGCCGCTGATATTCTGGCTCTTGTAGTCATGCTTTAGACACAGTAGACACAATCTTGAATTAACTGGTGTTTTGAAACCCAGAATAAGTTTTTTTAAAAACTACCACTAATAAAATACTACAAACATTAGTTAACACCGAGCTACCCCCTCCCCCTGGCCTAAGCTCCCACCTCCAATGGCCACCTGCTGCTGCCGCCAACCACTTTTGGACACTTGCCCAGCTCCCAGATGCAAAGTCCTTCCATCATTCAGATTCTCAGCTGATGGAAGCAGGGTGCACATGTGCTCCCAATGGAACAATGGAAGGAGAGTGGGTCTGGGAGCCTGGTGGCAGGAGTTGGAGGCGGATGGTGGCAGTGCTGATGGAGGTGGCCAGCTGGAAGAGGGAGATGAATGTGGGAGAAGGGAGTAAGTGGGTGTGTGCATACGCTGCCACGGGGGTGGTGGTACCGCCATGGGTGGGGAGACCGCTTGTGTTCATCATGTGGGCATGGGCCCACTCTCCCCTTGCTAAGCCCCTGTGTATGCCTCTCTCTTGGTTCTCTGGTTCTCTGGGTTCTATGTAGGGGTGTAGTGGAATGGGAACATGCAAGGATGGAGCGCTGATACTTCTCGGCTTCTCTGGCTGTTGGGGTGGGCATGGCCATGTGGGCAGTCATGGAGAGTGCCTGTACTTCTGAATTTGCAACTGCATCATTGGTGCTATGTGAACTAGAACTGAAATAGCAAATATACTAAAATATAGTATAAGACTTAGTCAGGAAGATTGACTAAAAGATTCCTGGAATACATTGTGTATTCTTAAATTTACACAGTTGTTTGGATTCCAGGAAGACAAAGATTATTATGCTGAAAGCTGGAATCATTTTGTAATATTTTAGAATAGCTATTTTAGAATGTTCTGATGGAAATATTAACATTGTTGAATGGTGTTCCTGTTGTTCCTTGGTTTCTCTGCTTCTTTTCAGTCACTTGAAGGAATATTGGAAAGGGCATGATATGTTTACAAACCTACACTTATTTTGACATTAGCAGCATTGTGTCTAATCTGATTCTTAAGTTATTATATTTTGGAATTTTAGTTATATAACATGAAAAACCAGAAATATAGTTTGAAAAAAGATAGAATCTATTTTTTTCTTCAAACTGTAGCTCTTTAAGTGGCAAAAACCAACAAAACAAAACACAAAATGCCCAGTTTTTGTTATGGAAGTGTGTTTGTGTGTGTTAGTTTTGATTGTGTGTGTTAGTTTTTGACATTTAAAGCAGGGGTGGAGCCACCATTTCATGAACAGGTTCAATGAACCCAGGCCGCCTCCCCAGGGGCCACCACCCCCACCAGTACCACTGAGTGAGGGGGTGCCCAAGCTGCAGGCACCCCTCCTATAGTCTCAGGCCAGGTGGGGGGCTGCTGCTGCTGCCACTGGTGGGGAGCATATCTGGCCACTGGAGTGCCTGCCCCACAGCTTTCTGAGCCCTTTGCTGCTCCATAGAATTGCTTTGAGGCTAAGCAACTGTCTCCGAGGAGCTGAAGGCAGGGGCCGGGCCAAATGAGCAAGCGAGGGACAGAGCCAGTGAGAGAGCTCACTCCAGCTCAGCTAGCTCTGAACTCTGTCGGAGGAACAGCAGCAGGTGGGCTCTTCCGGCAGGCAGAAGTTGGGCAGGGCTAAGGGACTGAGGGAGAGAGGGAAGGAGCTCACTTTTCCAGCCTGCAGCTTCGGAGCTTCCCTTCGTGCTCACTGAGTTGCTTTGAACAACTCTGTCTCTGTCGGAGGAGAAGCAGACTGGCTGACTTTTCAGGCTGGCTTTTCCCAAAGTTGGGCTGGTTGGAGCCCTGGAGGGAGGGAGGGAGAGCAAGGGAAACCCAGAATAAGTTTTTTAAAAACCCACCACTAATAAAACACTACAAACATTAGTTAACACCGAGCTACCCCCTCCCCCAGGCCTAAGCTCCCACTTCCACCTCCAATGGCCACCTGCTGCCACCACCAGCCACCTTTGGACACTTGCCCAGCTCCCAGACCCAAACTCCTTCCTTCGTTCAAAGGTGTCTCTTCACCAAGTTGGCAGCACCATCCCGCCCATTCCTGAAATAATGTTGCCGCTCATGTAAAATGGATTTTCTTTAAATGTCTCTCTCTTCTTGCACTTGGGGCAGGCAAAGGCTGAAAAAGCTAGTCGCGTGCTGGGCTGGGCTAGGCAGGATGGCAGACCCCGCCTCCCTCTTAGCTGACCCTAAGCGAGGTCATGCCAGAGCGAGTGCTCCATTCCCAGCTGGGGACTGGGGTGCTCGGAGTGGCAGGAAGCTCCTCCTCAGCCGGGTTGCGGAGCCAGCTCCGGCATCCACCCGGTAGCAAACGGGGAAAGGGGTCAAGGAGGACAGCTGAGGGCAGCCACAGCCGCTGATCATGCTCTCCATCCCTCCTTCCCGCTCCCCATCGCTTGCTGCTCTGCCGCCGCCAGATGGAGACCACCCAGCCCAGCCAGCTGGGGTAAGAATGGCTAGCCAGAGCTGGGAAGGCAGGCGGGGGGAACCCAGCCCAGCCCAGCCACCTCTCCCCCAGCACGCTTGGAGGGCTTGCTGCAGTCCCTGCTGGCAACTTTGAGGCTACCGAGCTTGGCCAAAATCTAAAGTGCCACTGCTCCCCTGCTCTGCATCTTCAGATTGCTCACCCTCAGTGGTCGCCTCCCCTCCCCTCCGTCTCTGCCTCTCCCTCCTATTATTGTGGCCTCTGCTATTCATTTTTTTTTAAAAAAAATTCTCCAGAATCACTTGCGCAAGGCTGCTATGATGAAATTCATGGTTTTGGAATAGTGCTTCCCCCTGCTGGTGGATTAAAGCAAAGCAGTCAAGGGGAAAAAAGAGGTCGACACATCACCCCCTATGAATGACTGCTAGCCTACAATGAAGCATTAAACAACCCTTTACTCTCAGTTTTAAACCACTGCACTATTCCGTCACACTTTGCAACACTTTAACTGGACAAACATTCTGTCCTGGTTTGGGAGCTGTGCACATTCCTATTTTCTGCCTGTGTGCTTTTAAAAGACAAGGTAGGAATGGGGGAAGCGATCATCTGCAAGGCTTGCGCTGGGTACGAAGGCTTTTCCTCCTACCCCATTTTACAGCTGGGTACAGCCAGGACGATCAGCAGCAAGGTGGATGGACTTGATCAAGAGATCAATGAATGCACCACTGAGAGACCTTAGGGGCCAAGTTGAAGACAGATCCTGGAGAGAATCTGTCTATGTGGTCGCTAAGAGTCAACACTGACTTGATGGCACTCACTCACTCACTCACTCAATCAACAGCCACTGGGTAAGACGGAGCTCTCCTACTCAGTGGGCACTTTGCATACTATCACTTCCCCCCCGCCTTCCACTTAGAGGGGATTGTAGCTCAGTGGTAGAGCATCTTCTATGTATGCAGAAGGTCCCAGGTTCAATCCCTGCCAGCATCTCCAGGTAAGGCTGGGAGATACTCCTGCCCAAAACCCTGAAGAGCTGCTGCTGGTCAGTGTAGACAATACTAAGCTATCTGGACCAGTGGTTTGGCTCGGTATATAGCAGCTTCCTATGTTCCTCCTACCTTGTTATTTAAAAGAACATGAGCAGAAAACAGGAGTGTACACAGCTCCCATTCTAGGGTAGGACACTTGTCCTACCAGGGCATAGCAAGGAGAGAGTGGGCCCATGTTCGCCTAATGAACACAAGCAGCCTCCCCACTCATGTTGTCACCCTCCATGGCAGCGCTTGTGCTCACATGCACACCCCACTCACGCACACATCCCACTCACCCCCCCCCACACACACACACATTCAACTCTCCCCTGAAGCTGGCCACTGTCACTGCTCAGCATTGCCTTCTGCTGCCCGGCTCGCAGGCCCTCTCCCCTTCTGTCAGGAGAGCGAGTTTGACAGAAGCACCTTCATCGATGGAAGGACAATGAGACGGGGAGCTGGGAGAGCAGCTGAAAGAGGTGGCCGGCAGCAGCAGCAGATGGTCAGCAGTGGCGGGAGCCCCAGCGAGGGTGAGGGTGAGCTTGGTGGCTTCTCCCAGATGCTCAGTGGCTCCCGGATGTTTCAAGTGGGGTTCGCACTCATTAAAGGATCAATCAGGCATATATAGCAAAAGTCTTTTATTAGAGAAGTTGGCTTCAACATCCGAGTCCCTCCTGCTCCTACTCCATGCTGTAATAGGAAGCACGTCCTAGAAGCTGTTCCCTCTATCTATATCGTCCCCCTGTGTTGCAGTGTTATTGTTCCTGACTGCTGCACCACCTCTCCTACTTAGTTCCATATGCATTGATGCATAGATGCATTGATAGACACAGGGCACCTCAGGTCACCCTATTATCGTTCTACCTTTGTGTCCTACCCGAATGATGCTCATGAGAGCCAGGCTAGTGAAAATGTAGGTTCCCAGTCTTGAGGAGAAAGGTATTTGTACATACAGTTGTAAGCACAAGGGCTTTTTCCAGACTTTATACATAAAGCATTGCGATCAGATAGGCACAACCTCACTCCTCTCCCCATGTTTGGGTAACTTTGGAAAAGGGCTTTAGCTGCACACTTATAAAAATATAACACATGAAGCAACTCTACTCGGACAACACAAGTAAGTGACTTGGCAAAGCGAGGGATACAACCTTTGGTCTGTGCCTTGCCTGCGCCTTCTCTCATGAGTCAGTTCAGCAGGCTCCAAGGGAGATTATAAATAAGAATCCATTTTTAAAGTTTCTTGTATATCCAAGTCATTTCATTTTGCCATGCAGTGCAATCATATGAATCTGAAGTCCAGACCGTGAACTGAACTGAGTGCACTGCCGCTTCAGCCTATTGCTGTTTTTCTTGAAATATATCACTAGAATATGTGACTCATCTGAAAAATACCATAAAGCTACTTGCTAATAAATCTCTCACCATTGACGACACAGTCCTGTGTATTACAGATTTTTAGATTTATTATTTCAAGGGGCTGCCAATACCTATCTTGGCCTCTTTACTTCTACTTTCCTTTTCTTATTTTTCTTCTTCTATGGCTAAGTTTTTTAAATATATATTTAACTTCAGATTTTTAACAGTGCCTGACGTTTTTCAAATTATAATTTAAGGCAGTCGGCCTCTGTATTTGCAAGCACTTTTGCATATGATTATCTTTAAGCACTCACTTAATCCTGTCGAAACTATTCATATGATAAACTCTTCCTCACTAACACCTTATTGCACAGTAAATATTCACTTCATTCTCCTTTTTGTACAATTTTTCCTACCAGCTCTGTACTTCCATGTGGATGTACTGCATAATCCCTGCTAACTTGGCAAAGAGGCACCTTTTAACATGGCGATTCTTTTTATTTAGCAGGGGGAGAGTAACTAGCCCTGTCCACCCCCAGCACAGTACCTCCGGTGACTGTTGCTGGTGTCTATCTTATGTTTCTTTTTAGATTGTGAGCCCTTTGGGGACGGGGATCCATCTTATTTATTTATTATTTCTCTGTGTAAACCACCCTGAGCCATTTTGGGAAGGGCAGAATAGAACAGAATAGAATAGAATTTGCTGAACAATTAAAATCCAACATTTGGGGCTTTGGGGAAATGCAACACCTTACTCTGGCCCTCAAAGATTTTACAAATGAAAATAGGGGTGTGCTCATATTACACCCCTGTTATCGTACCAAGAATTGTACTGTCTGAGCTACTCCACACTTCTCCAAACACACACAATGCATATGGGAGGGGGTTCTGCTCTGCAAGCATTTTTCATAATTCATCAGTAGTATATCAAGAGGATATATTTGTTCTTTTAGCAGAAGATAGATTTGAAAAACATAATTACCCTACAAGTAATGAACAAAGGCTCAAAAGATACAGCAGCAGCTGTAGGCTGTGAGATGTCTCACTGTCTCTTGCTTTAGTCTCCACACGCATGGATTTAGATGCATGAGTACCAGAGCCAAGAAGCATGCTTCTCACTTCACAGATTTAGTTTTTAGGAAGTAGGGAGGGCACGGAAGTTTGGAGACTGGCAACTCTAGCAAGTCACACCATCAATATTTTCAACAGGCATCCCCCCGAGGGAAAGGAACAGGAATAGTGGTTTTCCAGGGCTAACAGGTCTGAAGGTAGACATCTCTCTGCTAAATAGGGGCAGTTGGAGCCGACGTTCACCAAGATTGCATATACTTTGCTATTCCGGTTGTGTACAGAATGTGGATGCATGTTTATCACAGGTACCAGTTGGATCTTGCTCTCAAGATAATTTTTAGATTGTGATTTTTAGATTGTGAACTGCCCAGGGACCTTTTTGTATGGGGCAGTATAGAAATGTATTAAATAAATAGTGCCACAATTTCCCCCTCTTACCTGACCTTCACTGTCCCCTTGCCAGCAAACAAAGTTCATCCAACAATATGGATTCTTTAAGTCAGGGGCGTAGCAAGCCCTGAAGGGGTCCATGCCCAAGAATTGAAGATGGCCCTTCCCATTTTTTTGGTGGCACCATATAAAAAGAGAGGAAGGGGGTTAGAGGGAAAGGGAGCTTCTTTCCGAGCCTCCTCCTGCTATAGGGGCAAGAGGCAGCGAGCATCTGTCTGACAGGGGATATGGATATCCAGGCAGTAACAAAGAATTGTAAGAACATGCTAAAAGGCAAACACAACTTTAATTATAAAAAATAATAAATAAATAAGGCAAGTTCTCAAACTATACAAGCATTCCTTGTACTCCAGTCCAGTCTCTCCTTCCTCACAGCCGTTCTGTCCTTCTCGTGAGTAGCAGTGGCTGAATCCAGCCCAGACTCCAATCCCCCTTCCAGTACTCATCCGGTTTCTGGTCAGTCCTGGTTCTGGCCCGTTCCCTTGCCCTCCCTCCCCGCTCCCGGGCTCCAACTTGCTCAACTTCGGGAAAAGCCAGCCTGAAAAGCCAGCCAGTCTGCTTTTCCTCCGATAGAGACAGAGTTTTTCAGAGCAACTCAGTGAGCAGGAAGGGAAGCTCCGAAGCTGGAGGCTGGAAAAGTGAGCTCCCTCCCTCCCTTAGTCCCACCCAACTTCTGCCTGCTGGAAGAGCCCGGCTGCTGCCGTGGCCTCGCAGAGGGCATTTGTGCATATGTGGCAGCCGCCAAAATGGCGGCTGTTTGCTCTTACGGAGGCCCAAAAGGGCCGAAAAGGCTTTACCTACCCAGCCACAGAGGTGATGAGGAAGGCCAGCAGGGGGAGAGGGAACCCGCGTGGACACCCCCCCCCCGCGGCCTCAGCAAGGCCCCCGGAGGGGCTACAGGTACTTCATTAACTTTAAAATTAAAAAAAAAATTGTGGACCTGCTGGACTGGACCCGGCGGTCCAGTTCTGGTCCAACGGAACCGGGAGGTGGTTCGGTTCGATCACGAACCCCCAAGCCCCTGGACCGGACTGCCGGACCGGTCCGCACATCCGTACTGGGTAGATCCTGGACTTTGGGGAGGAAATGACTTGAGTCTGGTGTGGCCAGTTGATTGTGAAAATGCCATGCCCAGACTGCAGTTGGAGCATGTGAGGTGTCTTCCTAGAGTGGGCTGCTCCTTGGGCTGCTCTAGGATGTCCCTTCCCCTGCCTTGCTTACTTACTAAGTGGCAGTAAAATCCCAATCTGCTTGCTGCACTGGAGGCTTGTAGCATGCTAACTGAACAAAAGAAGCACTTTCTTTAAAGTGGTGATTCTCTTTATTGAGCAGGGGGAGAACAACTGGCCCTATCCATCCCCAGCATAGCATCCATCCAGTGGCGGTTGCTGGTGTCTATCTTATGTTTCTTTTTAAAAACTTTAAAAAAACAAACAAACTGTGAGCATTTTGGGGACAGGGAGCCATTTTATTTATTTATGTATATCAATGCAAACTGATTTAGGAACATTTGTTGAAAAGCAGTATGTAAATATCCGTTGTCTTTGTCTTTGTCATGAGAGTGACCTTGGGGATGTCGCTGCTGGCTTGCATGCTCCGTTAGTGTCCTCTGCATAGTGGCTATGCTGGAAACTTGGAGCATAATAGGTGGTATCCCGGAGTAGTCCAGAGCCATCATGGGGCCATGTTAGGCCCTCTCCTCACACGCTCTAAACTAGAGATGCAGAAAGAGGCCAGCCAGTTTCTTTGCACATGTTCCGAGCATATTACGGAATCCATTTCGAATTCCTGCCTGCAACCTTGGAGAAGCTGCTGCCGGTCTGTGAAGACAATGCTGAGCTAGATAGGCCAATGGTCTGACTCAGTATATGTCAGCTTCCTATATTCCTAAGTTACTCTCAGAGAGGAGAGCTAGTCTTGTGGTAGTAAGCATGACTTGTCCCCTTAATCTAAGCAGGGTCCGCCCTGGCTGCATATGAATGGGAGACTTGATGTGTGAGCACTGTAAGATATTCCCTTCAGGGGATGGAGCTGTTCTGGGAAGAGCAGAAGATTTCAAGTTCCCTCCATGACTTCTCCAAGATAGGGCTGAGAGAGATTCCTGCCTGCAACCTTGGAGAAGCTGCTGCCAGTCTGTGAAGACAATACTGAGCTAGATAGACCAATGGTCTGACTCAGTAAATGGCAGCTTCCTATGTTCCTATGTTCCAAAATCCTCTCCGGAATATGGGCAGAATGGAATGGATTCATTCCACCCCCTGCCAATACTTTGCAGCATGAAATAACTTGTTCCATCGCATCTCTTGTGTTCATAGCAGGGATCGGAAGTTTTCCCAATGCTCATCAGCTCTCAAAACCACCATGAGGGGATTGCAAACTCTGTAGGGGCTGGGAGCAGTCTTCTTGGTCTATATTCTGCTGTGAATGGTGATGCTGTATAAATAATAATTAATAATAAATACATATTGGACCTATGAGCCCTGACAACCTGACTTTTACCACTTCAAATACTCTGGTACTTGGTATTGGCCAGCAGATTGGTCAGAGTGGTGAGGGTGGAGAGAGGAATTTTTCCTGAGGCAGAGGAAGCTTTTTGCAAAGCTAAGTGATGGATGTCCTTGAACATAACAGCATAAAAAGGAGAGACCAATGTTGATTCTGGACGCTTCCTAGTATAATAGCTGACAGCTGAATTTGCCTGGTGACTCCTAAACTGTAGCAGACAAGCCAGACAGTTTTCACAGGATCCCCAAGGAGTTCCTCAAGAAAGGAAAAGGTGATTGGTTTTTTTTAAATGTCCCCCCCCACACCCACTTGCTGCCAGAGAAGTTATGTAGTTCTTGGCTGATGTCCAGCAGAACCGAGGGAGGGAGGGAGGGAAGGAGAGAAAGAGTGCATTACAAAGGTCACAGTAAAGGCAACATTTGCATTTATATCTTTGCACCTTCTTCTATTTCTTGGTCTTCTCAGAGAGTAAATCCCTGTAGATGGAGTTAATTAGTTGTTTTTCCCCCTGATAGACAGGGTCGTTCATATACTGTGCCAAAAAAAGTATATATTAATGTGGAAGGGCCAACCTACACATAACATTAACTCTGTGATATTTCCTCTTTCTGAGCTGGTTCGAACAAAACTTCATCTCGCAGTCCGATTCCATAGGATAAGGATTTGAGCATGCTGTGAGAGTGTACATCTGGGCCCCCTCCTAACACACAGCAGTGCCCTTCATTTGTCACCTGCAGGGTGGTTCATCCAAACTGCTCCCACATCCATTAATGAAGGGTGCCCCTGTGTGCCAGGAGTGGGGAAGGATGCGTGCACTCATGGTCTGCACATGACCAGGGGCATAAATATAATAGGGCAAGGGGAGACACCGCCCGGCTTCCTTCAGTTGTATTCATCCTCCGAAATTGATGTGAGTGTTAAGACCCGGAGCTACCAGAACAGCCTGTCTTTCTCTAGTATCATTAAATGACTTGCGTCGTCCACAATTTATAAAACCTTTTAAAAAATAATTTAAGATGATGTTCTATTGTGGCACATAGGGGATATCTATCTATCTATCTATCTATCTATCTATCTATCTATCTATCTATCTGTCTGTCTGTCTGTCTGTCTGTCTATCTATCTATCTATCTATCTATCTATCTATCTATCTATCTATCTATCTATCTATCTATCTATCTATCTCACATACACACACACACACACACACACACTGCTTTTTGTTACCACTATTCAGCCTCATTTATGATTTCTTTACTTCATGAGCTGAGCTTCAGTGTGTGTGGGGGGGCTTTTTAAAATCTTGTCTCTGGGCCCACTCCAACCTTGCTACGCCCCTGCACATGACCTTATCCCATGGAGTTGGGCTGGCAGAAGAAACAAGTCCCTGCCATCATGCTTACAGTGTTTGTCTCTTCAGATGAATGCTGTAAGTGTAAGGGATGCACCAGGGAAAAATCAGTGATTGATTCACCAGGTGGGACTTCTGGTGCTTTTTCAGTTTGGGCTTTAGTTAAATAACGTCTGAAGGAGGCTGTGGTGTGCCAGGCTTTTTTTCTTCTGACTGGTGGCCATTTCCCAAGGCTTCTGACAGAGATGCTTTCCATAGCAGAGAGCAGTACTATGCTAGATGGACCATGAATCTGAATAAGGGTAAAGCAGCTGTTCCTTATATGAGGCTGTACCTCAGTGACCCGAGAACAGGTCCCAGGATCAATTCCTGGCATGTCCTGGTAGGGCTGAGAAAAGCCCCTGTCTACAGCCTTGCAGAACTTTGGCCAGTCAGCACAAACAGACAATACTAACCTACTGAAGAGGCACCAATAATCAGACTCAGGATATGGCAACTTCATATGTTACTTATTTCTCTTCAAACTTTCCCTATCCAATACTCACCTGGCTTCAACTGTTTCTCCAGCACCTCATTCTCACAATATGGATGGGTGAGGAAATTTTATGCCAATGCTAGGGCATATACATCCAGGGAGCTTCCTCTTGAAATCTTAAAGCCTAGGAGCCACACTTGACTGTATAGGTGTCAACATGGTGGCCGCATTTCTCTCATGTGTATCAAACAGGTTGCCTCTGGAAAGTCAAGCTGTGTGGGCACTTAACCATGCAGTTAGCTGTTTCATTGTAGGGCCCTGAGTATGGTTTGGGGGGACATTAACTACTTAGGGAAATCTCTCATTATCAAGGGGTGGGGAGGGGAGTGACATCACATCCCTCTCAGGGGAACCATCTCCAGCATCTTTTTGAAGCTCCAAATGCCAATGTGGTCATATATTGAAAGGCTTAAACACAGAGGTTGTCTGAGGAAAGGGAAATTACATGTTGCAATCCTGTTAACATAATTAGATGCTGTCACCATAATCCTTTGGGCCAGAGATGGTTTTGACAGGAAAGTTCAGATAGAACTCAAAGAAAAGGTGATTCAGAAGAATATAAGCAACATAGTCTTGAAGGCTGTAGTCTTTCTCCCTATTTATAAGACAATCTTAATACCTAGGGGCTGCAGAAGTGAGAAGGGGGACATTGTAGCCTCATTAACTGGCCAGAGAAGCAAAGGCTGCTGGGAGGTTGTGAACCCTCCCTCCCAGCAAGGGAAAGATCAGCTGGAAGTTTTCGCCACCTGGCTTTTAGCCCACATTTCCTCCAGAACGGAATGGGCGCGTTCACATATTGGGCAGATTTACCCTGAAGTCCCTGCGACCTATCAGGGAGCACTTCACACACGATTCGGGGTTTTCACTGCTCGTTAGAGTAGAAATCCACCTTTTGCATTGGGTTTTTTGGATAGTGTCGAGTTCACAGTAAAGCCTCGCAGAAAACCCGCGGTAAAACCTGCTGTGTGAAGAATTCCCATGTCTCAGTCACACTATCAACAGCTAAAGGAATTTTGCTTTTCTTTCCCTCCTGGAGAGAATTCCGCTGTAACTCTCAGTTGACTGTGCTGCAGAAGTGAGGGGAAGGGCAATGAGGCCCCAGGCATTGGCTAGAAGGCCCAGGACTGCCAGGAGGTCACATCTTCTCCCTCCCAGGAAGATCATGCATAACAACCAACAGCAGCCTTCAGAGTTACTGCCATAGCCCAATAGCAGTTTTGGAGGTGCCAGTGGAATATTTAGAACAAATCTAGTTCTTTTAAAGTAAAATGTCAAGTATTTGTATAAGCCACCCTGAGTCTTAGGGATGTAACAGGCAATAAATAAGCAAATGCTGTTTGTGTAGGATACAAGCACAGTGATGATGTGGATATGACCACCACAAGTCATAATCTTGTGCCAGTGCAGATGTCAGCGGTGCTCCAACGTAAACACTTCTCTGCCAGTTCTGCGGCTCATGTTTATATTTATCTATTTAGAAATTATGTCACAGCGTCTCCTATGTTTAAAGCCATAGGATTGGGTGATATGTTCTCTTCTGATGATTACTGAGCTCCAGAAACATCTATCTAGCAGGGAACATGGCTAGAATTTACCGATCTTCTTTTCACACAACAAGCCATGAGAACAAATAACGTGGACTTCTGAAATGTACTTGGTCAGCAGGGAACACAGTGCAGATCATATTCATCTACATGTTCAGACGCTAATCCCATCAGACTAGTCCTCAGGAGATCAGTATGAAAACATGCCCAGCAGACCCATTTGGCTAGCTGAAATATGTGTTTATTGGACACATTACAAACTTTCAAGTCTTTTTACCCCCTTCCTTTTTGCTGAACCAGCTCATTAAAATCACAAATGAACTCTTCCCTGTTGGGTTTCATTTCATCTTGGATGCTGTTTGCATTTTTATCTTAGGATACTCGAACAGTATGTTCAGTCAGAGCCTGCTCTTGAACTAGGTTTGGAAAACCTCTAGGCAAAGCTGCCAAGTGTCCCTTATTTCATAGAATAGTTGTTTATTTCAAGGAATAATCTTCCTATCCTCTTTTCAAACCACACCCCTGAAAAAATATTAGCTATTCATTATCATGGTTTACAGAATCAGGAAAAAAAAATTATCCTTTGGAGAATACTCAATAACTCAAGGAAGAACAAGCCTCTGATAAAGCAAAAACAAAGCAATTGAAATGACTCCAAATGGGCCATAAACATTCTTTTTAATGCAATAGTTCCATTAACTGTGGGCTGCTGCAGATGAACAACAACCCCTACGTGCGATCATGTTGGGGCTGTGGCAAGAATAAATTCACCCAAACATTATTAAAGGATGTGCTGCTGCCGATGCGATCTCAGCATGTTCTTTAATCATGTGTGAGGGCTGTTAATTGAAATTGTCCCTCAACAACATGTGCAACAAAACCCTATTTAAATAGCATTCTGGCTTATATGCAGTCAGACCACTGGTCCATCTGGTGTAGCATTATCTACTCTGACTGGCAGGAGATCTCCAGGGCTTTCCATCAGCCGGGTTCACATGATCTGCTCCAAATCTGCTTCCCTGAAAACTCTAGCTCCCAGGAGGGGGCACTTCTGACTGTTGTCTGAACCCATCAAAGTCCAGTTCCTGAGACTTCTGTCTGCCATTTTGCTGGCATTCTCCTCCCACCTCCAAATGTAGGTTTCAAATGGGCAAAGAATGTTGGGCGAAAGGCTCAGGAACCAGACTTCAGCTGGTTCAGATGACACACCAGTCAGAAGTGCTCATTCCTTGGGAACTGGAGGTTCCCAGGAAACTGACTTGTGATGGATCATGTGAACCTACCCATAGGAAGCTGCCTTATAGAGAGTCCATCTAGCTATCTACACTGACTGACAATGGATCTCCAGGGTTTCAGATGGGCATTCCCTAGCCCTACCTAGAGATGACAAGGGTTGAACTTGGGACCTTCTTCCCCAAAGCAGATGCTCTACTGCTGTACAGTTTCAGACAAGATTCTGTCCCAGCCCTACCTGGAGATGCTGGGGTTTGAATCTGGGACCTTCTGTAAGCAAAGGTGATACTCTCCCATGCAGTTTAAAGCACCTTAAATCTGGACAGATTCTCTGATCCACTTTGAGTGTTGCAAGGAAGTAGAAAGAGAGGAAACATGAGTGGTTTGTCACTTATGCTTCTTCTGCCTCATGCTCTCAGACACATCTAAGGAGGAGGAAGGATGCACATATGTATTCTGGAGTCGCATCCCCACCCCCGCCAACATGGGATCAGAATATGTACTTTTCTGTGGGAGATACAAGATCGGGAAATATGGAGACGACTCACCACTTGTACTTCCTCTCTTGCTGTTTCTTTGGAACATGCAAAATAACTGTCTGATTTGTTCAAGAAGACTAATATAAGAAATTAACCATGGATTTCTTGGAAAATGGCAGTCACCTAAAAGAAAGATCTATAGCGTCCCTGTTGAAAGGGCACATCTATCTTTGTTTTTAAACTAGAGAAGCTGTTTTTATTCAGAGATTTCTTGCAACAGTTTGGAGAGAAGAACAGCAGATTAAATATAAAAAGCTATTAACATTCATAAGCTGCTAGTAATAAAAAAAAAAGACGGGCTATTCTTTTGAGCAGAGAGGATTTGCATCCCCCCTGGGTGGGTACATAACTCTGGCTCACTGAATTCATTAATTCATACTCATGCAAGCAACCCTGGAATTCTTAACAATAGCTTCGAACTCCAGATGACATATTTGGAGTAGAAACAAGTATAAATTTACAACCAAGCTGTAATCTAGCACTATCCTAAAGAAAGCAAACGAGCTTGATTTGCCATCAATTACGGGGGGCAACTCCAAGACTGTTAATTTGAGTAGCTAAGTCAACAGAAGTGACACGTATTGTACTGCTGTCTGAATTACGTTAACTTCTTGCTTATTCAAAGATGGATCACTGGAACATGAGGAGGTATACTGGGAGTATGATCTTGATTTCACTGACTTGGGACTTGTACACACACATCAAACACTCCCCTCTACATTTCTTCTCATGCTTTACTGGTAATAAGATACGCTGCAGATTTCATTCCTTGGTTTTTAGTCTTTAATTTTCCTAATGGAGTGGAAACTTCGTATTTTCCAGCTTTTAACCAACTCTCTCTCTCTATGCATGCAGTAGAGGCTTTTGCACAAGTGGAATAGCCATTTCAGTCACATGAATCAAAACTGGGTCTCACTGCCAAACTTTCATCACATATACCAGTACCGGATTTTACCATGCTGTTAGAACTGGCAGGCAAAAAGTGAAGCAGGCATTGGCCAGGAGAACAATCAACATGGTAAGTGGTAGTGGCTGGTGTGCCCTGTTCCAGGGGGGACCCTTCTCTGGAGGGGCATAAGTAGCAAACTGACCCACCACCAGTTCCTGGCATCCTATGCGCCCCAGCACTGGATGACTCAGCATCCGATGGTGAGGTGCCCCACCCCCACCATTCAGCTGACAGCCGCACATGCGCAGCAGCCATTTGAGGAATCCGCACGATGAATTTTTGCCATGCGGACCCTCAAATTGCCCTCATGCATGTAGGGATGCCAGCTGTGCTGACTGCTCAAATGGCCATAGCACATGAGTGTAGGCCAGCTAAATGGTGGAAGTGGGACACTCTCCCTGTGGGATGCTGGGTCGGTTGCTGCTGGGGTGTGTGAGATCCTGGGTGCTGGTGGTGGGTAATTTGTCACTTTTACAAACTACATTGCCCCCTCTGCGAAGCAGGCTTCACCAGCTACCATTGATGGTGAGTAGACAATCAGCCCAGAAGAGAATAAACTTTGGAGTTCTGTCACCAGAGTCCCTGGATTAAAATCATCTTTGGAGATCTTGCTTTGGGTACCACGCAGATGGTGGCATCCACATTAGATAGAGGCCATGAGGATAGTGGCTGGGAATAGGGCCTTCTCTACGATGGTGTCCCAACTGCCGAATGCTCTTCACAGAAATGTTTATTTAGCACCCCCTCTTCTGGCCTTAAATAGCAATTCAAAACAGTCTCATTTTTTAAAATAATAATGCCGCTCTCTGCTGCTGTTCATTGCTTTGTTTAGTTTTTATGGGATTTTAATTGTATATTATTTTGATATTGGGAGGCTGCCTTGAGGGTTTCTTACGATGGAAAGGTAGTATATAAATCAGCCAGCAAAACAGCTTGGCATTCTGGGGTGTAGGAAGGCTGGCGGCAGCCCTAAGGCAGGATAGGAGGGTGGGCATCACACCCACCTGCCTCTGTTGAGTGCAACACCTGCTCCACCTCTACTGGATATGCCACCCATGCTGGCCATGCCCCTTCTGGCTACATCAGCGGGCTGACTCAGGGGGCATTGCTGGTGCCTGGTGACGAGGTGCCTGGTGGCAGTGGGGAGGGGGTGGCATGGTATAATTAAACTACGGAATTATAATTAATCTATGGAATTCTTTGCCATGGGATGTGGTGATGGCCACCAGCTTGGATGGCTTTAAAAGGGGCTTAGACAAATTCATAGCGGACAGGTCTATCAATGGCTACCAGTCTGATGGCTGTGGGCCATCTCCAGCCTGAGAGGCACAATGCCTCTCTATACCAGATGCAAGGAAGCAGAAGCAGGAGAGACAGCATACACATATTATTTATTTATTTGTTTGTTTATTACATTTATAAACTGCCCCATCCAGAGGCTCTGCACGGTGTACAACAACTTTTTAAAAGACATAAAACCCACAATTCAAACACAATGCTAAAAACAATATAAAAACAATCCAAAAATGATTTAAACCATTTAAAACTTTTTAAAAAGTATACCTCTTGCCTGTGGGCTCCCCAGAGGCATCTGGTGGGCCACTGTGTGAAACAAGATGTTGCATTTGATGGGCCTTGGGCCTGATCCAGCAGGGCTGTTCTTAAGTCCTTATGACACCCACTGACTAGGGTGGGGGTGGCAGCTGCGATGTCTGTGGCTACAGCAGCAGCACTGGGGGCAAGGGGGTGCCCAGACCCCCACCTTGGCCCTTGAACATTTGTCTCCCCATGCTCAACAGTGGTTATGCCATTGTTGGAATTCAATGCTGCTGTATTTCCGGAAAGAAATGCAAGCCTGAATCAGTAGTATAACTGTATGGCCATGCATGTGGCCAGTATGATGCTACCTATGGGAAAACTAGTGCAGGGTGGATGAGAGTGTGCTTTCCCACAGCTCTCTCTCTATGGTTACAAATGTTTGTCCACATCTGATATCTGGGATACTGTGTGTGCTTCCTTCCCAGCCTTCATATAGTGCTTGTCATAAGAACAGAAACATTGCTTGATAGGGCACTTCCGAAAGCAGTGCAGGTGGTCAAAATGTGCTCCCCACTGCTGTGCACCCTAGGCTGTGTGGCCAGAGCATAGTTAGGAAAGCTCTCTGTTGCACGGGAGCATCTTTCTGCCATGCTACTGGTAGGCTATGCTGGATTTCAGCCAGTAGCTTTTGAGGTGCATATTCCTCTAGACTGAGCAGTTGAATAGTAACATATTTGTTGTAGTGATGCCCTATATACATACATACATACAAACAAACGTAGAACAACTACTAGTAGTATTTATTTATAAAATTTGTACACCACCCCAAACTTTTGTCTCTGGGCGGTTAACAATTGCATTAAACAAGTTACAAACATATACAAAAACTAAAAAAAATAAACAATTTTTAAAAAAATCCCTGGAGATTAAAACCTAAAAAAATTAGAAAGCTGAGAAAGCTTGGGTGAAAAGATGGGTTTTCAGGTGTTTTTTTGAAAATTGCTGAGAAGCCCCGTCTCTGTGAAGCAACCGAGAAGGCCCGTCTCTGTGTAGCCACCAAACGAGTTGGTGGTAACTGGAGACAGACTTCCTCAGATGACCTCAATGGGCGGTGGGGCTCGTAGTGAAGAAGACGCTCTCTTAAATACCCAGGGCCTAAGCCGTTTAGGGCTTTATAAGTTATAACTAGCACTTTGTATTTTGTTCAGAAACCTATTGGCAGCCAGTGTAGCTCCATCAGTAAACTAGTAGTACTACCTTACTTCTAAACTAGTAGTACTACCATTACTAGTAGTACTACCTTTATTTACTATTAATTGGAAATCTGCAAAAAAAAAAAAAAAAAGTCAGTGCTTACCCTGAACCTATGTGTCGAGATGCATATTCAGGGCAGCAAAAACCTTCCCAGTTGCTGCCCCAAGACTCTGGAATGAGCTCCCTGCTGAGATAAGAGCCTCCCCTTCTCTGACAACTTTTTAAAAAGTCTCTAAAGGCTTGTTTTTTCACCCTAGCTTTTTACTTGACCATATTTTAAATTGTTTTCAGGTTGTCATTTTAAATCTGTTTTATGTTGTTGTAAACCTCCCTGCCCCCACCCCCAATCCTGCTATGCTGACTCATCGTGGCGGAGCAGGGGCGTTCCTGGGAGGGATGAGCGAAATATGCTGGACGGTATACTCCCAGTAGGGTCACCTAAGGCATGAAGGTCATCCCAGCTTCCCAGATAAAGCAAGCAGGCACCTATATTGGGCAGCAGCAATATAGGAAGGAAGGTCACTTTAGTGACAATGACAAAGGCATCATTTCATACTGTGCGGAGAAGGCAATGGTAAACCACTCCTGTATTTTACCAAGAATACCACATGGATAGACAAGATAGAATGATTGTCGATGTAGTGCCAGATGATGGGCCCCGCAGGTTGGATGGTACTCAACATGCTACTGAGGAAGAACTGAGGATCTCAGAGTACCGATGGTATTCATGATGTGGTTAGACTAAAGCCTTTGGACATCTAGCAGCTGATGTTGCCATGCGGGAAAAGAAAATCCAAAGCTGCAAAGACAGAATTACAATGGGAACGTGGAATGTAAGAAGCATGAATATGGGAAAGCTCGACACAGTGAAAGACGAAATGAACCGACCACAGATCGACATCTTGGGCATCAACGAATTAAAATGGACTGAAATGGGACACTTTCAGTCAGAAAATCATACTGTTACTACTTGGGACCCGAAAAACAAAGAAGGAACGGTGATGCTTTCATAGTCAGGAAGGATATAGCAATGACAGTACTTGGGTACTATGAGATCATTGACCAATGAATATCAATTAGATTTCATGGCCAACCTTTTAACATGACAGTTTTTCAAGTCTATGCCCCAGCGACTGATGCAGAAGAAGAGGAAGCTGATGAGTTTTATGCTCATGTTCAGTCTGAAATTGACAGAACATGCAAACAAGATGTGCTGCTGGTGGTTGGAGACCAGAATGCCAAAGTTGGAAATGTTAAGGAGGAAAACACAGTCAGACTGTATGACCTAGGAAACAGAAACGAAGCAGGAAAACGACTTTTTAGTTTCTGCCAATCCAATGATTTCTTCATTACTAACACATTCTTCAAACAACCAAAGTGGCACCTATACATATGGACATAACCAGATGAAGTACACAGAAATCAAATTGATTACATTATTGATGCAAGAAGCTGTTAAGGGCGAATGTGAAAAGAGACTGCCAAAGACCAAGAAACAGAAGAAAGCAAAATGGATGCCAGAACAGACAGTGGAAATTGCCCAGAAGAGAAGAGAACCCAAAGTCAAGAAAGATAAAGACCTTGGGAAGGAACTTAATAGGGAATTTCAGAAAGAAGAGACAAGGAGCAGTACTACAATGACATCTGTAAAAGCCTTGAGGATGGAAATAGACATGGAAAAACAAGGAAAGTTTTCAAAAAGATCTCTGAACTCAGGAGGTTCCAACCTCAAACTGGTATGTTAAGGGATGCCAAAGGACAGATAGTAACTGATTCAGAGAAGATCAAACAGAGATGGAAAGAGTATACTGAAAATCTGTACAGCAGGGACAGCAACATCCAAGATACTCTAGAAGATATTCCCTACATGCAAGAACCTCTAGTAGGGAGAAGTTGAAGTTAGATCAGCACTCCGCTCATTACCAAGTCGGAAGGCTACAGGAATTGATGGAATAGCTACAGAAATATGGCAGGCAACAGAAGAAGAATCAGTCAAGGCTCTAACCAAACTATGCCCCCAAATTTGGAGAACAACACAGTTGCCAACAGATTGGAAGAGGTCAGTCTACATATCCATACCAAAGAAAGGAGACTTAACAGATTGAGCAAACTATCGTACAATATCCTTAATTTCACATGCTAGCAAAATAATGCTCAGGATCAACCAATGCAGATTAAAGCCCTACGTGGAAAGGGAAATGCCGGATGTTCAAGCTGGTTTCAGAAAAGGCTGAGGAACAAGAAACATCATTGCTGATGTGCACGCTGGATAATTGAGAAAGCCAAAGAATACCAGAAAGAAGTCAATATGTGCTTTATTGACTACAGAAAAGCCTTCGATTGTGTCAACCTTGTCAAGTTGTGGAATATCTTTAGGAAAATGGGCATCCCAGAACATCTCATTGTTCTCATGAGAAACCTATACACAGGATAGGAAGCCACAGACCAGATGGAACATGGTGAAGCAGACTGGTTCCAGATCAGCAAAGAAGTAAGACAAGGCTGTATACTTTCTCATTCTTTATTCAATTTATATGCTGAACATATACTGAGAGAAGCTGGATTGGAAGAAGATGAGCGTGGTTTTAAAGTTGGAGGAAGAAACATCAATAACCTGCGCTATGGTGATGACACCACTCTGATAGCTGAGAATGCGGATGATATGCAAGTTCTAGTAATGAAAGTCAAGTAGTACATTGAAAAAATGGGGCTATGACTAAATGTAAAGAAGACTCAACTAATGACAATGGGTACAGCAAGCGGCCTCAGAATTGATAATGAAGACATTAAAGAGGTGGATAGCTTCTGCCTTTTAGGATTGACCATCAACAGTGAAGGATCCAGCAGTCAAAAAATACACTGCAGACTAACACTTGGTCCCTACCCTTCATTAGTCTTGTAATGAAGGCCTTGGAAAGGATATTTGGATCTCGTGATGTGTCTATACCGGCAAAGATTAGAATCATTCGGACAATGATTTATCCCGTGACACTCTATGGATGTGAAAGCTGGACTTTGAAGAAGCAAGATAGAAAATGTATTGACACTTTTGAACTTTGGTGCTGGAGAAGACTTTTGAGGATATCATGGACAGCAGGAAAACAAACAAATGGATCACAGAACAAATCAATCCAGAATTTTCACTCAAGGCACAAATGACCAGACTCAAACTAGCTTACCTCAGACATATGTGAAAACCCAGTTCCCTTGAGAAGACCATAATGCTGGGAAGAGTTGAAGGAAAGAGAAGAAGAGGATTACCAGCAGCAAGGTGGATGGACTACGACAGCAATGAATACACTACTGAGAGACCTCAAAGGCCAAGCTGAAGACAGATCATCCTGGAGAGAATCTATGTATGTGGTTGCTAAGAGCCAACACCAACTCGACAGCACTTAATCAATTGATCAATCAATCAAATCTCCCTGAGATGGAAGTTTGGTGTGGTCTACACATTTGAAAAACAAACAAACAAACAAACAAACAAACAAACAAACAAACAAACAAACATATCATCTGCATCCATCAAAAATACTGTTTATTGTTTGTATTATGGCCGCAGTCATTCAAACTCATTCTGTTCATGATAGGCCATGGACAGCATAAGCATTAGGCCTGGTCTTTGCTATTCATGGGAAATGGTTACCAGGTTTTTCCAGTATAAGGAGCTGTCTGTAGTTAAGCACACATATATAGAATGCACTCTAGAGTAATATCTAACGTCACACCTAAAGATTTATAGATTTAACCTTTCTGCATTCCTGCCAGGTCAGAAAAAATTTATTATAATCCTGTTTTGGTGCCTGGGAGTTCTAGTCATAAAGAAAGCATATGCAAATACTCAAAAAGACAGTTCTTGCTGGCAAAAATTTGCAATGTAAGTACAGAGCTTGTTCCTTTTATAAAACTTTGGAAATGAGCTGCATGTAAGACAGAGTAGTTCTTGCAGTTCTTTATATTTTTAAGATGATGTTTAGCCCAGTTTCCTTCCTGAGGCTCAATTCTATTACTGGTTCAATCTCTTTTGAGTTCTGGACAACATCTAGCAGTCCCAGTCTAGTTCTGACGAGAGACCAATCCAACAGTTTGTGATGGTACCATCATACTAATAGTCACCCAAGAGAATCCTGGTTCACCCAAGAGAATCCTGATATCTGTTCTCGAGAACCCATAACAGATTGGACCAGTGAATTTGTCACACCTGTTTTGAACAGTGGTGTAGGGAGGGCATAGGTGGCCCATGTTCACATGGGCTGCAGCCTCTCCCCCATGGTGGTGGCACCCCCTCCTCCAGTGAGGTAAGTTAGACTGAAAGAGAAATAACTGGCCCAGAGTCACTCAGTGAGTTTCATGGCTGAGCAGGGATTTGAACTCGGTTCTCCCTGGTCCTAGTTGAACACTCTAACAACTACACCATGCAGACCCAGGTCTATATGTAATAAAGCTAATTCCCTTGTATTGTACCTATGGTGGTTGTTGCACTTTCAGTGTGCTGAACTTTCAGGAGAAGCCCTTCTTTCATCCTTGGCCATGCCCCCTTGAGCTTTCTGGCCCTGTGAGTAAAATCTAGAAAGATGAGCAGATATGGCGAAACCGCTCTGAGGCGATCTGAAAATTGAGAATAAAAAGCTTCTCTAGCCACATTCACTAAAGCTTTGACAGAAAGAATATTTCAATTGTTCTTAAAACCCATTTGCAAGAAGCTAACCCCTCAGATGGATATGCTGACTGTTCTCCCTCCCCTCTTCTCTTACGCTCATTTATTTTGAGTTTCCGTTTCTGATGCATTGGATAGGAAATCTAAAGGCAAGTTTTGTAATACTCCAAACCCAAATTTAAAAATATGAGAAACCCGACCTTTCATTCTGTTATCTCGACAGTTAATCCAGCTGTCAGAACATTGTCCAAGTTATGAAATTCTTGCAAGCAGTGAGCTTTTGAGTATGGCTTGAGAGCACTGTGTGTACCTCCAGTTTTATGATTCTAGATATTTTGGGAGGATCTTTTCTATCAAGCTTCCTAGCTGAGGGAGGTTTCTTTCTTTGGCACAAAGAGAAGGCTAGCTCTTTCCATCTATATATGTCTGGCTGAGTTATGATAGCAGTGCTTTGCTGGCAGAACTGAATTTAAGAGTACTTTGTAGGCTTGGCCTCCTGCCTCTCCAACATGTCTTTATGCATGCCTTGACTGGAGGCCAGTTTGTGGTGAAAATGTGAAGAATGTGCAAATGTGGTGTGGTTGAGTGAATGGGAAGAGACTTCCAACTCTATCAAGCAGCAGAATAAATCAGGAGTGTATGAAACTGGTTTACACTCAGCCAGACCATTGGTTGATCTTTCCCAGCATTATCTACTCTGGTGGATGGTGACTCTTGAAGATCACAGACAGGAGCCTTTTCTAGCCCTGATGGAGATGCCACGGATTGAACCTAGACCTTCTGCACACAGAGAATGTGTTCTACCACTGGCCTCCCCTGAAGGAGACATCCTGTTCTAAAAATGAGGACCAGAGGAAAGTCTGAGATTGGTTCTTCATTGTGGACTGATTTTTATGTTCCTGAATTTTTCCTCAGTTATGAAAAGTTTGGACAGGCATTTTTAGGGCCAGTTAGCATGGTATGAAAGTGGATTAAGCAAATATGGGTTCCGTTGGATTGTGGTGAATTGGTTAGAGAACTGCTTCACAGCAAGCATAATGGGCAAATCAATACACACATGCACACACACTGTCCATTTGTGGATGCTGTGCAGTGAATCAGATGGTTAAACCTGCAACTTAATTCCCTGGAAAAGTGTTGGAGGGTGGGTTTGTTTTTTTGAGTACTGATTTAATGTAACCATTAAACTGTAAACTGATGTGATGTAAGTTTATAATTCCTCATGTAATTTTATATTTTCCCTTCCTGTTTTTGTTTTTTCGGTCTTGGACCATAATCTAATTTTATCTATCTATCTTTATAGTGATGCTATATCTTTTATTCAGAGGAGGCCCAAGATATTGTGATGCCTGAGATCTCAAGTAGGGACCAGACCTCTTTCAAAGCAGAGCCTTGCAAGCTTTGCAAGTGGTTCAGGGCATGGGTAGGGGAGAAGGTTGTCAGCAGCCTCCTCTTCTCTCCTCATGCTTCTTGTGAGATTTGCAAGAAGTGTGAGGAAAGGCATTCCTTGCAAAGCTTGCCACAGAGTTGCTATGATGGTGCCAGTGAGAGGCATCTGGCCAGCCTGCTGGTGCCTTAATAATCAGCCGCCTGAGGCAACTGCCTCACCTTGCCTCATGAAAACGCCGCCTCTGATTTTATTTCTCACATTTATGCCATCCATCCTCCAAGGAATTCAGGGCAGCACATATGAGGTTACATAATAACCCTGTGTAGCTGAGTGATTGTTTGTTTTGGCAATTTATCTCTGTCACTTAGCTCCTAGAACCCTCAGGGCAGCTTACAAGCAAAAGGACAAGACAATCATATGAAAATAAGCAAGAAAAATTAAAAACAGCAAGAGTTTGTACCTCTTGTAAATGAGTGAAAAGCACACTGACTGGTGGTAAAACAGCAGAAAAATACATCAAGATAATGTTGTCAACATTTTAGTAACAGGCCATGATTCCAAATACCTGCTATCATCATCAGTAATATAACTACAAACAACAACAACAACAACAACACAGAAATCACCATCAGCCAATTACAAAAAGCAACTTACTGGGAACAGCCTATATTCTGCGACGATATCTATAACAGCAACAACACTGACAATAAGATTCAGCCATCCCAGGTCCTTGGGAAGGACTCAATGTCTGGATGAAACAAACCAGTCAACAACACCTGTCTGACTGTGTAAATAAATTAATAATAATAATAATAATATTTATATTCCACTTTTCAACAAAACAAGTTCTCAAAGCAGTGTATGTAATAAAATAAAATAGAAGATTGTTCCCTGTACCATTCCCTTGAAAACAGAGGCCCACAAAATACACATTAGCATCTTGCAATTTTGCAATGCACTGTTGCACAACTGCTGAAATTGCACAAAGTGCATTTATATGCATTATTTCCAAATGGAAATAATGGGATTACGCATGTGTAAATATATGCTTTATGCAATTTTACTCATGTGGAACTATCCTTTGTGGAACTGCATGCTTGCAACATGCCAGTGTACACATTGCATTGTGCAGTACGTGGGCCAGAACATATAACTGATAATTCTCCAGGTGGTTTTACAGACAGGGCTTTCCCCCCGAATCCACTCCAGATTGGAGTGTGCCAGTCCACATATTCGCTGGACTTAACCTGACTCCCTGAGGGCTATCAGGAAGAGGGAAGAAGGACAGACAGTGTTTTGTTTTTCCCTGAAGGGAGGCTATGAATTCTGGCTTAACCCAAGGTATGCACGACTTAAAATAATCCTCTATTTCTAGCGGCTTTTGAAAAAACCCTCGATGTTTCTGCTAAGCTTCACGCTTGTCTTTGATGTGCGTAGGGGAGCAACCAAGGGCTATGTGAATGCTCCACTTAATCCCCCGGATTAAACTGTCTCAAATCTGCTGCGAAGTAGATTTGCTCCTCGGAAACCCCACAGCATAAAGTCCTGTTAGTAAAACCTCCAGGGAGGAAGTTCTACAAAGTGTTTGCAGTGAAAGAGAGAGCCTTTCATGAACTCTGTCGCCTATTAAGGTCATCTAGAGAGGTCCAGTTATGGTTGCTGCCGGCTCGTTTGGTGGCGACCAAGGACTGGGCCTTCTCTGTGGCTGCCTCAGGGCGCTGGAATATGCTCCTTGTTGAAATAAGAGCATCTCCTTCTCTGCTTTTAGGAGGATCCTCAAGACTTACCTGTTTCCCCAGTCCTTTAACTGAAATTTTAAATTATTTAATATATTTTTATCTTCTGAGATTGTTTTTATTTGTTTTGTGAATGTTAACTGTTTTACAATTATTTTACATTCGCTATGTTTTAACTTTGTACACCGCCCAGAGATGTCTATATCAGGCAGCACAGAAAGATGATAACAAACAAATGAACCAACCAATCAATCAATCAATCAATCAATAAGGCACACTGTAGCACCGACACTCATTAGGGAAAGAACCCCTGGAAATGTGGTGGAATAAGTAAAAATGATTTTCCCAAGGTGATATGTAGAGGGATTTGAACTCATACCTCCCCAGTCTACACACAACACCACTTTAGCTCTTAAGATTAGTTTAAATATAGACTGACTTGTGAGTTCTTCTCATGCTGAAGCATGTAGCACATTCCATTCTGTAGATCAGGGGTAGGCAACCTTGACTCTCCAGCTGTTAATGAACTACAACTCCCATAATCCCCAGCCACTATAAATTGTGGCTGGTGATGATGCGAGTTGTAGTTTGATAACAGCTGGAGAGCCAAGGTTGCCTACCCCTGCAGTAGATCATTCACCAGAGGCACTCTAACCCCCGTCTGCAGGGGCCCTCCAAATGCCCGGGGGGGGGGCTCCTGGAGCCACCCCACACCCACCCCATCGAACCCCCACCATTGTTTTCTTTCTAATTTCAGACACCACACAGCCAAGGGGTGGCTGCCAGGAGGTCAGCCGAGCAGTCCTTCTCCCTGCTGGCGGCAGCGGCCGGAGCAATGCTGAGCCTTTCCATTTGGCCCAGCATCTCTTGCTAACTGCGAGGCGTGCCTGCGCAGTTGAGAAAGTTTGTTGCAAGCCCATGACGTCACAGGCTTGCGACCATCTATCTCAACTGCGCAGGCACACCTTGCAGTTAGTAAGAGACGCTGGGCTGAACGGACAGGCCCAGCGTCGCTCCAACTGCTGCCGGGGGGCGGGGGAGAAGGACTGCTTGGCTGACCTCCTGGCAACCACCCCTCGGCTGTGTGGTGGCTGAAATTTAAAACAACAATGGAGGAGGTTCAGCATGGCAGGAGGCACCCCAAAGTAGGCTTTGGGGGGGCCTCACATCGGGGGTGCCCTCACACCAGGGGCGGTCTAGGCACCAAAAAGGTGCGCCCCTGTCATGCGCACCCAGCTTCAGACATTATCATTTCACCTTGCTTGTAGCTATGAATGCTGGGGCGAAGGGAGAAGTAGTCCAGCCCCCACCACGTCACTGCTCACAGTTTCGACAGGACTTGTCGGAAGAGAGAAGATCCCTCCCCATGATGGCAGGCTCATCGATGATTGTGAAGGTGGATCGATCCATTCTCACAATCATGGGAGCACCTGCCCCAAAGGGGAGGGCTCTGCCTTCTTCAAACAAGCCCCACTTTCTAAGCCCTTCCTCTTATCACACTTTGCTCAATATTACATCCTTCTTGATCATTTCCTTATCTCCTTATTGGTGGGTTGTGGAATAATTGTTGGAGGCCAGGGGAATAATTCCCGCCTTTCGACAGAATTTTCTTCCCCCTTGGTCCAGATACGTGTTTTAGAGACCCCCAGCCGCTATCCCAACCCCACCTATTTCTGCGTATCTAGGAGGCCGCATGCTCCTTCCAGGAATAGTATTAACCCGAAAGTTGCCACCCACCCTCGAAGGAATATAGCATATGCCACAGTCACAGTACAGTTTCTTGGTTTTGCAGGATGAGCCCTTGCCAACTAGTGTCTGCCTCATGCTCAAACTAGATTGATTTATAGCCTGATCCTTTGCAGATTTACTCAGAAGGAAGTCCAACTGAGTTTAATGGGGTTTATTCCCTGATAAGTATGCATAGCACTACACCCATGGGGAATGAAATATGCCTTTTAATATCCAACGATGCCAAAGACGATGCGTGGGCATTGGAGTACTTTTTTTCTTTAAAAAAACACCACACTCTTTCTAAAGATCAAGGCCTGTTTGTCACTAGATCCCTCCAGACTGTACCCCTTTCGTGAAACCCAAGAAGCAGGCATGGAAGAAGCATGTCAGAGCTTGGAGAGGAAAGCAGCACAAGAATAACTACAGTAGTATGAGTGTCCCAGATCCATGAACATCTTGTGTTACCAATATTAACTCAGTCCCAGGACTCACCCTAGTTTAACCCTTTCTGGGTAGATGGATGTCCTGCCAAAAATAACCCCCAACCCACACCATAGCAATGTCTGGATTATAAAAACCCAGCTACAAGTTTTAATTTGAAGAATCAGTGGCATAGACAAAATTGAACAAAGTCAGACAAATGTTCCTAGGCCCTGAGGGCAGTGGCAAGGGTGTAGCAAAGTTGGAGTGGGTCCTGGGACAAAGAGTGAAGATGGTCCCTGCCACCCCACACACTACCCCACATTTGGAGAGGCAGGGCCCTGCTTTCTTGCCTTCTTAGGAACATAGGAAGCTGCCATATACTGAGTCAGACCATAGGTCCATCTAGCTCAGTAATGTCTACACAGACTGGCAGCGGCTTCTCCAACGTTGCAGGCAGGAATCTCTCTCAGCCCTATCTTGGAGAAGCCAGGGAGGGAACTTGGAACTTAGATGCTCTTCCCAGAGTGGCTCCATCCCCTGAGGGGAATATCTTACAGTGCAAACACTTCTAGTCTCCCTTTCATATGCAACCAGGGCAGACCCTGCTTAGCTTAAGGGGACAAGTCATGCTTGCTACCACAAGACCAGCTCTCCTCTCTCTCTTCTTCAGAGAGTCATGAGGGGGAGTGGGAAGAGTCAATTTTCACCTAGCCAGCAAGTCTCCTCACCCAGGGGCCCAGGCAGTGGCAGCTGGTGACTCCTGGGACTAGGTGGGCGCCAGGCAGGTGGGCAGAGCCAAAGTGGGTAGCGCAGGGGTGAAGCCAAAAAACAAAAACAAAACAACACTAACTCCTGTGGGCATATAGGAAGTGAAAGGTAAAGTTGTGCCATCAAATTGGTGTCGACTCCTGGCAACCACAGAGCCATGTGGTTTTCTTTGAAAGAATACAGGAGGGGATTACCATTGCCTCCTCTCACGTAGTATGAGATGATGCCTTTCAGCATCTTCCTGTACCACAGCTGCTTGATATAGGAGTCTAGGAAACATAGCAGTGGGGATTCTAACCAGCAACCTCTTGCTCCCTAGGCAAATTGCTTCCCCGCTGCGCCATTAGGTGGCTATATCCTTCCAAGGAACATACCTGTAAAAGCCTCTGCACTCAAGGACACCCATTTTCAGACAGTTATAAAAACATGCCATGAGTACATGTTTTGGCATACTTTGAAAATGTTTTGTTGGTTGTTTTTTAAAGCTTAAGAATTGTCTCTCTCTCACACATACAGGATGGGGCTTCTCTCCCATGTGCAACACACACATGGTTCATGGGGGTGGCGGGAGAGCAAGCAGCATGGTAGCTTGACCAAGGGGAACAAATCACACACACACACACAAAACAAAGAGCAAAGGGTTTACTTTCAAACAGCAAATGTTTTACTTTCCTTCTTGGTTGGATGGAGACCCTCAGCCCAACAGCCAGCGTCCTGGGCTCTGCAGTTCCCTACAAATTCCAAGAGGGGGGGAGAGCACAAGACTCCAGGAGACCCAATAGGGCTGGGAGGAAAGTTAACCCTTTCTTGACTGTCTGCTCCTGCCGATCTCTCCAAGGCCTGCCTGTGGAGAGCTTCAGGCTTCAGTGAGGCCTATGCATAGGCCTCTCTGGAAGCCTGGCCCACCTGCCCCTTTTTACTATTTCAGAAATGCCTAACAGAAAGTTTTAAAATATGTATCGATCATTTCCCTCTCTCTTTTTACTTGTAACCCTGAATGCCTAGAAAACCATCTGCCTGGCTCTGCAGCTTTGGTGTATTTCAAAATGCTAAAAACAAACAAAAAACCCACCCAAACCCTCCACAAATTAAGTCAAGTTATTTCCACATAGTACGAGCATGAGGGGCTTATAATTATTTCTCACATTTGCAGCTTGCTCTTTCCAGGGGCGGGAGGGGCCATGCCTATTCCGCTGTCCCACACGAACAAATTGGTGGGCTGAGTGAACGCAGAGGAGGAGGCTGGGGGGGGGGGGGGAATTGTGGCTTGGCAGGGCCCCAGAGTGCGTAGCCAGGGAGGCAGGTGTAAGAAGCTTCTAAGCTACCCCTCCTGTTTTAAAACTGTCCAGATGACGATAGGAAATATCTGCAGACTGCAACTATGAGAAGATTAGATTCCCAGTTTGTGAAATGATGGTTTTTAAATCATGGCAGACCTGGCAGGAAATCAGTACTTATTGCAAGTTCATGATAATAAAAGTGCAAATAAAGCATGCATTTAGCAGGGGTGGTGGCCCTTTCATGTGGTAGGGCAAAACAATCGCTTCAGGTACAGACCTGAGGATTGCTGCAGGGGGCTACCTACATGTTTTGTTTTGTGTTGATTAGTTCCTTAAAGGCGCCCAAATGCACATTGCTAGTAACTGCTGCTAGCAATTATATAATCTGATTACATAATCTGATAATTACATAAACTTTACTTACATAATCTGAGGCTAAATAAACAAAATAAATGGTCTTTCTTCTCTCTGCAAGGCAGCTCACACAGCACACTGTTCCAAGAATGAACAAAATGGCGATTGCCGCTCTTTTCCTTCAGAAGACTAGAACAAGGACTGCCCCCGGCCACACTGATTGCTAGTCAGCGGCAGAGGGAGCTGTCAGTCAGTATGATGTCTTCCTGATAGGGCTATTTGAATTCAGCCCAGCTTTTGACAACAAAGGCAAGCTTTGGGATTGGCTCCTGCCTTATGAACACTGTTATGTGAAACTGTTTCGTGGGCTCTTATAGGTGTTTAAGGAATTTTACTACCAGCGCCCACTATATGTCAACACTGCAGGCTTGCAAGCTGACCTGAAATGCTGGCAGAGGACAGAATGGCTGACAATTATTATTGTTTTTGGACCATTTTTATTAGTTTCTTTGGACATTTTGGCCTTTGGGGGGGACTGGCATTGCCCACCCTGCCCTAAGTGAAGAGCCTCCACTGGGCCCAGAGATGCCCCCCCCCCATTCACGTGTACCTTCTGGGGGTACATTTGAGGTGGGTCTGGATCCAGGTTCACTTTTAAAATGAACACATGAACAATCATTCACACAAAGACATAAGCATGTGTATGGGCACCTGTACACACATACAATGTTATGTCTGACTAGAGCTCAAAATCAATGAGGTTAATTTCTGAGTTTCAGTGCTTAGGACTGCATTGCATTTAGTAATTAACAGCACAGTGTGGAATACATTTAGGATTTTCTTTGTTTTCCTATTTCATAGTTCCTATTTCATGGTGTGGTGGCTAGAGCGCTGGACTAGGACCAGGGAGACCCGAGTTCAAATTCCCATTCAGCCATGATACTAGCTGGGTGACTCTGGGCCAGTCACTTCTCTCTCAGCCTAACCTACTTTACAGGGTTGTTGTGAGGAGAAACCTAAGTATGTAGTACACCGCTCTGGGCACCTTGGAGGAAGAGCGGGATATAAAAATGTAAAATAAATAAATAAATAAATAAAAATAGTTAAACTGGATAAGGCAGTAAATGCATCATTGCCTACTTTGAGGTTTACTTTAAAATAAAAATAGCACCTTGTGGGGCCCTAATCTACAGTACAGAGTTAGGGGATATTTAGCCTTTTGCTTCCATGCTTTTTCCTCTCCAAATATCCCCTTTCAATCTGCTGTGAGTTCATGAGGGTGCTAACTTGGCAAAGAGACACGTTTTAACATGGTGATTCTCTTTATTTAGCAGGAGGAGAGTAACTGGCCCTATCCAACCCCAGCACAGTATCTCCAGTGACTGTTGCTGGTGTCTATCGTGTTTTTCTTTTACATTGTGAGCCCTCTGGAGACTGGGAGCCATCTTATTTATTTATTATTTCTCTGTGTAAACCACCCTGAGCCATTTTTGGAAGGGCGGTATAGAAATTGAATTATTATTATTATTATTATTATTATTATTATTATTATTATTATTATTATTTTCAGTTCTGAATTAGGCACAAGCTAAGTAAGCTACACCTTGGGGGCCTCACATTATGAGGGGCCTCTAAATTTAATAGACTAAATTTCAGGTTTTGTGTAATGTATTTTCATTTAAATGCATTCCTAATGCAGATAGGCTTATTGCAAGATAACTATGTGTTAGATTTTATCTACTTCAGCTGATACGCCAACTGTGACCATATCTGGATAGATATTGCTTGGCCACAGTTACTTATGCTCTGGTAACCTCTCGCTTCGATTAGTGCAATGCGTTGCATGTGGGTCTGCCTTTGAAAATGAATTCAAACCAAACCGCATGTCAAAAACTGCAATTGATACAAAATAGGGCTGCAAGATAATTAAATGGGATATTATGCCAGTGCTTCATCAGCTGCACTGGCTCCCAGTACATTTTCAGGCCCAATGTAAAGTGCTAGTTTTCCTTTAAAACCCTACAGTAAATGGCTTGGGACTGGATTGCTTCAGGGAGTGCCTTGCCCCATAAGTCCTGACTCAGACCTAAAGATCTTCTTCGGAGGCCCTGCTCCAAGTGCCCCTAACAAATGAGGTGAGGCGGGTGAATACTAGGAAGAGGGCCTTTTCGGTGGTTGCACCGCATTTGTAGAACAGCCTTCCCAGCGAGGTTCACCTGGCTTAATCACTTTGTTCTTTTAGATGCCAGGTGAAGACCTTTCTGTTTACTAGGGATGTGCACGAACTGTTCAATGCTGAAATGGTTTGCCTCGACCCGGGCCAGTTTGGTGGCTCAATTACAAACTGAACTGGGGGTGGTTCAGTCTGCAATTGAATGGAACCAAGCCCAGTTTGAGGTGAACCAGTTCAGCATCAGAAGGAGCCGGGGATGGCGGCAAGAAAAGTAATGTAAACTGCTTACTGGCTGGCACTGCTGCCAGCACTGCCAGTTAATGCTCCCCCCTCCCCCCGGGGCTCTCCATGCACACAGTGATCTGTGTTTACTAAGCTGCCTGTGCAGTGGCATGGTTGCAGCCTCTGCACATGTGTAGAGGCAACATAAATGGCCTCCAGGCATCAGCAGAAGCAACCACTGTCCCGGCCCCATGGGTATCTGGCTAAAGAGAGATTGCTGTGTGCTTGGGCCACACAGGTGGTGGGGAGAGCAGTCGTGCCGGCAGCCACGCCAGGCCTGGAAGCACTTTAAACTACATTTCCTCCCTCACAGTTGCCGCCTTGTCAATTCCCCCACCCCTTTACTTGTATAGGGGAATCTCCACCAGATTTCCCTTTTCAAGTATAGCCGAATCACCGAACTGGTTTCGTCAAACAGACCGGGGCAGCTAGTTGGGTCAACTGAAGCAGTTTGGGCACATACAGTTCAGTTCAAATTTAATTCATTCAAACTGAACCCTGATTCATGCACACCCCTACTGTTCACACAGGCTTTTAAAAACCAGTTTTTAAAACCAATTTTTAAAAAACCAATTTTTAAATTGTTTTGTATTGTTTTTGTGTATGTGTTGTGATTTAATGTGTTTTATGTGTTTTTATTGGATGTTTTAATGTTGTGTTGTGAGCTGCCCAGAGAACAAGTTGTTATGATCCGGCTAACAAATAAAGTAGTAGTAGTAGTAGTAGTTGTTGTAGTTGTAGTTGTGGTTGTTATCTTTTTATTGCATCTTTCCCAAGTAAAAACAAAGCTTTATTATTTCTATTTTCATTGCCCTTTTTTGTTGTTGCTATAATAATAATATTTTTTGTAATGCTTTTAAGCTTGACATCACTTCAGGCCTCAGCATGCCATAATCCAGCCCTGAGTCTGGACCACGGTGCTGCACAGCTACTATTTTTACTTCAGAGTAAGCCCCAAACTGGGGGGATGACACACTGAATGTCATGTCATTGTAGAAGTCCCCCCCCCCCAGGCTTCCTTGTTCAAAGCTTTTGTGGAAATCAAGCCAGTTTGTGAAAAAGTAATTTCTCAGTTTGTGATTTCCTAACATGCGATTTCCCCATATACTTGTGTCAGGAACAAATCCAGAGATAATGAAAAAGGGGACACCACACACACACACACACACAGACACACACAGAGTTGCTGCGGATGGTAACTAAAGCCACAGGTGCATGATGCAGATGAACTCCAAGGAGGGTGAAAGCCCTCATGGATATTTTTGGAACTGCCTAAACATAACTTAGCCTCATAACACCAGATTGCAAATTATTCCCTAGAATCCTTTTTGCTTCCAGTATCACTGATTGCAGTCGGGATGTCTCCAGACACTTATTCCAATTCTGACAATTCTGCTTTGAAGAAGCTTGTTGTTTCTTGATATACCAATGATGTAGGCGAGTTATACCACAAAGCAAACAATATAGCTGTATACAGAGAAGTTATCGTTGAAACATTTCCTCTCATACACCTGGGTGTGCAGTTAGAGTGGTTGAAGTGTGGTGAAATGGTTCTCCCCCCACCCTGCCCAAACTTCTTTGATGTATTCTTATGAGAGATTCTAATGACAGTGAAGTAGAGAACCAAAGAAAAATACTTACTCCATATTATTCTTTGATGTATTCTTATGAGAGATTCTACTGACAGTAAAGTAGAGAACCAAAGAAAAATACTTACTCCATATTATTTAATTTGAATAAAAAGGTATTTCACATGCTCTACAGGAGCACTCCTCAATGCTTGTGCTATCAGAATGCCTTGTACATCTGCCAAACAAAATAACAATCTGTGCTGGATCATGCCCATTATTTCTCAGTCAGTTTCTCAGCAATTCATCAGAATGCAGTGGCCTACTTAACTGTCTTGTGCACAACTGAGTGAAACAATTCCTGTAAAGCATTTCACTAGCTGAAGCTCAATCCTAGTTCACACCTTTACCCAGAAAGAAGTCTCAGTGCATTCAGGAGGGCTTACTCTTACATAGGTGCACAGGATGGCAGTCGAAAAGCTCTCTAGAAAATCTATATACTATTTTTGAAAGTGCTGAAATTTGGGGTCTTTATGGACAGAGAACTGGAGCGGCTGAGGATAAGTGGGAGGTACTGGCAGCCTTGGGGTGACCAGCAGATATGTTGGTGTTAAAAAAAAAATCTGAAGGGAAAAAAAGCCTAAGGTGGGCAAAAAACCACCCTCAACTGCCACTAAGTTAGTGGGATGGAATGTTCATATGCAGAGTGTAGTTAACAGACAGGTGGGCGAGCCTAATGGAACTCTGTGGTGAGGGGGAGGGGGAGAAAGGAGAGCATGAACAAAAAGAGAAGGGCATTTCTCAGCTTGAAGAATACTCCCTCAAGACAGTCAAAATCCCTTCTGCTTCTTAGGGGGAAAGCTGTCTAACAGTCTCCACAGAAGAAAATGCTGAAACGCTGTGGCTCCCTCACCATTCAGGTAACCCTCTTCTGTTTCCAAAGGGGAAAGATTTTGACACAATTGCCTGGTTCAGATGTAACATGGAACTGCAGGCCCAGTGGGTCCACCGTTCTGCACCCCTCCCCCCGCTCTCCCATCTGCATTCGGACGTTGGGGAGAGCTGCTTCTCTGCCCATCAGCAAGGCTGCAGAGAGGTGGGGGAGCTGGCTGTGTGGGCGTCCTTTTTTCCTGAAGGACAGCCTGCATAGCCAATCAGACTGCAGTGAGGGAGAAGCTTCGTCTCTCAGCTCCGGTTCCATGGAGCCCAAACTGTGGTGCCAGTGTTCAGATGCAATGCTGGCACTGCAGAAATTGAGTTTGCAGCGGCAAAACTCCACTCTGACTGAAGGTTCAGAGTGGAGTTTAGCGAAGGAAACCGTGGGTTGCTTTCCCCCACAAACTCCAATTCCCCAAATTTGGGCATTCGGGATAGGAAACTAGAGGTGAAGGGACCACCAGTTTCCTGTTAGGTCTGAGCTGGGCCAATGAATCCTTTGATGTTATGAAGTACAGCCCTCCCAGCTGCTGGTGGGCAAGTTTCAAGGGAATTTCCTCACAACTCCCCAACATTATAGGAACACTCTGAAGGTTCAGATACCCACAGTAAGACTGAGCAGAAGAAACATGCTTTAGCCCACTCTGCAGCAGTTACACAAAACTGAAGAGCCCTGCTTCTTAACTTTAACTCTAAAGCCTTAGTGCTGGATGAGAAGGAGGTGGGACTGAGCACCAGTTCCCACTCTGCTCCCACCCCCCACAAAACAGAAAAAATAAAATTTGCCCATGAAGTCAGACCCATGTTAGAGGAGGGGTGTTTGTGTGTCTTTGTTATTAACTTTTGTTCCCCTCCCCCCGCCCACCATGGTCAGCCACAGGCTCCAATGACACCTGCACACCAGGTATATTTATATATACTGCAACGTTTTGTTTCAGGTCCATACTTGGAATCTCCCAGCCCATGCAATTGGGCTGGGGATGTGTCAAGAGTGGACCTGTCACAACACCCTCCAGGGACATCTTACCACCCTCCAGGCATGCCCTGGCACCTCTCTTTATTGCGCAAGAGGGCTGTTCAACCGAATGAATTTATTTAAGCAAGTACTTGGAGTGTGTGTATAGAGGCCACTTGGATGAACAGACCTCCCCCACCCCCCCACACAATAAAGGAACACATCAGTGGGGATGTCAGGACAGGTGTGCTCTTGGCTTGATCATCCAACCTGGCTGGATCATCCAACCTGGCCCCCTGACCAGGTCCCTAAGGCCCATTCACATGTTATGTTCAACATTCATACAACGAGTTCAAAGTGTACACAGGTACATAGCTATACACAGGTACGGTCGTACGAATATGAATACGACAAATATTTATATACTGCTTTTCAACAAAAGTTCCCAAAGCAGTTTACATAGATAAAAATAAGTATAATGGTTCCCTGTCCTGAAAGGCCTCACAGTCTAAAAGAGAAACATAAGATAGACACCAGCTACAGCCACTAGAGAGGGATGCTGTGTTGAGGATGGATAGGGCCAGTTGCTCTCCCCCTCCTCAATAAAGAGAATCACCACTTTTAAAAGGTGCCTCTTAGCAGGGGTCATTCAGATGTTATGCTGGATGGAGGTGCTGAAGTACACGTCCTATCTGTACCAGCAGGGGCGTAACAAGGCTGGAGTGGGCCCAGAGACAAAATTTTAAAATGGGCCCCTCGCTGATGCACACACACACTTCACAATATATAGTCATGTGACTTGCCTCATGTGACTTGCCTCTGGGGGGCCTTGCCTCGAGGCGTGGGGGGCCCCAGGCAGCCGCCTCCCCTTGCCTAATGGTAGTTATGCCCCTGTGTACCAGGCATTTGAAAGGCTTGCTTTTGAAATAAACACAGATACAGTCATTCACACAAACATTTGTACAAGTGTACAGACATCTGTACACTTGTACGACATAATGTCTGAATCATGCTGAAGTATTTTGAGGGAGGGAAGACTAATTTCCCTAACACTTATGATAGCTCAACATTCTCTTGCCAGTGGTATTAACATTTACTTTCTTGAAAGTCCCCACCCCAGTCCAGCTTCTCCAGACTTTTCTTTTCTTTTCTTTTTTAAAGAACTGCTCCTTGTCACCTTTGAATGGTTGGTGACACCCCATAATTTACCAGCCAGGAATGCAGACATGAAGGATGATGGAGGGATGAAATATGGTGTCAAGTTTGTATCTGCTCACATTTCACACACCAAGGAGACAAGCCCCTTTGGCTAGTTGCCATGGAGAATTTTCTTTTAGAAGTAAATAACACAGAACAGAAAGAAAGAAAGAAACTCCCCCCTCCCATTCAAATTCATGCTGTCCCAGCTGCAGAATGTCATTAGCTCTCAAAGGATAGAAGGCATGTTGTGTGAGAGGAATTTTATAATGGGGGTATAACTGCAGTTGTGAAATTAGCAGAGCAAAACTTTCATTTTCAACATTTCTTGTGTGCAGATGAAGAAAATGCACTTACAGATTATTTTTGTTCTTAAAAGTCATGTTAGAAATGTCAGTAATTCTTTGGGTCACACTTTATTTTGCACTTCATTTTTACCCTTTCGGGTAAATACCGATAAAAGCTATTATTTAACCTCCGTTCTTAAGGAGATCATCTTAAATTCAGAATGGCCTTCTACTGGGCTAAATGCAGCATTTTCCACAGTATCAAGCCATTAAAATCTCCTGGGTGCTTTCCAGACTAGACCCTAGAATGGGGTTAGGACGTATCTTGGAAGTGTGTTTCACACTTCCTGCGTCGGGACACCACAGTCTCTACGCGGCCAGCAGGGTGCCGTTCACATTTACAATGCCTTGTTGTGAATTTAATCGCTGTGATATAGAGCAAGGACGTCGTACATCCGGTGTGAAAAAGTTGCTGTTTTTTCGGGTTGTTAGTTGCTGTGAGACTTCTCCCCCTGCTGTTTACGTTCTGAATGCAACTTGCCCGAACGGAGGCATTTTGCTGCTGATGAGCAGCTAGGCTGGAAAGCGCCCTGGCCGGCCCTAGAGGGTTGGCAACCCTAGCTGCCCTGTGGTCTCTGGTGCTGTGACCTGTGATGGCCATGTACAGACCGATGACATGACTATGTACACATGCATTTTTGCATGCTGTTTTGAGCACTCAAAAAGTACCGCTTGGAGCAGCCTGTAAAACTTCAACAGGATGGATAGGAACATATAAAGCTGCCTTATGTGGAGTCTGTCTAGCTTAGTATTGTCTTCACTGACTGGCAGCCACTCTCCAAGATTTTTGGCAGGAGTCTTTGACAAAGACTGCCAGGGATTCAGCCTGGGGCCTTCTACAGGCTACCGTCCCATCCCCCAAAATGGGTAAATAGGAAGCTGCTTTATATTGTGTGATACAATTGATACATCAAAACTCATCTGACTCTGACTGGCAGCAGCCCTCCAGGATTTTAGACAGGGGACTTTCCCAACCCATAAATAGAGATGCCACGTTATAATGAACCAGCAGCCTTAACAACCTGCCAGAAGAAACCCAAAATGAAGTAAGCCCTACATCCAGTGTCAGGAAGGATATGCCGAGACTGGATACAATGTTTGAATCCACCAGTCTTTGCATATTCTACCCTATTTGTGGTTTGGAACCTGTAATCCTTCCTTAGATTGGGATAGATATTGGGTTCCATACCACAAGTAGACCTAATGGCACAGCGGGGAAGTAACCTGCCTAGGGAGCAAGAGCTTGCTATTTTGAATCCCCACTGGTATGTTTCCCAGACAATAGGAAACACCTATATTGGGCAGAAGCAATATAGGAAGATGCTGAAAGGCATCATCTCATATTACGCAGGAGATGGCAATGGTAAACTGCTCCTGTATTCTACCAAAGAAAACCACATGGCTCTGTGGTCGCCAGGGGTCGACACCAACTCGACGGCAGAACTTTACCTTTACCTTTTATCACAAGTAGGGTAGAATATGCCAAATCTTGGCATATTCTTTATGTCACTGGTGTGTGGTGGGAGCTTTGGGAGCTTGGCCAAACAGCTTGTTCAATGTGACATGTGAATCCATCCCAAAGGTCTGCATTTGTTGCTGGGTGCTTTCACCTATGGAAGCACTGCTGCGTTCACATATGGCACTGGGGCCTAGAAGTCAGCACTGGCAACAACGACCATGCTGACTGAAGCTGTCAGAATCAGTCCCGAATCTGCCCAGTTCTGGAGCAGATATCTGAAAAGCAACGGTATAAACTCACACCAAAGGGGTAGAAGACCGGAAGTTTTGCATGCTGTGCAAACAACAGTTCTCGATTGGTAATTCTAAATGAAGGTTGGATGAACATCAAGTCACAATGGCTGCATCCGCACTTAACGCCACCCGGAGTTGAGTGGGGCAGAGGTTGGAATTTGTGTACATCCGAATGCATGAAACTGCGGTTTCCCTTGCAAAACTCTAATTTGTACCTTCGTTTTGTAGTGAGTTTCGCTGCTCCAGCCTGAGGTTTGAAGGCGGCAGCATTACATTTGCCATAACCAGCAGTGGTGTACCTAGGTCCAAAATCAGCCCGGACCTAGACAGCTTCGGAGACCCCATCACCACCATGAGCCCCCCTCTGCTGTGAGGCCTGGCAATTTCCCCCCCAGAAAAAGATACCTTGCCCTGCCGCTGCTCCTGCCTCCTGGAGGGCCTCCAAATGACCTGGGGGGCCTTGCCAGAGCCTGATCGCTGCACTGCACCACTGCTGCCCCACGCCCGCCACTGCCCCACTGTGCTGATATTTCCCATCTTCATCGCTGGGGGTGGGGGTGAGCTAAGCAGAGCAAATCACGCCCCCCCCCCCCGTGGCAGTGCGCTGGCTTGTGTTCAGTCTTCTCCCCACTTCCCAGCCAGTGTGCGGGCTTCTCTCTGGCTGGCGCACCTGCACAGTTTGAGTATGGAAACCGTTGCGTGCCATGACATCATGGCATGTGACACTCTCCATTCTCAAACTGTGCAGGTTGGAAGGAAGCCTGCGCACCAGCCAGGGGAGTGGGGAGAAGCTTGCACACAAGCCCATGTGCAAGCCCGTGCGCCACCGCCACCTGTCAAGGTCTTGACTGGACTTGGCTGCACGCTGTCGACATATAGTTTGACGAATGTTGTTTTTCAGCAGTTAGTAGCCGACTGACAATGTGATTTATAGTGCAAGCCACGAGAGCTCCCAGCTGGCAGGGATTTAAGGCTTATCAGCCCTCTGCAAGAGGAGTTTGCTTTTCCTAATAGTCTCCAATTGATCCCTGCGTCTCGTGACATGCCGCTGTTGGGGGGTCAGTGGGGGTTGGTTGGATAGCTCTTCTTCCGATTGGTCTTTCACGATTTCTGCTGCCTCAGGTTGTTGTGCCTGCTCAGAGTCATTATCCACAGCTGTTTCATGAACACTGACAGCCGGGCTCTGCCCCTCAGACACTCCTGCATCGCCTGGAAAGTTGACAGCTTCCCCTTCCTCCTCGCTGTCGGAGATCAAGGGCGTGACACCACCAAAGGGGAGTGGCCTGCTCCGCTCAGCTCACCCCCACCCCTGGTGGTGAAATATCAGTGTGGGAACTATCGGTATGGCAGGGCAGTGGCTGGTGTGGAGTGTTGTGGCAGTGCTAAGGCAAGGCACCTCAGATCGTTTGGAGGTCTCCCAGGAGGCAGGAGGCCACGGACCTGGTCACCAAGGCCCATGGCTCAGTTTGCCTCTGATAACCAGGGTTTCATGCTGTCTCTGGAACCGAAATCATAGAGCGGGCAGCTCAGACCCACCCAGGAATGCTCCCGCTCTGTGGCTGCCATGCTTCCCACTGGCCGCCTCTCCGAGCACTTGCCCCGCCCCATCGCCACGCTCTTCATGCCGTTGCCCGGCAACAGGGACCTCACGTTGTTCCAACCCAAGCTTCTAAGCCTGCAGAGGGAAAGGTCACATTGGGGGATGCCCACTTTCCACTGTGTCTCTTGTTCCCCCCTCTAGCAGTCAGAAGAGAAAGCGGACGGGATGGCAAGACGGGCACTAGGTGTTTTTGTCCCCAGAAATGAAATGATAAAGAAGTATGTTCACAAGCACATGCAGCCGTGGGGGCAACATAAACTGGGCAACCCGATTAGATTGCTGCAAAGATAACATATGGCAGGGCAGCCACACCCGGGGTCGAATTTAAAAGGCAGCCACACCCAGGAGTTTTTGGATGGCTCTGCGCTATTTTTTGTCCAATAAAAATACTGCGACATAAAAATAGTGTCCCTCTGCATCGCCCCGTGGCCAGTAATTGTGCTTGTGTGAGACTGTTCTGCAGTGGGGCTCTTATGAGGGTGGCGGTGCAGTTGCTGTCAGGAGAAGGGCTTAAACGCCGTTTTAAAGGGATTTAAATGCCCTTTCCCTGCCAAGGGTGGGTCGCCCATTCCGAAAAGGTACAAGTGCGCTCAGCACACCACCCTGCAGATGTTTAACACCTTGCCCACAGTCTGGCAATGCGGGCGCTATATGGAGCTTGCTGGGACGTGGCCTCGGTGGAACAGGGAGAAGAAGTGGCTCCTGTGCCCTGAAACTGGAGATGTATTTATTGCTACATTTATATCCCGCTCTTCCTCCAAAGAGCCCAAAGTGGTGTGATGCAATTTATGGTTATAAAAATTAACCTCAGATTCGTCTACCCGTGGTTTGCCGTTGCATGTGAATGTGGCCACTGTCTGTTTCTGCACTAAGTGGCCACACTAGAAGGTTTAGGCTGGAAAGGAGTTATCCTTCTCCAAACAAACAAACAAACAACAACAACAAAAGTTAGAGACTGAGCATTACTTGGAACATTCATCTACCTTTTCAAATCTCATCTTTTCTAGTAGTAATTCATGGAAGCCTCCTTGAATCTTAAATTTAGCAATTAAAACAAACTTCAAAAATAATTAAAAAAAACCACCAATATTCAAAAAGGAGCATAAGAACCTCCTCAGTGAAGCACACTGAAACATAGTGAGGATGGGGCCCATAGTTCAGTGATGGATCATCTGCTTGCATGCAGAAGGTCTCAGGTTCAGTGTCCCTGGCATCTCCAGGTAGGGCTGGGTAAGACTCTTGCCTGAGACCTTAGAGCTGCCAGTCAGTGTAGGCAATATTGAGTTAGATGAAGCAATGGTCTGGCTCAGTATAAAGCAGCTTCCTATGTTCTATGTTCCTAAATCATAAAAGCAGGAAACAGCAATAAAAGGAGTAACCAACAAGCCTAGTTTGAATCTAGAGTAAAATTAAGGGCGTATCAACTTATTTTTAAGATATGCTCTCAGTTTCTAAAGGCCTGCTGAATGAATCAAGTCCTAAGTGGCTGTCTAAAAATGACCTGGGAGGGGTCAAGTGTATTTCCATTGGTGGGGAGTTCCCCAATGTGGCAATAACAGAGAAGGCCCACAATTTAACATTTTTCAGGAAGGTGTTAGAGAGTGTGAGGTGGTGAGATACCTGAATAAAACTGATTATCTCAACTGGTTTCAGTCTAGTTCATGGGTGCAGTTCGAGGGAAAGCATGAGAAGCAACTCCTCCCTTAAATGTTTTGTGGAGAGAGGAAAGACACTTTGGGGGTGAGAACATATCTTTTCGATCAATGCCATCACTTACAGTATCCTTCTAGACCATCGTCTTGCATTATTTCTTCATCTCATGCAGAGAAGGAGGTTTCTCCAGAGCCTAAAAAATCTCCAAATAAACTAACATTTAGTTAGATATTTTGTTGCAAACTGGGTTATAATGTTTCCATTCAGGACTTTGCGCACAGACAAAACTTGTAAAAATAAACAAGTGCCATTTTAAAAAATGCTTGTGCCCAAAATCTGACTCCACAGTATCTGCAGGCTGCCCAATCCATAGATCGTCATGCTTGAAAGTACTTCAGCTTCTTCATATGGAGAATGCAGACTTCAGAGTGATTCAAAGGGACATTAAATCAAAACACTGAACCCAGCAGTTCTGAAGTTATTCTGTACGCACAATTAAACATTATAGCTAAGCGAGAGCCCTCATCTTAATTTTCCTATTTTATTAGGCAACATCTTATGTTTTCGACGCCCAATTTAGAACTGCTCAAAAGCAGCAAGGAACTTCCTTTCTTCGTTTCAAACTTTGGTATGCCTGTTTTTCAAAGGTCCAGATTAGGACCATATGGTCTATGGGGGGCAGGGTGGCGGGTGGGATTCAGATCTTATAGCTCACAACAGCCTGCAGCAAATGTGGCAATATGCTTTGTATTAGTGCTCTCTGCAGGATGGGTTTCTGAACCAGAGAAATGCCTCTGATGGAATATCTGTGTGTGCTTGCATTAAGTGCTGCGTCAGTCTCATAAAATTAGCCTCGAATACTGTAGGGTTGTATGTTTTGGAAGAGTTGCCTGTTTGAAGGTTTGCTTCTCTTTCAGCTTTCGTAACTGTAAGGTTGCCAAAAGTTTGCATCGTTATAGTTCAGGCGCTGTCATAAAGTTGGCACCACCTAGGAGGAAGGAAGGTCTCCAAAACAGCAGAGCATGTGTGCACTCAGACCTATAGTAGTGGAGCACATATGTTCAGAAACATCATCAGTTGGGGGAGGAGTCTCAAGGATGAACATGCCTTCTGAAAAATCTTTTCAAGAGACAGACTTAGAGTGCTTTCCCTCTGCCTTTATTGAAGACACATGAGATAACATTACAATTTATGCAGACTTTCTGCTGATAGCTGTGGCAGCTGGGTCCTTATCAAGCTTGGCACAAGCCCTCTCACCCGCACCCAAGAGGCTAGATTCCTTGTCTTTTCCCATGATACCATCCCCTGTTCCTAGCTGCACACTACAGTGGCCAGTACAAAACAAAGGGAGTTGCTTTGATTCTGCTTCAGGGTATGAACACATCAGTATCCCATGATACGATCCTTCGAGGAAGCAAAGGGCGATGCTGGCTTTGTTTCCCAATTTGAATTTCTAGCCCAGGTTCATTCAAGGCACATTGAGGAAAAGCCAACTGCAGAATTTGTGCTCGTGCAGGAGACATTGTAATGCAGGGAATGACAAGGTGAAAGCTACCAGATTTACCTGAATCCAAGACTAGGTCACCCCCAAGTTCTTTCTTTGAAAGGGGGGGTATCTTAAATTCAAAGTCCTCTTCCTTTTAGATAAATAGAAGTATAACCTGTTGTCTCACAACTCCTGTGCTCTGACCAATTCTGACCTCCTGTGCTCTGACCTCCTCTTCCTGTGCTCTGGCAACAGGACATAGCTCTGAGCAACAAGACAGATACTTGTCTGTCTTCAAGTATTGGGGAGCCTGACAGGGCCAACTGGCCTCAGAGTAGCTGAGGAGACAGAGAGCACCCCTGTTGGTAGGGCAGTTACTGGCACAGGCCTATTTAGGAGGCGCTACTCTTGGCTTCCCTCCGAGCCCCAGGGCTTTTGCCACCTTGAGCCCTAATCGTATACTGGCCCCTCATGACTGGCCAGTGATTCCTTAAATAGCTGTTGACAACCAGGGCAGGTCTTGTGAGATCTCAGCTGGTTCTGAGACTTCGCGTCAAGATCTCGCGAGAACTCCCTATCCTTTCGCAAGATCTCACCATCCTTCGGTGATATTTCATCAACTCCCTGTCCAGGTCAGTCTGGGACATCCTGTCCCTCTTTCTGCCCCTGAACCCTTGATCCCTTCACACCTGTATTTAACCTCTGTGTTTTTTTAAGGGGGCTGTCTTCTATTCTATTTGGGTAAATACAGCACTGTTTAAATTTCACCTATCCCATTTTCCTTCCATTGTGAAACACAACATGGATTGATTGAGGTTCCTGAGTAGGAAAGACAGTGGCCAACATCCAGACAGTGGCCAGCACCAAGAGAACCACTTGTGGAAGGACGTCACGTTAGTGTGAAACTGTTGCACTGGCTCAGGGATGTAGATGTTGGACTACAACTCCCATAGTACCCATTAGACGCTGGAGGGGCTGAAGTTGTGCAGCCCGGCACCAGCTAGTTACACTAAGGGGCGCTTCTCACAATCAACAAAAATCGGGCTAGCAGAGGCTAGCCCGATTTTTGGTGACCGTAAGAACCACCGGGCTCGCAGCCGGGCCCAGTGGTTCTTGAGTGGGTAACCCGCTCGAGAACCCCTGGTAAAAAGCAGGTTTGCGGAGCGAGCACTCCAGCAAACCTGCTTTTCCGATTGTGAGTAGCCGCGGTGCGCCTTCACGCCATGCCTACTCATGAGTAGACCCCCAGCTGGGAGGCTTGAAAGCAGCCTCCCGGCTTGGGGGTCTCCCCAGTATGCCCTGTGCAGTTGTGCAGGGCATACTGGGGCTTGCGGGGGCCGCGCGGCCCCCACTCCCCCAACCCCCCGCCGGCTCCGTCTTGGAGCCGGCCATCGTGTGGGTGGTCCGATCCGGCCGCCCAGGGCTCCCCGCTCACCAGGAGAAACCAGGTCTCACTGATCGTGAGACCCGGTCCTAAGACTAGAACTTGCAGTGCAGACTAGTGGTGTGGCACCACAAACTTGTTTTAATAGGAACATTTGCACAAGAGTGCTATAGCACCATCCTGCAAATCCCCATTTTTAGTGCAACTAAGCTAATTTGTGCTAGTGCACATTTCCTCACTCCTCCAGTGGTTTGTTGCTCTGGAGACCCAGTGGTTTGTTGCTCTAAAAGTCAACCATTGATGATCTAGATCTGCTTAGCTCCAACAAAGTGGCTGTTTTATGTGTCTGCAGATGATGCTCCACCATTCAGGCTTCGACAAACTGTGACCCACTATTCAGGTTACCAGCTGCATATGGCAGCCTACAAGGGACTTAATTAACTTCCTCTTTTTGCTGCCTGCCTGGGACTGCAAAAACAAGGGGGTAAGCCCCAGTATGTGACTGCCACATTGCATTTGGCTTGGTGGGTCACCAGTGTTGCAGGCTTATGATCTGCATATACAAATCCAGCTTTCATTATGAACAATCTCTGTTTCTAAAGCTTGGAATCTGAGACAGCAATTCCACTGTGGAATATTTACCCTGTTCTTTGCTGCTGTTATGTAATTGTTTGCCTTCTCCGCCTTAATAAAAATTCTTGCTGTCTGTTCAGAAACTTACACTTTCACCCATTTGCAAGAATCTCGAAAGTCTCTCCCCTCCGCCCCAGTCAAGTTTTGTGTCCTTCGGAACAGGCCCCTTCTCTGCCTTTCCTCCGCTTCCATACTTTCTAATCCAATTTAGTCAGCTAGTTAGTCCAAATCCCTCAGAGGCCTACAGTTTGTTCATTCTCCCACAGTGCTGAGATTTCCCTCCAGCCCAGCTGGCAGGAGTTTTTAGAAATAACAATATCTCAGGGGGGGTGGAAAGGAGCTCAGGGTTGAATGGGGCCTTTTGTCCAGGCCTCTATGAAGCCAGATTAATTATGCATTGCAGAACACAGTTTAAAGCACTGAATTAGGCCCTCATTGCAATGAAAGGGGAGAGCGCAGGCTTGAAAGTGAAAGCAGTCCCCTTGCCCATGAGAAGGACAGGTTTATAATGACCAAGGAGCAGAAGAATTTCTGAAAATTAAAATCCAAGGGTACGGTGTGTGAACCGCTCAGTCGCAGTTATATTCAAGACTGACAAAGATGATTCTTTGACGTCTCTCCCTACCCCCACCCCCTCGCTCCCACCTCCCTGATCACTCCCATAGAGGGCTGAACTGTGTAGTTTCACCCCTTCTGTTCTGGGTTACTAAGCCACTTCTTGAAAATACTTGGGCTTTGCTGAATGAGAACGCTCGGCTTTCCTTTGATGGACAAGAATGTGGATATTTCAACCATGCAATTAGTGACTGGCTTGATGATACAAGCAATTTTGCAGAACCAAATGCAACATTTGCCTGACCCCCACTTTCCCTTTACACGTTTCATACCCTACATAAGAACAACCCTGTTGGATAAAAACATAACAGCCCTGTTGGATCATAGATTAGTCATATGCTATGTGGAAAAAGTACTTCTTTTTGGTCCTAAATTTCACATTGATAACTCCCGGTTCTAGTGTTGTGAGAGAGGGAGAATAAATTATCTCTGTCCACGCTCTCTACTCCATGCATAATTTTATGCACCTCTATCACATCTCCCTGTAGCTGCATCTTTTCCAAACTAAAAGCCCCAGATGCTGTAGCATTGCCTCATAAGGAAGGTGCTCCAGGTCCCAATCACCTTGGTTTCCCTCTTCTGCACCTTTTCCAGTTCTACAATATCCTTCGTAAGATATAGTGACCAGAACTGCACGCAGTACTCCAAATGTGGCTGCACCATAGATTGGTATAAGGGCATTATAATACTAGCATTTTTATTTTCAATCCCTTTCCTAATGATCCCTAACATGAAATTTGCCTTTTTCACAGCTGCTGCGCACTGAGTCAACACTTTCAATGAGCTGTCCACCAGGAACCCAAGATCTCTCTCCTGGTCATTCAGTAACATCAGTGTATATGTGAAGTTGTGCCAATATGCATCACTTTACACTTACACTGAACGACATTTGCCATTTTGTTGCCTACTCACCCAGTTTGGAGAGAACCTCTTGGATTGTTGATCCTCTTTCTGTTGTGTATTTCACAACCTTAAAGAGTTTAGTGTCATCTGCAAATTTGGCCACTTTGCTGTTTACCCCAACTTCTAGATCATTCATGAACAAGTTAAAGAGCATAGGTCCCAGTACAGATCCCTGGGATACTCCAGTAATTACTTCCCACAATTGTGGAAACTGTCCATTTATTCCTACCCTCTGCTTGCTGTCCTTCAGCTAGTTACCAATCCAAACATGAACCTGTCCCATACATGAACCTGTAAACTCTGAAGCCCAGTGTGCCCCCGAACACCTGCTGATGGTTGGGGGTCCCTCTGGAACAGAATGGCATGTGGCACAGGGGGTGTAGCAGAAAGTGGGGTTCACCCCTTCTTAGGCAAACAGAAGTTCTTTTGTTTGCAGGACAACTGCTTAAGGCTGGTTCCCATGCTCATTTCAATGCAACTAAACAAAAACCAGAGACTCCTGTGGTGTGCGGGCTCTCATGGAGCTTGTCTGTGGATTTTTTTTTTTTTTGCCAATTTCAGATGGGCATAGGAACATAGGAAAATGCTTAATACCCAGGCAGCTCTTGTGGTAGTAAGCATGAATTGACTCCTTTGCCAAGCAGAGTCCACCCTGGTTTGTATTTGAGCGGGAGGCAACATGTGAGCACTGTAAAGGCTCCATTCCCCTTAGGGGCTGGGGATGCTCTGGGAAGAACATCTGCATGCTTGCAGGCAGAAGGTTCCAAGTTCTCTCCCTAACATCTCCAAGATACGGCTGAGAGAGACTCCTGCCTGCATCCTTGGAGAAGCTGCTGCCAGTCTGTGTAGATAATACTGAGCTAGATGGACCCAGGGTCTGACTCAGTATATGGCAGCTTCCTATGTAGCTTAGTATTATCTGCATTGACTGGCAGCAGGTCTCCTTGGTTTCAGACAGGAGTCTTTCCCAGTCTCTTTCTCAGACACTCATACCCTTAAAAATCTGCCATAGGGACATAGGAAGCTGTCTTATATCGAGTCAGACCGTTGGTTCATCTAGCTCAGTAGAGTCTGCACTTCATAGCAGTGGCTCTTCAGAGTTTCAGAACTGGAAGTTTTTCACACGGGGCTTTTAAAGCCCTTTAACTCACATCTCCTCCAGAATGGGGGTGGGTGGGTGTGTGCATTCACATATCTGTCAGATTTACCCTGATGTCCCTGCGAGTTATCAGGGAGCAGTTCACACACAATGCAGGTTTTTCATTGCGCATTAGAATGTAGCCCAATTTATATCCGGGGTTAAAAAAATCCACTATTTGCATCGGCTTTTGGGGACAACTTCGAGTCTGCATTAATGCCTCCCAGTAAACTTGTGGTAAAGCCTGCTGTGTGTAAAAGTCCCAGGGGCTTTCCCAGACCTACCTGGAGATGCCAGGGACTGAACCTTGGAGCCTCTGCATGCAAATCAGGTGCTCTACCAGGTGCAAATCAGGTGCTCTACTGTGAATGGCCGGCATTCCACTAAGATTGGCCAGCCAATTTCAAATCAAAGATTACTGGATCTTGGCTGAATGTTGGTTGCTTGCAGCATTCATCTGAGAGTGGCAAGGTGTCCTGAGTCCACACAGCATGCTCTACTGGGGCACACACACCACCAGGATCTCTGTTTTTTGTTTAACTGAAAATGAAAGGATGGTGAGAACCAGCCCTTAGGATACGAGCTTATTCTGACATATAAGTAGCTTATCTAAATATATTCAAAGACAGAAGTTTCTTATCTAAGTATATTCTGAGATATATGTACCTTATAGTTCTAGGGTAGGAACAACCTCTGTGAGCCGATCCATGCCTTATTTTCAGCTCCTTTCCTCACTTGCAAAAATGATCTACCTGTTGGAGCATGCCACATGTGAGCTGAGCCCTCCAGGTCTCAGCTGCGGCCACTTCCGCATGGAACAATTGCCTCCTTCAGGGGCTGTGGAATGTGCCCGTGGCTGAAGCTCAAGAGCTCTCCCAGCTCGCCAGTTACACTGCTCACATAACAAAGCCACTCCTCCCACTGAAAACACCAGCCAACACCAACCTCTTAGTTATGTTTGCCATATCAAACAGAGCACACACTTTACATGCAGAAGGGCTCAGGTCCAATCCCTGGCACCTTTAGTCCAAAGAATCCTAAGGCTGCCGGGTTGAGAGGAGAGCTGGTCTTGTGGTAGCAAGCATGACTTGTCCCCATAGCTAAGCAGGGTCTGCCCTGGTTGCATCTGAATGGGAGACTTGATGTGTGAGCACTGCAAGATATTCCCCTCAGGGGATGAAGCCACTCTGGGAAGAGCAGAAGGTTTCAAGTTCCCTCCCTGGAGAAGCCGCTGCCAGCCTGTGAAGACAATACTGAGCTAGATAGACCAAAGGTCTGACTCAGTATATGGCAGTTTCCTATGTTCCTATGACCTCGGGCTTGCATATCTTGCCCTCCCTTCTCAGGCTAACAGCGGCTTAGAGGGAACAGTTTGATTGGGGAAGTGGTACAGGGAGAAGGAATGAAACAACGTGCCTGATGACGTAAATAAGAAACCAAAATATCCAGAAATGTGCGGAGCAATCCTTTGCATATTTGCTTGGAAACAAGTCCCCATGTATCCAGTAGGGCTTATTTCCCAGTTAGTGGTTGACATCACAGGAACACAGGAAGCTGCCTTATACCAAGTCAGACCAGTATCCCATCTAGCTCAGTTTTGTCCACACTGACTGGCAGTGGCTCTCCAAGGTTTCAGGCAGGAGCATTTCCCAGCCCTACCTGGAGATGCCAGGGACTGAACCTGTGACCTTCTGCATACAAGCAGGTGCTTTAGCACTGAGCTACGGCCCCATCCCCTAAGAGGAATATCTTAGAGTAGACAATGCTCTTTAGGGATGTGCGAACTGGTTCGACCGGATCGAGTTTGAACAGAACTGGCCCCCAAGAAGAGGGGGCTGGTCTGAGTTAGAACTGAACCAGGCCAGGTTTGGATCGAACCGGTTCAGCCTGGTTTGACCAGCTTGATGGATTCCCTTTTACAAGCAAAGGGGGTCAGGAGGGATTCCCTATCTAAAAATGGGTTGGTAGGAAGGTGAGAGGGCACCTTACCAGTTCTGCTCAAGCTCTCATAGTGGTGGCTCCCTGGTGGCAGCGACCTCTCTCGGCCCTGCTGGCATCCCCCCGCCCCCCCACACACACACCATGGCCTGCCAGGGGGAGCACCAGCAATGCTGAGAAGGGCCACCACCATGGAGCCACCCCCGTTGCCACCAGGAAACCGCCGCCACTGTGTAAGGTGCCCTCACGCCCACCCCCAACCCATTCTTAGATATGGGATCCCCTTGGCTCCCCTTTGCTTTTGAAGGGGAATCCTTACCAGATTTGCCTTTACAAGCAGGGCCATTGAACCAGGTCAATCTGGGTCGAACCAAGTCTACTGGGTTCAACAGCTCAGCTGCCAGTTCTATCAAACCGGCTCACGGACTGGGCAGCTCGGTTCGAGTTCGATTCAAACTCAAACCAAACCACCCATTTAGGTTCTGTGCACATCTCTAGCACTCCCATGTAGTCACTCATCCAAATGCAAACCAGTGTGGACCCTGCTTAGCAAAGGGGATGATCCATGCTTGCTACCGCAACACCAGGTCTTCTCCCCAGGACCAGCTCCCAGACTAATGGAACAGTTGTGCAAGGCTGCAGCACTACCGCAAAGTTGTCGTGCCAGCTACTTGCACTAAGTCTGAAGCTTGCAATCCAAATCGTACAAATATGTTTGCCCTTGCACAACAAGGTGCACAACCTGTATCACACCTCATATGTTTTGCAGGGAACTTTTGTGCAACGATGCAGTTTTGAGCATTTCTGTGGCTTCATGCAGCTATATGATCTGCTTGCAGTAGCGCAGCATTGTTCATTGCCCAGTGGGTTTAGGATTGCTGCCCTAATCATGGCTATCCCATGATGCGCAGCTTGGTCCATCAGTATGATAAGCTGTGAGTGATGAAGACTGTCCCTCTCACTAAAACCTCCTTGTACCCCATGCCCTGGGTCATTGAGCTCCCTGCCTGCCCTATCTGCCTGGTGCGTTGCATGTGTGCCTCTTAAAAATTTTTTTTTTTTAAATTTTTATTAATTTTAACAATAATCTTAACATTAACATTCACAACAAATAAACAAATATGGACTTCCCGCTCACACCTCCTCATGAATCGTCAGCTGTAGAATTAACCCTTGCTATAATAATAATTCAAAACATAAATTTAAACCTTACAAACACGATATTAATCTACCCAACCTGCAATTACTAAATTTCAAACCCTGTTGTAAAATCAATAGTAGGAAAATAATTCTTTAGATACAACAAGAATGGTTTCCAATCTGCTTTAAAGCATTCCAAATTTTGGTCTCTTGTCAATACTGTAAGTTTTGCCATCTCCGCATATTCCAAAATTTTTATCAGCCAATCTTCTTTTGAAGGCAGTTCATTACTCTTCCATTTCTGTGCATATATTATTCTGGCTGCTGTGGAAGCGTACATAAAAAATGTTAAATTAGTTGTAGAAAATACTCCTTGTGTTATTCCCAGCAGGAAGGATTCTGGCTTCTTAGGAAATGTCATTTTAAATATTTTCTTTAACTCATTATATATCATGTCCCAATAGGCCTTAGCCTTCCTACAGGTCCACCACATATGAAAAAAGGTTCCTTCAGAGTGTCCACATTTCCAACATTTGTTTGAAACATTTTTGTACATTAGTGCCAGGTTTTTTGGTGTCAAATACCATCTATACATCATTTTATAGTAATTTTCTTTTAAAACATAACATGCAGTGAACTTTAAATCAGTTTTCCATAATTTTTCCCAGGCTGCCATTTCTATATTGCACCCCACATCTTGAGCCCACTTTACCATAGTCGTTTTAACCACTTCGTCTCTTGTCTCCTCCAAAAGCAAGAGCTTATACATTTTAGAAACTAATTTTTCATCATTTTCACAGAACTCCTTCTCAGATCTTGACATCTGATCCTCAGATCCAACTTTATGATCCTTCTTATATACTTCATTTAACTGATGGTACTGAAACCAATCTCTAACCAAATTTTGTACTTCAGTTAAACTTTTTAGCTTACAGTCATTTTCCTGAAAATATAACAGATCCCTATAAGTACCCCATTGCGATTGCATATTTACTTCTTTACGTGTTAAAGCTTCGATCGGATATACCCATAACGGAGTTTTACGTTCCAGCCATTTTTTATATTTTAGCCACACCCTCATTAGACTCCTTCTTACATAGTGATTCAGAAAATCTTTATGTATTTTACTTTTTTCATACCACAAATATGAATGCCATCCAAACCTTCTATCAAATCCTTCCAAATCAAGTAGTCTAGAATTTCTTAATGTTATCCATTATTTTAACCACGTCAAACAAACAGCATCAAAATACAACCTTAGGCCTGGTAGGGTAAGACCACCTCTTTCCTTTGCATCTGTTAAATTCTTAAAATTAATTCTTGGTCTTTTCCCTTGCCAAACAAACTTAGTTATGTCCTTCTATCACTGCTTAAAACAAGTTAAAGTGTTGATTATAGGAATAGTCTGAAAAAGACTACGAATGTACGAAATGTAAATGGCGCAGGCACTATGAATGACTCATTCTGATTTCCATCATCATTAATTCTTTTGGAAGAGAAGAGCACATGCATTCATGTAAAGCTTGTAGCAGTAAATAACTCCCTTCGCTGCTACTAAGATATTCAATGAACTCAAGTCATAAACATTTCCCAGATATTGTAGCTGAGGCCTATCCAGCTGTTCTCACATATTTCATTCGTCATGTGTTAATATGAAGGAACAGGCGGATACACAGGATGTTTTTTATTTATTATTGTCCAGTGAGGCATGCTGCAGTCCATACTTTCAAAAGGTAGTTGAAATTGTCTCTCTGTCTATCAGTCTGTCTGTCTTTCCGTCCATCCCTCCCTCCCTCCCTCCCACAATGTTGGATCCTGACATGACAGCGGCAGTGTTGGGAAAGGCCATGCTGGCCCCTTCCAACAATGTCATATTGCATTGGGCTGGAGCTCCAACATATCTGTCAGACCCCTGTCTGACCCCAGCCTGTTCCTCCTACTACCACTGCCATGATGAATATTTATATACCACCTTTCAAGAAAAGATATTCAGTGATATAAACAAACAAACAAACAAACAAGGCTCTCTGTCCCCAAAGGGCTCACAATCTAAAAAGACATCTAAGGTAGACACCGAGGCTATTCTCACAATCTGCTAAAATTGGGCTAGGGGAGCCTAGCTCGATTTTAGCAGACTGTGAGAAACACCGGGCTTGCAGGAGAGCCCAGTTGTCTCAAAGCGGGTCGCCCGCTTACGAAGCCCTCCCCTTAGCCCCAGGTTAGCGAAGCGAGCGCTCCGCTAACCTGGGCTATACGATTGTGTGTTGTTGTGGCGCGGCTCCGCGCCACGACAACTCACGAGGAGACCCCTGACCAGGTGGCTAAAAAGCAGCCTCCCGGCTCGGGGGTCTCTCCAGCATGCTCTGCGCGCTTGTGCAGAGCATGCTGGACCTCCTGGGTGCCGCGCCCCGCCCCGAACTCCCAAGCCCTTGCCAGCTCTGTGATGAAGCTGGCAGTCATGTGGGCAGCTGAGCCGGCCTCCCGGGGAGGGCTAATGATCGTCTGCGGGGAGAGCAGGCTTAGCTCGCTCTCCCCACAAAGTCTCTGGAGGCGGGTCTCACCGATCGTGAAACCCGCCTCACCAGCAACAGCCACTAGAGGGATGTGCTGGGGTTGAACAGGGACAGTTGCTCTCCCTCAGAATCACCACCTTAAAGTGCCTCTTTATTCAGTTAGCAGGGGTTGACATATTGCCTTTGCTTCTCCTCCCCCTCCCCCTCCTTAACCTGTGACTTCATGAGGTCTTCTTTTTCAGATTGTGAGCCCTTTGGAGTCAGGGAGCCATCCATCCATCCATCCATCCATCCATCCATTATTTCTCTATGTAAACTGCTTTGGAAACTTTTGTTGAAAATATTTCTTCTTCTTCTTCTTCTTCTTCTTCTTCTTCTTCTTCTTCTTCTTCTTCTTCTTCTTCTTCTTCTTCTTCTTCTTCTTCTTCTCCTCCTCCTCCTCCTCCTCCTCCTCCTCCTCCTCCTCTCTAGAGGGAGCACTCCTGTAGAAGCCTTGCCTTCTGCTGGCTGTGCTGCAGTTTAATAGCAGCCCCCCCCCCCCCAGTTATTTTCTATGTTCCTGAAAGTCATGGAGGCTTCTGGGATTTGTGTTTTTCTCTGAGGCTGCAGTCATGGCTAATTGAATGTCAGAAAGAGAGTCTGCCAAAGGAGACCATTACAATGGTAGCACAATGCCCAAGAGGGGAGCCAGGGTTCAGTGTGGGAAAGTACCGGAGGGACTAAGTTGAAAAATATAATGAGGCTATTCACAGGCCGCTCCGTGCTGCAGAAACTCATGAGGAGACCCCCGACCGGGAGGATGAAAAGCAGCCTCCTGGCTCGGGGGTCTCTCCAGCATGCCCTGCGCACTTGCCCGGCTCTGTGACAAAGCTGGCAGTCGTGTGGGCGGTCACCCAGAGCAGACTGACTGCTCATCTGTGGGGAAACCCCCACATGGCTCTTCTCACTGATTGTGAGAAGAGCCTCAATGGATGGTGACTACTTTCTGGAAGCAGCAGTTCCAGAGGAAGCAGAAGAAGGAGAGCAGAGAGGCAGGCAGGGATGAAGTTTGAGGAGAGAAGGCAGATGGGCACCATGATGTTGGATGCAAGCACTCAGAAAAGGGCAAAGCAGTAACATTGGGAAGCAGAAAAGTTGGGCAAAGGTCCAGGCATCAAAAGGCACAGTTTAACAAAAGGCACCAAAGAGAAGAATGCCTTTGGGGCACCATTCGGCCACTGCCCAAGGCAGTCATCTTAGGTGAGAAAGCATGTGGTGAACATGGGCTCCACCCTCTCCAATGAAGCCCAGGTGGAAGGCTGGGAGATGATGAGGTCACCATGAGTGCAGGGACAGCCACAAAAGCAGAAGAGAAGGCTGAAGGCTCAGCTACTTACAGTCTTTGAGGACTGTCAAAAACTTATTTTATATCAATTTATCAACTACAAAATATCAGTTGTCTGCTATCAAATATTTATATCAAATAACATAGGGGCCTGGTTCACACAATTATTCAAATTTAGGTTTAATGAGGGTTACTGGCACTGGTGTGATCGTGTGAACCCACACCAAATTAGGAATCTCAGATTAATCTCAGACTATTAAACACCTTGGCATGGTTTTACACAATCATGCTTAATGTCAGTAACCCACATTAAACCTAGAGCTGAACAACTGTGTGAACCAGACCTGGACCTCAAATATACATAGAACACATTTGGAAAATATTTGAGTGCTTCTAAAGCATTTGGAGAATATTCCGCATGAGAATTTGCAATGCAGAATCGGAGAGAGCCACCTTTTCTTTCAGTTCCAATAATCAAGCTTTTCCTACCCCCCTTGTGTTTCCCAGTTTAGACGTCATAGCAGACTATTGTTTACCAAAAACTAGGAAGTCTGCAATTTAGCTAGGTATATGAGAGGAGGAGGGAGTGCTTGAGCTCATCACTTCTTGCCAATCCAGGAAATTGTGGTTTACTGGATTGGGAATGTGATGCATAAACTAGACCTGTATATAACTGATGGTGCTAGGGGCTTAGGCAGCTAGGGCTTTATCCAGTCATAAATCCATTCATACGATAACACATGAAAAACATTCATAATGGTTTTCAAGTACAGGGCTGAAGACCACAAATGTGTCACATCTTGACAGAAGCTTCAAGACCTCTGTGTGTCTGAGGCAAGGTGCCAAATGCTGCCCCCTTGCATACACCCTCCCCCTGCCTTCTCCCCCTTTTAAAAGCAGGATGCTGGAGGGCATCTTGCCACTTTGCTGGTGCCCCAATAATCTGCTTCCTGAGGTGAGTGCCTCACCTTGCCTCATGGAAGGGCCTCCCTGGCCACAGCAGCAGCTCCACAACCATTTTTCTTTGCTGTTCTTTAGGTTTAGGGTGTTTTAGAAAGTAAAAGAGCAAGATGGAGACAGAAAAGAGGTAGGAGAGAGAGAAAGGGAAAAAAACACAGAGGTGGGTGGGGGGAGAGGGAGATGTATGGTAAATAATTAAAAGTGACTCCCATGTTCCATATTTGAAAGTTACAGGTGGGTTCCAACCCTGAAATGGCTGGCAACAATAAATAAAATGTGGAGACAGATTTCCATCTGCTGTGTTCCAGCATGCTTGGGATCCACACACAAAGTAAGCACAAAATGGGTGAGCATTGCACACAATGCACAACGGGGTGGAGTAGGAGGTTTGTTACAAAGGAGCCAGTGGAAGCCCTCAAAGGAAGATACACCTGGATATGATCTCTGTTTCACATCAACCAAGGGCTTTAGGAGAAATATTTCCCCTCTAGGAATGAGTCGAGATGGTAACCTAGAGACTTCCTGGAGGTAGGAGAGAGAGGGGCTGTTGCATGCCCGAAGCTGAGGCAGCTGAAATGCGCTGATACAGACTTTTCATTATCTGAAACAATTACTTAGGCAAGCACAGCATGAAACTTCATGAAATGTTTTTGAACTTGGATTTCTGATAGGAGTGCATTACATAACACGCTCTTTGTAAGCGCTGGCGACCAGGAACATACAGGAAGACTCAGCCAGAAACACTGCGCTCAGCTGCTTTCTTATTCTCGGCTTTTAAATTGGAGCCAAGCTTTAAACAGATAGGCCTATCGTTCCCTTGCCCTCCCCCTACACCAACAGGAGCCTGGTTTTCATCACAGATTAATAAACCAAACTCTCTGTCATTTTGCTTCACTTCCCACAGTCCTTCTCCCCTCTTTGCCTCTGTGTGTGTATGTGTGTGAATTAGTAGCTCACCTCATCCCAAAAGCTGCAGAATTAAAAAGCAAAATATCCTCTTGGGTTGAGAGAGAGAGAGAAAGAGAGAAAGAGGTGTTTTAAAAACTAGTATAAGATCCTGCAGGTAAGGGCTTAATTTCTACTCCATATTAACCATATTTTGGACATGTGTTCCTTAGCACTGTTTGAACAAGGGTGATTTAATTATATGTATTTTGAAAATTTATATGCCCCAAGAGAGGTTCCCCCTCTCCCTCATCCTTTATTTTCTTTTATTGGGGTATATATGTTATTTTAGGTGTGAAGATTTAGGGGGAGGGATGTGGTCAACATGTTTATGAATATTTTCTTTCCCCCAACCCATTCTCTTATGAATTTGTGTTGTATTTGTTATTATTTTAAATAAAGAAAATAGGAACAAATTATTAACCATATTTTTATTAATTTTCTTAACCATATTAAATTATTAACCACGTATCTCATAGAAGCAGCAGATACTGAAACTATTCTCACAACCGCTCGAAAGCGGGCTAAGTGAGCCCTATGGTTCAGCAGTGGCTAGCCTGCCAAAATACCCCTCCCCTAAAACAAGGTTAGCGAAGTGAGCGCTCCGCTTACCCTGTTTCTGTGATTGTGAGTCGCCATGGTGCAACTATCTGCCATCATGACTCATGAGGAGACCCCTGACTGGGAGGTTAAAACAAGCTTCCTGGCATCGGGGGTCTCTGCAGAATGCCCTGTGCACTCACAGGTAAACACCATAACATAAGTTAAACACCAGCAACAGCCACTGTAGGGATGCTGTGCTGGGGATGGATAGGGCCAATTGCTCTCCCCCTGCTAAATAAAGAGAATCACCATTTCTAAAAGGTGCCTCTTTGCTGGAAGTGAGACTCCTATTTTTGAAACCTGTTGTAGTACAAGCTGTGAAACAAACATTTTAAAGAAGGAGATTTTAAGGAAGGAGATTTCTCGGGCAAGTATCACCAGTGAAATAGTCAAATATGCAAATAAGAACAAACTTTCTCTCAAGGAATGCACAGATGACAGGGCCTACTCTGTTGTTGCCTCCAGGCTCGGGAATGCTCTCCCAGTAAATGCCCGCTCCTTGACAGCTGTGGCTGTTTTTAAAAAGCAACTAAAGACTCTTATATTTGTTCAGGCTTTTACCCCTTAGGAACTGCCAGGTCTCTCAGCTTTCCTGTTTCTGTTTGTCTTTTTCATGGTTTTTTTTTGTGTGTGTTTTATGGTTTTTTACTGTTTTACTGATTTTTAAGGTTTTAAATGTAACTTTTATGAAATTTTATTGTATTTTAACTTTTGTAAACCACCTTGAGATGCATTATGAAAGGCAGCATAAAAATGAACACTAAAATAAATAAATGCAGCAATATGAAAACAAGCATTCTTAAAGAACTTTGCCGCAAAAGACTGTCTGAGGAGGTACAGGACATAACGAAAGTCCAGTTTTCATTTTGAAATGTTCTGTTTTCACGGCAAACATTTCTCTGTTTTGTTTTACCAGGATGCCTGCTTACTGTGTCTGTTGCATCACCATGGTACCTTAGAGCTGACAAAAGGTTGCTTTAGCAAATCAGGCAGCATAAAGACTGAAACTCTAAATTTGTTTACCCAGTGTTTGTGGACTCAAAATATTTCTTTCTTATTTATTTTCCCTTCTTTTGGGGAAAAGTAACCAGGCCTTTGTGTTAGAAGATGAGATTTTTGCGAGGAGAAAGGTCTTCATTGGAAAAACACAAAGCTCTGTGAGTCAGATGCTAGCGAGAAAGTTCCAGGGATTGGCGGACCGCCAAGGAGGCCTGATTTCCCTTCCACCCACTCCTCTGAGCTCCATTCTTGGCTTTGCCTGTCGATGATTCCAGCTGTCATGCTGGGTCATGGTTAGCTGTCAAGAGAGATAGGACGTGATAACCAGGGCCTGCCCCTTTGGGAGCCCTGGAGAAAACATTCAGGGTCTTAAACTGGAACCCAGATGAGACAGCATGCTAACGACCAGCAGATAGACTGAAAGTCCTAAAACCCAGTTATTTGTACTCTGAAAATGATGGACATTAAGTTAAACTAGCTGAAAGTATTTCACGGTTAGTCTCAGGGCCATGTCTTGTTTGGATTGTTTCAAGGATCAAAAGTAGGAACAGAACAAGGGCTTCATCTAAGGACTTTGCTTTTTGCCAATGAAGGATGGAACAGAATGGTTTTGCCAGAGTCCAAATGCTGCTTAACTAAACATGTGAGCTGTAGGTCAGGAAGCTCCAGGTTCAAATCACGATGCTGATGATGTTCCAGAATCTTGTAACAACCCAGTTCAGAATATGCATTTTCTGTGTGCAAACCCTGTAATTATCTAATTCCTGTGTGCCCCCAATGTGCATATGCTTCCTATATATAAAAAACGGCTGCATTTCCACTGGAAGTCATAGGAACAGAAGAAGCTCCTTTATACTGAGCCAGACCATTGGTCCATCTAGTTCAGTACTGTCTACACTGACTGGCAGCAGTTCTTCAAGGTTTCAGGCAAGAATCTTTCCTGGCCCTACCTGAGATACCTGGGATTGAAGCTGGGCCCCTCTGCATACAAAGCAGATGCTCTTCCACTGAGCTACAGACTCGTCCCCTTAGAAGGTTGTCATAGGAATTAGCAGTGTGCTGAACCAGTCTGCGATCGAACCGATCTGCAGTGAACTGGGCTGGTTTGACTGGTTTGATTGTGGACCAGACCAGCCCCAGCGAAGGGGATCCAGTCTGCAATTGGACTGGACCGAACCCGGTTTGTCCTCGGACCGGTTCTCCAGTTCAAGTGCTTGTAACGGGGTAATCTGGGGAGGATTTCCTTTTGCTCCCAAAGGTAATAAAAGTTGGTGGGGAATGGCAAGGGAAAGGCGCCTTTAAAACTGAAAGAGGGTGCTTACCGGCTGGCCTGTGTGGTGCTCCTCCCACCCCTCAGCAGTGGTGACATGCAAAGGGCCTCCGTGCATGCACATGTTGATGATCACGCTGCAAATGGCCTCTGTGCATGCACATGTAAGTGGCGCATGCGCAGAGGCCATCTGGGTGTGATCAGCAGCAACACACTGACCCCACAAATGGCCTCCATGCATGCACGGAGTGTGCTGCTGCTGCCAATGAGGGGGGTGCCACACAGGTCTGCCGGTAAGCATCTTCTCTTTCAGTTTTAAAGGTGCCTCTCTCTTGCCTCTCCCCTGCAGCATTTTATTACCTTTAGAAGCAAAGGGAAATCCTCACCAGATTCCCTTTCACAGGCGTGCGTCCCTTTACAGGCATTCGAGCCAGTTCGGTCAGATGGACCGGACCAGCCGGTCCGTTCAACCGAACTGGTTTGTGGACCATGGCCCAATCCGAATTCGGCCTGAATTTGGACTGAACCATGCAAACTGGTTCCACGCACACCCCTAATAGGGACACAGGAAGCAGTCTTATTAGAAAGTCAGACTATTGCTCCATCTCGCTCAGTATTGTCCCCATTGACTAGCAGCAGTTTTCCAAGGTTTCAGGCAGGTGTCTTTCCCAGCCCTACCTGGAGATGCCAGGGACCGGACGTAGGACTTTTTGCATGTAAAGAAGATGCTCTACCACTGAACTTTTAAATAAGGATGCTGCTGTGTGCAGCCACTTAACATATACATCCTCAGAGACCCCTTTGTGATTTGCTGACGAGTCTCTGTGTTGACTGCATTCACAGGCTGTTTTGCCGTCAGAAGCACAGCTGCACCTCTGAGTCCCTGAAGTGGTCACAGTTATTCTTAAAGCAAAACTAAGCACCCCAGGCGCTTGCTTTTTCTCATTTACCTTATAAGGAAATGAAAAAATAGGACAACACAGCTGATATCGGGAAAGGCAAGGAAACTAGTCACTGGGATCTTGCTTACCAGTAGGTGGCTGACTAGGCTAGCACTTTGCAGGAGGCAAGCACTTTTGCTGCAGCAGATGAAAAAAGAGATTATCCTCCACCTGACATCTCCAGATGGATTATTTATTTATTTACTATAATATTTATTGTTACATTTTTACCCCACCCTTCCACCAAATCTCTCAGTGGCATGTGTGCTTCCTTAGCCTCACAGCAACCTTATGCTCAGAGAGAGAGAACAAGCAGCATCTCTAGACTAACAAATTTGATGAATATTTATATACCGCTTTTCAACAAAAGTCCCCAAAGCAACGTACACAGATCTAAATGAGTAAGTTCAATAAAATGGCTCCCTGTCCCCAAAGGGCTCACGATCTAAAAAGAAACATAAGATAGACACCAGCAACAGCCACTAGAGATGTGCAAACAGGTTCGGGGGTTCGCGTTTCACGGTTCGGGTTCAGGGGTTTGATGATTCGACCCCCAAAACAACCCCCCTCAGTTCCCGAAGTTTGGGGGTTCACAGACCAATAATAATAATAAAAATAATAATAAACTACCCTTGGGGTAGTTCCTGGAGGCGACGGTGGGGGTCCACAGAGATTCCCCCTCCCCCGCCAGCCTTCTAAATAACCCCCTCGACCCCTTTTGGGTGCTCTTTGGCCGCAGTTTGGTCTTCACCCGGAGGCCCGGCGGCCATATTGGGGTCCGTGTGCCTGTGCTCATGGCTTCTGCACATGGCCGCCGGATGAAGGCCGAACTGCAGCTGAAGAGCACCCAAACGGGGCAAGGGGATTGTTTAGAAGGCCAGCGGGGGGAGAGGGAACCTCCACGCACCCCCCGCCACCTCAAGGAACTCCCCTGAGGGGAGTACAAGGTAAAGAAATGGTCCACCAGCCGCCCGAACTGAACCAAACGGGGGTGTGTGTGTGGAGGTTCGAGCGGGTGCTGGACCAAACCGGGCCAGCCGGTTTTGTGCACACCCCTAACAGCCACCAGAGGGATGCTGTGTTGGAGTTGGATAGGACCAGTTGCTCTGCCCCTGCTAAATAAAGAGAATCACCAGTTTTAAAAGGCGCCTCTTTGCTCAGTTAGCAAAGCTCATGCCTTTGATTTAGAAAGTTTTGTGTGGGCAGTGAGTTGTTGCAATTCTCTGCTTCCCTCTGCTGTCTGCAATAAGAGGTTCCTGAGAGGTAGGGACATACAGCGGTGGCAAAAGCAGAAAGGGGGAATCAGGAACAATTGCTGCATACATGAAACATTTTAATCTGATGGCAGGATGGATGCTGTTCAGTGATTGTCCAAGCTCCCCAAAACAGTTTTGTGGCTAAGAAGGAATTAGAATCTGGTTCCAGTACTGGAGGCACTACACACCACATCTTCTCTTGGGAAACATGCTTCTGAGGCTTAGGACCATTTGAGGCGAAAGAGGACACAAAACCATTGTGAAGCAAGGAAGACGCATACAATGTGAGGAATTTCAGTAGCAGCAGGAAAAGGCAAGAGACAAGGCAAGTATATTTGGCCTGTGGCTAGGAATGTGAAAACCCTTTACGAAGGATTTCATGTCGTAGGTTTGTTTCTCAATTTGGGGCAATGGATTTCTACAGAAAATTGGTCTTCATAGGAAGGAAAATGGGAACATAGGAAATTGCTTCTTCTTTCCTCAGACCATAGGTCTATCTAGCTCAGTATCATTTACATAGACTAGCAGCGGCTTCTCCAAGGTTAAAAATAGGAAGCTGCGATATACTGAGTCAAACCATTGTTCTATCTAGCTCAGTATAGTCTTCACAGACTGGCAGCAGCTTCTCCAAGGTTGCAGGCAGGAATCTCTCTCAGCCCTATCTTGGAGAAGCCAGGGAGGGAACTTGAAACCTAGATGCTCTTCCCAGAGTGGCTCCATCCTCTGAGGGGAATATCTTACATTGCTCACATGTGGTCTCCCATTCAAATGCAACCAGGGCAGACCCTGCTTTGCTAAGGGGACAAGTCATGCTTGCTTGCTACCACAAGACCAGCTCTCCTCAGGTGGAATCTCAATCAAACCCATCTTGGAGATGCCAGGAGGCTTTACAGACAGGGCTTCTACCCCGAATCTCCTTCAAAAGAGAGTGTGTGCATTCACACACCAGCCAAACGTACCCCAAAGTCCCTTCGAGATCTTTGGACCCACACAAATTGGGCTTTGTCTTGAGAATTCTAGCTTATCTCAATGTATTTCCGGGTTTTTAAAATGCTAGTTTTAAGCTACTTTTTCTGAAAACGCTGGAGAAAATAGAGAGAGGCCCTGACATAGAATCATTAGCACGATAAGAGGGATGTGCTCTTTAGAAATGCAGATATACCTCTTTAGTACTCCCACACCCCGCCATTGGCTGGAAGGAAAACATGGAGGCATGTGATGTGAACTTGCAAAAACAAAAACCGAGAGCAGAGGGGAGGGGCTGCTTCCCTCAATGCTGTGATTGTAATTTGAAGTGGCTTCGCTCAACATTTACCCCTCAACATGAAGCCATGTGCGAATAACTCCCTGGGAGGGAACTTGGAACCTTCTGCATGCAAGCAGGCAGATGCTCTTCTCAGAGCGTCCTCTTCCTAATTCAACTTTGGCCAGTTCTGTTCATGCTGCTATTCCTTTAATATTTATAGTTGCTTCAAAGAAATAATATGAATGTGTTCACACTTTCGTGTGCTGAAGGAAGTTTGTACTGTAGCACAAGGTTTTTTAGCCTGCTTAAAAGTTGCTTGCTTTCATACTAAACGTGTCCACTCATGACTCATGAGCATGAGGCTGAAGAAGGTTTGGTGCAAAAGGCCAACAGATGTTGTATCTTTGTATATACATGAACTGGTGCAATATAAATCCAAGCATTGCAAGGACAGAGATGATTTGGCACAGAGAGGATGGAATATTGTGATGTCAGATGATTTGGTGTGCAATCCTTATTTTTCTTATTTATTGCATTTATATGTTGCCCATTGAAAAATGACTACGGGTGGTTCACAATAAAAAATAAAACAATTTAAAAACATAAAACTCATTTTAAAACCATTAAAATCACTTAAATCTTATTAAATGCCAAGTTGAGGAGGTGGGTCTTTAAAACACTAACATGCAGATATTGCAAATTTGGAGAAATGCTGTGCGTTGTAGACATGCATCAGGCAGGAATTCATCGGGTGCATTGCTAGCAAGTGATCATGGAAGTTGCACCAGCTGAATTTCTGCCTGGGCCAATCTCTTCCCCAGCCCAATCGTGAACTGAAAGACCAAGGCAAAGTGTGAGTGTTGGAAGTTAATTTGTAAAACCAGCATAATAGACAAGATTGTAAAAAGTCTTTACTACTTAACATGGTATAGAAGTTTGAGTGATCACCTTAACTTTCCATTTCCATGCCTTTAATACATGAGTAAAAATTGTAGGTACCATAATAACTTTTAGAGAGGCTCTCCTGCATGTCTTGCATTACAACTGGTGATCACATGTGGTCAGGTCTTCTTGGTGGTGGCTCCTGCCCTCTAAAGCTCCCGCCACCCCAGTTTCTGCTTGACTTTAACTGCAGTTAAAGACATTCATGATCTTTCTTGATCTTCCATAATAGTTTTATGGTCTGCTGGAACTCTCAATGTTTGGTATTTTAAAGAGGAGGTTTTATTGTTGTTTCATGGTATATATATATATATATATATATATATATATATATATATATATATATTCTAAGCCACCTTGAGTTCCTCAAAAAGTAAGTGGGATTGAAATCTCTAGAAAAATATTAACCACTATACCTGTGCACGAACACAAATGTCAGAATCAGGTCTGACCCTTTCTAATCTGACCCCAAAAATGTCGGTTTGGGGGTCAAGTTTAGGACTGGGTCTGGTATTTTCCTGACCAATTTTTCACTCATTTTTAAAAAGTAAAAATTCACTGTGAATCCCGAAGAAAAGTAACCTAACAGAGAATCTTGTTTTTATTATGTTTCTGTTTTATGCTACTGTTTTTATTGTTCCATGAATTTTAATGTGTGTCGATTTTTAAATATTATTTTAAATTTTGTACACCGCCTAGAGATGTACATATCAGGTGGTATTAAAATATGATAAATAAATAAATATACAAATGGCAGTAATGTAACATCAGATAATCTCAGAGGGACCCCAAATCGGATGCTTGTGAGTTAAAAATTGGCTATTTTTTAAAAAAATGTTTTTTAAAAGAAGATATGCATAGGCAGGCAGCAGGCAGAGAGGCAGGCAGATAGAGGGGGAAAGATGGGTTCCCCACCCCCAGGCACGATCACAAAAAAGAAAGAAAGAAAGAAAGAAAGAAAGAAAGAAAGAAAGAAAGAAAGAAAGAAAGAAAGAAAAGACTCTTGCTACTATTTGGGGCTTGGAAACCTCCAATTTTTTCTGAAGGAGGTTGGAGAAATTCAATCTGAAATAGGCTTCCCAAGTTTGGATCGGGAACTTCTCCGACCTCCTCTGAAATCACCCATATGGGGAAGTTTCCCAAGTTCCTGTTCTGACATTGCATAGCTTTATTAACGATATATCAGGAAAATGAAAGGTTTTTTCATATATTATGCTTACAGGGGTAAGTTTGGCACAAAGGCAAATGCTGGATTTTGGAAATTGAGATTTGGAAGTGATAGACCTTCAATCTTAAACTTGATCAACTAACACGATAATGCAGGTGGTTTTTGCTTTAGAATGAAGCTTGCCAGTTGGACTGAGACTAAGTTGACATAACTGGAACTCCCCCTGCTGACACTTAAGCTTCCCAGCCAGCACAATGGCCATGCTCTAGCCATGCTCTGTCCTTGCTACTTTGTCATAAGCCTCTCCAGGCTTTAATCTTCTTGGTGAGTATTGTTTTGAGGGGACAAAGATCATACGAGGAGCCTAGCACAGCCTCAGGAAGTTAGGAACATAGGAACATAGGAAGCCGCCATATACTGAGTCAGACCATTGGTCCATCTAGCTCAGTATTGTCTACACAGACTGGCAGCGGCTTCTCCAAGATTGCAGGCAGGAGTCTCTCAGCCCTGTCCTGGAGATGCCAGGGAGGGAACTTGGAACTTTCTGCATGCAAGTGCTCTTCCAAGAGCCAGGGTAGAGCAGGGTAGAACCTAGGTGTGGGTTTATACACCCACATAAAACCTAGATTAAAAGCCAGGGAGGGAACTTGAAAGCTTCTGCTCTTCCCAGAGTGGCTCCATCCCCTGCGGAGAATATCTTACAGTGCTCACACTTCTAGTCTCCCTTCTATATGCAACCAGGGTGGGCCCTGCTTAGCAAAGGGGACAAAACATGCTTGCTACCACAAGACAAAACAAGCTTGCTACCACAAGACCTTGGGTTAGGGCGGTATAAAAATGTGCTAAATAAATAATAAGTAATAAATAAGATCAACTCTCCTCCCAAGTAAGTACAAGACCCAAGTACCACAAGACCACAAGAGTGTTCCCAAGTACCACAAGACCAGATCTCCTCCCAAGTAAGTTGTTTACTTCAAATGAAATACATCAGCCATAACATCACAAAATCTGTTCCTTGGAAAGTTATTTTTTTAAGGTTATGTGTATATTAAATGTATATGTTTTTAATAAATGGCTGATGTATCGTGCAAGTGTATGTCAGCCCAGTAATGTTACATGTACTCAAGCTGTGCAAAGGCAACAATTATGCAAATGATGTAACACATCAGTAAGTCTATTATTTCCAATGGGCTTCTTCTGTGTACAACTTGTACACACACATTTGTACAACTTGTGTGCACACCTTAAGAACATAATAACATAAGAACAGTCCTGCTGGATCAGGCCCAAGGCCCATCTAGTCCAACATCCTGTTTTGCACAGTGGCCCACCAGATGCAGCTGGAAACCTACAGGCAGGAGTTGAGGGCATGCCCTCTCTCCTGCTGTCACTCCCCTGCAACTGGTACTCAGCAGCATCCTGCCTCTGAGGCTGGAGGTGGCCTGTAGCCCTCTGACTAGTAGCCGCTGATAGAACTCTCCTCCATAAAGTTATCCAAACCCCTCTTAAAGCCATCCAGGTTGTTGGCTGTCACCACATCTCGTGGCAGAGAATTCCACAAGTTGATTGTGTGTTGTGTGAAAAAGTACTTCCGTTTGTTGGTCTTAGATTTCCTGGCAATCAATTTCATGGGACGACCCCTGGTTCTAGTGTTGTGTGAGAAGGAGAAGAATTTCTCTCTATCCGCTTTCTCCACACCGTGCATGATTTTATAGACCTCTATCATGTCTCCCTGCAGTTGTCTTTTTTCTAAACTAAAAAGCCGCAGGTGTTGTAACCTTGCCTCATAAGAAAGGTGCTCTAGGCCCCTGATCATCTTGATTGCCCTCTTCTGTACCTTTTCCAGGTCTACAGTGTCCTTTTTTAGATGTGGTGACCAGAATTGTATGCAGTACTCCAGGTGTGGCTGCACCATCGTTTTGTATAAGGGCAATATAATATTAGCTGTTTTCTTTTCAATCCCTTTCCTAATGATCCCCAGCATGGAACTGGCCTTTTTCACAGTTGCCACACATTGAGTCGACATTTTCAACGAGCTGTCCACCACAACCCCAAGATCCCTCTCCTGGTCAGTCACCAACAGATCCCATCAGCGGATACTTGAAGTTGGGGTTTTTCGATAGACCATTGCATATTTTTAGCGCATACCTCCTTCTACCATGCTCAGAATTGGCCTTAAAGATCCAACAATACTTAATCCACCTTTTCCCTCCTTTTTGTAAACATGTGAGAGACCTGGTAACAATATCAGTATGAAAAAGATGGCAACTGATATATTTTGAAAACATGCCAGAGCATGACTAAGTCTTATCAAAAATGTTTCCAAGGCAGCGTCTTTGGCCTCCTGATCAGAGCAGAGGAATGAAAAGTCAACAAGAGAAATGCTTTCAGTGTGATCTGAAAGAGGTTATTGCTTCACCGACACATGGAATTGCCTATTTGCTAAACATTTTAGATTGATTCAGAACGTATGTGGCACATGTGTACAGATATCTGTACACCAGGGGTATCAATCTCAATCAGGTGGTGGGCTGGATTTGATTCTGATGCACCACCAGGAGGTTTCACATAAGCTCAGACCACCTTCCATTGCCTTGTAACTGCCTTGCACCAACCTCTGTCTCCCCCCCCCCTTCCTCTCTCTCTTCCTACCGGAGCCTGCCTTGGAACCTGCCCTGACCCATGTGGGTACCAACTGGATGACACCAAAAATCTCCTTAGATGAGAAACCCTAGCTTGAAGCTCAGAAAATGGCCCTGAGGATGCCAGCATCGAGACCCCTATCCCAGAACCAATACAGGAGACACCAAATGATCCCTATCAGAAGAAGACCTATGAGTAGATGGGGGGGGGGAAGGGCCTCCCTCATATTACACCTTAGTGACCCCAGAACCCACCTCAGTGGCAAACTCCAAGAAGGAGACTTCCAGCACCAGAGACCACAGGAGATGGCTGCAACAGAGGCAACTTCAAAATGGACTGGTGCTCCTAGAACCCTGTGGGCTCCGAGACAGACAGGCACCACAAACTGAGAGAAATACTAAAGACCAGGCGTAGGTGTGTGTGCTTTGCTGCCAGGCACCCTGCCAAGCAATGGGGCTTCTCAATAGGAGAAGCAGCCAGCTCATTTACTTGGAAGGAAGACTGGAACTGCTGTCAGCAGACAGGAATGGGCATGGTTCTCCCTAAGCCTTTATCAGCCGTTTCCTGAAGCAAATCTAGTGCTGGAGACAACAGCTCTTAGTGAGGACCCTTCCCAGCCCTGTTGGGTCATGTCCAGCCTGATTTGAAGCATCCAGTGTTTTCCTGTGTGCTCATGAACCCCAACAACCTAACTTTTGGTTTAGGATTGAGTCCTTTGGTCCTCTGCTCCCAGAACTGCTTCTGCCTCCAGACCAGGGAACCCCTCCTGCAGCTCCGGTGCAACTTGGTGTGTCGCTGCTTGAACTTGTTTGAGTGTGTGACACTTCCTCCCTCCCTTGCCCTGCCAATTAAATTAGCTGAATGCACTACTCTTACACCAGAATATGCAAAGAGAAAATGTATATGTTCTCTTTTTAGAAGAAATTCTGAACATAACCATCATACTTTAACTGTTATTGTTTTAAACAGATTAACACTCAATCAGTTATTCCAAGGCAATATCATGCCCCAAGAAAAGAAGAACTCCACTTTCCCCCTTCACTCAACCTTCTTTCCTCCTTCTCCCTCTCTTCCTTTCCTCTTTTCTTCCTTCCCTCCTTCTCCCTCCTTTGTGAGAGAAAAAGTACTCTGCATTAGAGGTGTGCAAACAGGTTCGATGTCGAACGTGTTCAATGTCAAACCGGTTCAGTTCAACTGTTTGGGGTTGAACAGAACCACCCCCTGGTGGGGGGTGGGGTGGGGTGGTGGTGTCCATGGAGGTTCCCCCTCCCCCCGCTGGCCTGCGAAATGACCCGCACAGCCAGTTTGGCCAGTTTTCAGCCTGCACTCGGTGGCCCGGCGGCCATTATGGAGGTTTGGCCAAAGAGCCAAATCAACCGGCCGGTAGGGGGGAGGAAGAACTTCCACCGACCCCCCCCCCGCCACCTCTAGGAACTCCCCCAAGGGGAGTAAAAGGTTAAAAAAAGATAAATATAACTTTGTCATATTTCTCCTCCTCCTCCTCCTCCTCCTCCCCACTTCTCCCCTCTTCCTCTTCTGAAAATCCTACAACAAGGGAGGAAGAGAGCAGAGGAAGGAAGCAACTTACGACTTTGACTATGGCACACGGAGTGTTGGAGCGGGGGAGATAAATACTGCTGCTGGAGTATACGCCAGGGGAAGAAGGAGGTCTGCAGGCAGGAAATAAGAAGATATGCTGTCTCTTTGACAGCAACAGTGGGGAGAAAAGTGGCAGCAGAGGAGTGTCCCAGCTAGAGGTGCCTTTTAGACCGGACTTCCAGGAGGAAGTTTGTTCCTCCATACCGGCGGCGGTGGGGGGATGTTCAGCAGGGATGGCCATGCCACCAGCCTGCATCGGATGGCCAAGCACATGACTCTGGGGTTGTCTGTAGCCTGTAGCCACTGATCTCCTATCCTGAGTGGCTGGGGGGAGTCGAGAGCTGAGTGGGCTTTCCTACAGCCAGCCCGTGGCTGGCTGGCTGCTTCCATGGAGGCTAAGGCCCTGGGCCTGGGCTGGGCCTGGCTACTTCCCTATGCCTGCGCAGTGTGACTCGTGAGTGACACAAACCCATGATGTCATGTGCTCTTGATGCTCATGAATCACACTGCTTAGGCGCAGGGAAGTGCCTTGCCTGCTCCAGGCCAAGCCCGGCCCAGTGCCTTAGCTGCTGCAGAAGCAGGCAGCCACTGATAGGCCCACTCGGGCCTCAGATCCCCCTGGCCACGCAGCACAGGAGATCAGTGGGTGGGCTGTGGGCTGGACACAGCCACCCTCAGAGCCACATGTTCGACAGTCTGGTCTGGGCTGGTGGTGCAGCCACCCTGACCCCCAGTGGAACATTTTCAGTGCCCCCAAACCCATCCCAGGCCCACTGCATCTCTAAGTGTTTTTTTTTAAAAAAGTTTGAATATTTAATTGGTTTTATTCTGTTTTTATAGTTTTGATTTTAATTGTTAACTGGTTTTAATTGTTTTTATTCTGTTGTAAACCGCCCTGAGCCATTTTGGAAGGGTGGTATATAAATTGAATAAATAAATACATACATAAATAAGTGGCAGCACTGTCCATGCCAAGTGTGGTATGCAGGTCAGTGGGAAGTACCTTATTCATAATTTCGTCTTTTAAAAAAAGTTTCCAGCTTTCCTGAGCATGTTCTGGTGTAAGAAATAGTGCACAACATTTGTCTAGTGCACAACATTAAGCCAAGGGGAGTCTTCTAGTCACAAGCCAGTGATGTACCAGTAAGTCATAGGTGGGAATAGAAGAGCAAAGAGCAAGCTGTCACCCAGCTGATGCCCCCCACCTCAGGGCCCAGAAAGAGTTGTACCCCCGGTCCAATATAGCTACACCCCTGTCTATAAGCCAGGTGGCTGCTTTGGGTCCCTGACCAGCTGAACACTTAGTTGCACATGTTCACACTGGAGAAAAAATTCTGAAAGGAATGATGTTCAATTTATAATGGATTCAAACAATATGAGCTAGACAAAATAGTATTCCAAATAAGGTAATCATGAGATTCAGCCAGATCTTTTCCAGCACTGCAGAGTTGTTGTTGGTTGTTGTTGGTTGTTTTTTTTTTACAAAAGGGGAGAAAAACTTATCTTCCAGGATTTTTAGAAGAGTAGTTGTGCATTGCAGCATCCCTTGGCAACAAAAATGTCTTGCTTCTCCTTCAGCCTCGTGCGGTAAGTACAGGGGGTGGGAGTTTTGGAGGCTAAACCAGTTCTGAATTGATTAGGACGGATCTGACCAATTCAGCCCTGATTCAACCCAAATCGGATAGTGGTTTGGTGTTGGCTGAATCAGGCCTACTCGATTTGGAACTGGTTTGGCCTTCGAAGGTTTGCACAGCTGTATTGGGTAACCTTTCACTTGCTAATTTAAGCCAAATTATCAATCTTGCCAAAACAAAACACATATTCATCAAAACAGGCTCAGCTGTTCATAGATCTCTTTGGGACGGGATGCCCATAGTACGGTTTTGCTGCCCAAACCTAGAACACAGATCGTAAACCTAGTTAGTCAGTGTGATCGGATAGAGATGAAAACTGAAGGAATTATGAAAGTTCTTATGCATTAAAACCAGCACTCTGAATCCTGTCTGGAAGGCAGCAACGATCCGTGGAGATGCTGGAGTATGATGCTTGAGTACAGATCGAGAATTGATGCTGGAGTACGAGTTGCTGTCGTACCAGACGAAATGGAGAACTGAATGGATTGATAAGGCGTTCAAGTTACTTAAGAGATGCAAAAATGACTAGACCTGATTTACACCACAGTAATTCAGGAGAGTATCATGGAACACAGAGGTGAATAGAAAAATAAACTGAGCAGCTTTGGTGAAGAAGAGCCAAGAACTGAGTTAATGGTTGGCACAGATTAGGTGAGGAGAATAGAAGGTGGATCTAAGCCATCTTTCTGTCTACCCCATGGATAGCAGCACTCCCAGAAGGACTATCCACTTTGGCATTACCCCTTCTGTCATGACTTTATTCTTGGCTTGCTCTCTCCTCTTCAATGTGTACCTTTACACAGAGGCAGGAGGTGTAGGTGGCACAGATACATGTACACTCATGTTAGATTTCTTGTTAAATGAGGAAAGCTTGTATTTTTGCCAGAGTAATACAAAATGTCTCAAAGTGTCAAGGTTTCAGCCCAACCAAAGCGTGTCCCTTAGAAAGAAAATTAGAGCAAACTCTTTTAAAGAAAAGGATGTGGCACAGTCTTTCCTGAACTGTACCACTTCAGAGAACCTTCCTTATGAGGCAAGGCTACAACATCTGGGGTTTTTTGTTTGGAAAAGAGGCTACTACAGGGAGACATGCTAGAGGTGTGTACAATTATGCATGGAGCAGAGAGAATGGACAGAGGAATTTTTCTCCTTCTTTCACAACAATAGAACCGGGGGTCATCTCATGAAACCAAAGGCCAGGAAATTTAGGTCCAACAAAATGAAGTACTTTTTCACACAGTGCATAATTAATCTATAGAATTCTCTGCCACGGGATGTGGTGATGGCCACTAGCTTGGATGGTTTCAAAAGGAGCTTAGACAAATTCATGGAGAACAGTTCTATCAATGGCTACTAGTCTGGTGGCTATAGGCCACCTCTTCCAGACTCAGAGGCAAGATGCCTCTGAATACCAGTTGCAGGGGAGCTACAGCAAGAGAGAAGTGATGCCCTCATCTCTTGCCTGTGGGCTTCTGTAGTCTTCTTGCCTGTGGGCCACTGTGTGAAACAGGATGCTGGACTAGATATGCCTTGGATCTGATCCAGCAGGGCTATTCTTATGTTATGTTCAGAAGGTAGGTGAGAGATGGCATGTTTGAAAGTTTTACGGCATCTGACTGTAGAATACTTAGGAGATAGGTTGTCCATGGCAACCATCCAATAGGAGCCTGCAACAGCCACACCCAAATTATATACATGTGCATTGAAGCATGGTTCTGGATGGTTGCTTTTTTTAGAAACTTAAAAATTTCCTTGCTGGATACAACTAAAATCCTTTGGGTACAGCACACAGTTTCCACCAGCAGCTGGCCAGATACACAAGCAGGGCACAACGTTGATGACTTTCCCACTCTGTTTAAGCAGCATCTGGTATTCAGAGGTATACTGCTTCTGCATATGGAAGTTCCATTTAACAGACATGGTTAGTAGTTATTATTAATAGAGGTATCCTCCCAAAATCTGTCTGCTTTTAAAAGTCTTTTAAGCTAAAGGCCATTATTGTAACATATGGTAGTACATTCCATAAATTCATTCCATCCACACTGATTTTTGTTTATCCTGCCAAACAACTTCTTCCTCTCACCCCAAGTTCTATTATGATGAAAGACAGAGAAACCTCTCACTGTCTTGGTTCACACAACTGTTCAAATCTAGGTTTTATGCAGGTGTATAAACCCACACACAGGTTCTAGCCAGCTCTACCCTGGCTCTTGGAAGAGCACTTGCATGCAGGTTCCAAGTTCCCTCCCTGGCATCTCCAAGACAGGGCTGAGAGACTCCTGCCTGCAACCTTGGAGAAGCCACTGCCCGTCTGTGTAGACAATACTGAGCTAGATGGACCAATGGTCTGACTCAGTATATGGTCTGACTCAGGATATGGACCAATGGTCTGACTCGGTATAAGGCAGCTTCCTATGTTCCTGCGTTTCTAAAGGGTTACTTGAGAACCGGATTGTCTTAACCTGCTTCAGTGCTGGCTGAATAGCCTGTGAAAGGACATTCCACAATTCTGGGGGAATCACCAAGCGGGTCTTGCGTCTCATGGAGGCTAACCTGACTTCCACCCAAGAGGAAATGAAGCAAAGTCTCACTAGGCTTATTCACACAGTAGGGGTGTGCACAGAACTGGCTGGTCCAGTTTGGTTTGAGTCCAAAACCCTTGAACCCCCTTGGGTCTGGCTTGGTCTAGCGGGGGTGGGTGGGGGGAGGCAGGTTTGTGACCTTAATTTTTTTAAAACTTACCCCTTCTCAGGGTGTTATCTGAGGCAGTGGGGAGGGGAGTCCACAGAGCATGACCCAGGTCACGCAGAGGCCCATTGCTCAGGTGTGGCAGCCTCCGAAATGGCCACCATGCCAGGGGGAAAGGCCCGAACGGGCCAAAGAATGGCCAAACAGAGGGGAGGCCGGCAAGGGAGGGGGAACCTCCACAGACTCCCTGCCACCACCTCAGAGAACACCCCCAGAGGGGGCACGTTTTTAAAATGATGATGATGATGATGATGATGATGATGATGATGATGATGATAAAACTGAGCCGGGTGTGGGTGGGTTTCGGTCCGCGGTTGGACCAAACAGGGGGTGGTTTGGTTTGACCCCGAACCTTCTGATCGAACCGGTTTGAGGTCAAACACATTCAATGTCGAACCTGTTTGCACATCCCTACCACACATTGGAGAAGCCTCTTACCCTAAGTTGGGAGCTGAGTGCACTCCTGTTTGCTGATAAGCTGCAACTTAAAACTGAGGTTGGAAGGGAAGGAAGTGATTATAAGGGATGCAGTTGCTAGGTAGGAAAAGTTCAACTTACCCAGCAGCTGTACCCAGGTAGGATGAAAACCCCTCCTACCCATCTGCTGCTTCCCATGTTATCACTTCCTCCCCCTCTAACCTTGGTTTCAAGTTGCAGATGATTGGCCCATGGGATCATGCTCAGCTTCCTGCCCTAATTCTGGTTGTGTGAACTGCCTGACTTACTGGCCTGCTTCAGACATAAAAGGAAACTGGAGGTCCCTTTACCTCTGGTTTCCTAAACCCAAATGCCCCAATTTGGGTATATGGAATATGCGGCGGAAAGAAACCAGTGGTTTCCCTTCAGTCAGAATGGAATTTCACCACTGCAAACTCCATTTCTGTGGTGGGAACATTGCATCTGAATGCTGGCACCAAAGTTTGGGCCCCATGGAAACGGAGTTGAGGGAGGAAGCTCCTCCCTCCATCTGGCCCGATTGGCTGTACAGGCTGTCCTTCAGGAAAGAAGGAAGCCCACACAGCCAGCTCCCCTGCCTCTCTACTCTCTCACTGCCTGCAGAGAGGCAGCTCTCTTGCATTGGGAGAGTGGGGGGATGAGGGTGCAGAACCGCAGGTCCATTGGACCCGCAGTGACGTGTTACACCTGAACTGGGCCATAGTCTGTTCGCACATTTGGGGGAGGAGGAGGGGTTCCCTTAAATAACTAGGACTTTATATTTTAGGCTGTATAGGTCAAAGCCAACACTGCAAACTGGAAACACACTAGCAGCCAATGTCGCTTTCAAAATAATTGTAATGTGACTGTGCCGATATACCCCTGTCACCAGTTCCACAGCAGCATTGTGCACAGGCTGATGTGTGATTGTCTTAAAGGGCAGCCCCCCATACAGCATATTACAAATCTTCTAATCTCAGCTACATCTATATCATGGGGCATAAGAGCTGTACAATGTTGCCTCAAAGTCTCTGAAAAGTTGTCATTTACACTGCATCAGGCCTATAGCAAGCTGAAATGTGTACTGGAGCGATCCTCATCTCGGCAGGCCTTGTATCAGAATTCAGGGTCACTTAAATGCGTTAAAGGAGAAACCTGCCAACACAGGAAGATCACATCATCTGCTGCCTTGCTGTTGAGGAAGACTCCTAAAGTGCTTTCCCATATATATCTCTCCCCTCTCTTCCCCTTTCAAAGCTCTTATCTTCTCCAGTTTTATATATTGTTCAGTCTAGACAGTGGAAAGTGACTAGCATACCTATATGTCAAGAATGTAGTGGTAAATCTTTCAGATAAATATAGCCAAGCATTTAAAAGTAAAAATAAATGTCTAAAGCTCTCGACTTATTAGCAGCATCTGTCTCAGGCTTGATGTGTACTTCTCAGAAATATTCTAATACCTACTGAGTCTATATTTAAGCAACCTTTTTTCTGCTCGGGTGCTCACATGTCATCAACCAACTCGATATTGTTGATTCTGTTGCTAAGCCCCACTGTGAGTCCTGGTTTCCAATGTTTCAAATTACACTTTTAAAACCCGGCCTTCCAACTGTTTCACACCCCACATTTAAAGATGATACTCCTGCAAGATCTTACTATTCCACGCTGCGTCCACTCTGGCATTAGAAAATTACAGCCGAGGGAGGAGCTAGGGTTTCAAACTTGTCATACATTGGAGCTGCTAACTTTCCTTTCTGGAAATATCGTTTGGAAGGAAGTTGCAGGCCAGGATGTATGGCCAATGAATTATTCCCTGACTTCTCCAGATTCCTGGAGGGCTGCAGTAATCTTCACAAGCTGTCAAGAAGAAAGCAAAGCAAACACCCTCCTAGAAAACAGTGCCAATAAAGAGATCTAAGGACCAATTCACACAATCCCTTTTGAAGGGAAAACGTATCTGTGGGACATCTCCCCCACCCCCCACTTTTGTGTGTGTGGTTAAAGTTGTCCTGAAAAAAGTATCCTAATATGTTAAGATACAAGTTCATGAAAACAAAAAATGTTCCAAAGTTTCATTAATGTGGTGACATGATATTTATTTATTACATTTATATTCTGCTCTTCCTCCAAGGAGCCCAGAGCAATGTACATGGTTATGTTTGTCCTCAAACAACCCTGTGAGGTAGGAGAGGAGAGCTGGTCTTGTGGTAGCAAGCATGACTTGTCCCCTTAGCTAAGCAGGGTCTGCCCTGGTTGCATATGAATGGGAGACTTGATGTGTGAGCACTGTAAGATATTCCCCCTTAGGGGATGGAGCCACTCTGGGAAGAACAGAAGGTTCCAAGTTCCCTCCCATCTCCAAGATAGGGCTGAGAGAGATTCCTGCCTGCAACCTTGGAGAAGCTGCTGCCAGTCTGCGAAGACAATACTGAGCTAGATAGACCATTGCTCGGACTCAGTATATGGCAGCTTCCTATGTTCGTCTGTTAGACAGAGAAATGACTGGCACCCAGTGAATTTTGTGGCTGAACAGGGATATGAACTTGGGTTGAGTCTCTCTTGTGATATGACCATAAGGGAGCGATTTCAGGTCTAGGTGAACTAAAGGCTGTACTCAGGAATGAGGGAGGGTGAATGGCTGCAGGGACTGAGGAAGGAAGAGGACAGATGTGATTAGATTCTTGGAAGAAACAAGAATCTCTGGGAGTGATCAGGTGTTCAGCACTCTCACGGGAGATGACGTCTTCTCACTAGAGACTGATGGCCCCCCATAGGAGGGCAGAGTCCTCTCCTGGGGTGGCCTAGCATGCATGTCATTTAGGATAGAATGAGTGTGTGCCAAAGAGAAAGAAGAGGTGGCTTCCATGACTGCCAGGCTTTCCAGGTGGGGGCTCAGTTTAAGGGGCAAGACTTTACAGGAGGAGGAGGAGGAGGAGGAGTGTTCTGAACACCGTTTCCTGTGTTCTGAGATGCAGGGTCAGGGGGGATAGAGGAAGGAAGCTCCCAGTGAACAGGGGCACTGGCTATAGCAGAGTGAATTCAAAATGTTAGTACTGGAGTGAGAAGCTCTTTCCCTAAATTAGTTTCAATTTTGAGCAGGATTATTGTGTCTGCTTACAAGGACACAAGAGGGAGTATTCAGCAAGAATTTCTAAAAGTGGTGATTTAAAGAAATAGATACAAATGTATAGGGAAGGGGGAATGGTCACTTTACACAATTTATTGTGATTTATGAGGGCAGCCCGAGATTGTTTAGTGAAGAATCCCAAGCCCATTTTGTACGGCAGAAGCAGAGGATGATGGAAGAAAATAGGTGCATTTGTTTTACATTAAGTGAACGAGGGTTCATTGCATGATGCTGAAAAAGCCATATGGACAGATGATGTCCAGAGGGTATAGAAGTATGTACTGCCAAGGAATTATTGCAATATGTCTTAAAACTATGTCTTTTCTTTACTATCTAGAAACTTTTTCACATTTAGCTGTCCTACATGTGTACAGTTTTAATGCTAACCAATATTTCACTCTGAAATTGCTAACGTTCTAGAATTTCAAAATTCAGTGGACATTAGCAAATCTGTGTGATCTTACTCTAAGGCAGACATTATTATACTAATGAGTTGGATATGGCTGCAGGCTAGCTCCAGAATGAGATAAATGCTCAATACATGTAAGCAGCCTGAAGACCTACAATTCCACTAAGAGAGATGTGCCTTCCAATGACGGTTCTTGTCCCGTCCCTAGGTCTGAAATCCTGACAATCCACATTGTCCAGAACAGCAGCCACCACGTGCTTCAACATGTTTTTCCCCAAAGGGAAGTCAGATACTGACAGTATCTAAGACCGAATGGGATAAGTGAAGGTCTCTTTGGGAGCTCCCTCACCACAGCCTTCGTAAAACAGGAGCCCAGCCTGGTTTCCAGTGCATGTGTGAACTGTCAGGAGGTGTGTGGCTCCTGGCAGCAAACCTGTTTACCCCCCCACCCCCACCAAATGAGGTTAGTGGAATGAGTGCTCCACTAAACCCATTGGATCGTGTGCCACTGTGGCTCGGCAACTCACAGGGAGACCCCCGACCGTGAGGCTACAGCAAGCTTCCTGGCCCATACCAAAAGATTCCCCTCTCTTACAATAGACTTTAGCTGCAATAATCCCAAGCTTTATTACGCAGTGGTCTGACCATGACAAAGGAGTAGTAGAAAATTCCTCACTTTCAAGATGTGCCCCACAGTTACAGGGGGCCCAGGAGGGGCCTAGCCCACTTAGCTTTTGGGACAGTCCCCTCAGCTAGTGTTTCTGGATGTCCACAGGTGATGTGGTGAAAATTGGAGGGGAAAGAGAAGTATTTTCCTAATCTCCGGTGAAGAGAGCTGGACTTGTGGTAGTGAGCATGAATTGTGCCTTTGTTATGCAGGGTCTGCTCTGGCTTGCTTTTGGATCAGTGATTACATGTGAGTGCTGTCTGTTGTAAGATATCACTCTTAAGAGGTGGGGCTGTAGCTCAGTGGTAGGCATCAGAAGGTCCCAAGTTTGTTTCCTGGCATCTCCAGGTAGGGCTGGCAGGGACACCTGCCTGACACTTTGGAGAGCCATTGCCAGTCAATTCTGAGCTAGATGGATCAATGACTCAGTGTAAGGCATTGATCCATCCTATGGATGCATTCCTATGTCCATATTGTTTGTGGATTTCATTAGGGACTTCTCTATATCTCCCCTCACCCCCCAATAATTCAGGAGTGTATTCTATCCCAATGGAAACTGGAAACCAAATTGAGGATGTGATTTGTTACATGTAGGCTCTAATACTGAGTGGGACAGGTATGAGTGGGACAGGTCATGGCAGTCACGAACTCTTAAGCTGAAACAGGTATTGTTTCAGCTTAATTGCCTAGATATAGAGTGGAACGACAATATTGTACTTTATTGCCTAGATATAGAGTGGAACGACAATTTCAAAAGATGTGGAATTTGGCAAATTTTTAGAACAAGAATTCAGAATTTAAAATTTTTATATTTTCATTTGAAATTCAGCTTTGAGGGATACTTAAATATACGGGGCACAATCCAGTCCCATCATAGATACAGAGCCTGGGTGAGGACAATTCCCCTAGGCTCAAAAAAGCCCAATTTTCCTCCACTCACTGCTTAAATGCAACCATGGGCACATTCACAACAGGCAAAACAATGGGCTATTTATTTATTTTTAATTTGTATAATTTTATCCCCCTGCCTTTTCTGCCAATATCTATCAACTCAGTTTACAAGTTACAATAAAATAATATAAAAGAGTATCTGTAAAACAACATATTCAGGCAACCTGATAAGAATGCATGAAAATAATCACATCACAAACATCAAGTTAGCTACTCGAAACCTGGGCAGGTTTGTAGGGGAGGAGGCGGTTCTGATGGCATCCTAGCTGCAAACCAGAGCTTTGGTATGTGACAGCTGTGTATGCCCATTATAAGAAATGGTAAGTCTATGAATATGTCCCGTATTCCTATTGAGCTCTCTGTTCCTGCCAGATGCAAGTCACCCAAGTCACCCAGATGCAAGTTAAATAATTTGCCCCTGAAATGGTGATTTCTGCTTCAGGTAGAATTACCACATTAAGGTGTGATTTTCAGCAGGAAAATGGGGCACAGGAAAAAGTGAACCTCCCACTTCCTGTGGAGCTTCCCACCAGCTCTGGCCCTAACCAGGTTCCCCTGTCAATGTGTCAACCAAGAGAAGAGGCACTTGCAGCTGAAATCACATCTCTATAGCATGAGATATATAGCATGTTTCTACCCTGTGTAATTTGCGTTGGGCCGAGAGGGAGGGCTGGACAAAGTTTCTACAGACCTTCCATTCCCCTTAATATTATAATATTAAGGGATAGGGCTCAAGGGGGCTGCCTTTCCTGCCTCCACCTCCCCAGCTGGCTCTCAGTTGTAAGCACGCAGACATGCATATGCACCAGAGCATGTCAGTCATTACTTCTAGTGGGAAACCCATCCAATCAGCCATCTCTACTACAGGGTCTGTGCACAATTTACTCAAGAAGATACTAGGCTTCTTCACACAACCATTCATCTCCCGGTTTGTTCACATAACCATTAATCTTCCAAAAATCTCCCGATTTTCGATCGTATGTGAGTTAAAAGTTCTCTCTGACAGTATTGCCAAGGTAGGAGGGAACGCTCTTGGAGCCTGAACCCGCCTCCCACACAATCACTTTCTCCTCCTCCAACCCAGTTTTAAACTTGCACAAAACTGAGAATCAGGGGTGTGCACAGCTCCCATTTCTCCTACTCACTTAACAGTAGTGTGAACAAGCCTAATACAAATTTGAATTTCTCCATACACATTTGAGTGAGGGGAATACATGTGAGAATTCTTTTCTCTCTCCAAATACTTTTCAGCTCCACTAAGAAGTGTTGTCTGATTCTAGCGTAGTTATTTGAAGCAATCCATATGAGATGTAGCTGAGATTTCCCATCAAACCTACTATTCAACCACATTTGTAAATAGGCCTTTAGGTTCTAATCAAATCTTAAATTTCAGCATCATGAATACTACACAAAAGAAGCATTGGCTGGAAGTCTGAAATAAGAAGCCTTTTTACAGTATATGTGCAAAGCACAGCTGTCTGCAGCCCTGAACAAATCCCATTATAAATTGATGTGATACGTGATGGAAAGACAAAACTTTCTCCATTTACCTGTAGTATAATAACAACATTGATATACACTGGGGTCAGTGCTGGCTAGTTTTTTATACGAACTAATGTTGGAGCTGTCTTTTTTTTTGGGGGGGGATCTACCCTCAGATCTTTGACTGACTATATGAGAACTGGTTTACAAAGTCTAATGAATAGCTAGAATTGTGGAAGGTCTGATTATGAGCTAAATTGGGGGTTCCTAATAAATTGTACCTGGGGCTGATGGGAGATGTAGTTTGGCAACATCTGGAGTTCCACAGGTTGGAACCCCTGAGCTAAATCCTGAAACCTCCCTTTTGGCCTACTGATGATGGATGGGTTTACACAACACACTGCAGCCGAACTGCCAATTTCCAGAGCTCACTTGACAGCTCAACTAGGGATGTGCACAAACCTGGCCAGCCTGGCTTGGTTTTGGCACCGGTCAAATCAGACCCAATCTGGTTCGACTGCCAAACTGGCTCGGAGCTCTACTGGTAAAAGGGAATCCTCACTGGATTCCCTTTTACCAGTAAAGGGGCAGGGGCTTCCCTAAACCTAGAGGGGGTGGAGTGAGGAGTAATTTTGTACTTACAGTGTAGGCCATAGGGGGAGGGAAAGAGGCGGCTCCCCCCACCTCCACTGGCCTCTCCCAGAGTAGCCCAGGCTGCTGGAAGCTTGCTTCAGGCCTTCTTCATACTTTGCTCATGTGTGTGGGCCATTTTAGTGACTTCCACACATGGGCAGAGGCCATTTGCGTGACCATGCAATTTGCCTGGGGGAGGCCAGCAGGGATAGGAGGGAGCCACTACCCCAGCAGCTGCTTCCACAATTGCAGCTGGCACTGTAAGTACAAAATTACTCCCTTCCTTCCCCTTCTAGGGTTAGGGAAGCCTTTACCAGTAGAACTCTGGGCTGGCTAGTTTTGAACTGGGCCCAGTTCAGTTTGGACACAGACTGGATGAGGCTAGTCTGTTTTGACTCTGTACCTGTTGAGCTGGGCCAGCTTGACATCAAGACCAGCTTGAACTGAGCCAGCTCACACATGCCTAAGCGCAATGTCCTGTGTTAGGAACCAGATGCTAACATTGGGTGTGTTGCTCAAACCCACCAACATTGGCATATTTTACCCTAATTGCAATTCTGAACCCGAAATATTGGTTATAGATTTGAAGTAGGTTAAAGATGTCAGTTTTAGAACTGTAAATAGTGGTTCCAATTGGAGTCTGGGAAACTGCTTCCCAGCACTGGAAATGAGGCTCCCACATGTGGTCTGGGAACAAGCGGTTCAGCCACACTGCTGGTTCTTCGTGTCATGTAAACCTGCCAAGTGGGTGCAATCTTGCAAACAGGGGCTCACACTAGCCTGTCCTTTTAATTTCCATGGGACTACTTTGAGTAATCTTCTTCATCATGTCAGCCAGGATGCTTAATTCCTAAGGGCCCCAATCTGAGAAGGTAAATCATGCTTAAGTCCCAATGAAATTGATGATACAGTGGTCCCTCGACTTACGAACTACTCGACATAAGTATTTTTCGAGTTACAAACGGCAGTTTTAGATCCGGTTTTAGATGCGGTTTTTTCGACTTACAAATTTTTAGATGGGGTTTCCTCGACTTATGAATTTTACATGTGGTTTCCTTGACTTGCCTGCCTGTTTACTGCCTGCTTATTCTTGAAAAGAAATGTTCCTGTGCAGTTTGCAAGCCTTACTGGGGGTCTGGGTCTTTTTTCTAGGCTCCGGAACGCATTAATCCGTTCCCAATGCATTCCTATGGGAAACCGCTTTTCGACTTACGAACTTTTCGACTTACAAATGTGCATTCAGAACGGATTAATTTCGTAAGTAGAGGGACCACTGTACTCAGTACCCAGAATGTTGGGGGCAATATGCTAAATCATTGTAAACCGCTTAGAGAGCTCTGGCTATAGAGCGGTATATAAATGTAAGTGCTATTGCTATTGCTATTGCTACTCACAAGTCATGGCTAATCCGTTGCAATGTCTTGAATGGGACTTAACCACAAGTTATTCACTCTGAGATGGGAAGTAAGACTTAAATAGGATCCAAAGGCCAAATTGCATGACATTAAGTGTGCAATCTTGTCCGTTTTTCTCCCCCCACCCCAAGAATTAAATATCATCCATGGTGGGGTGGAGCAGGGTCGGGGAACATAGGAAGCTGCCATATACTGAGTCAGACCATTGGTTTATCTAGCTCAGTATTGTCACTCTACACAGACTGGCAGCGGCTTCTCCAAGGTTGTAGGCAGGAATGTCTCTCAGCCCTATCTTGTACTGTATGCTTTGGTAGTTTGTTGGTTCAATAAAAAAAAATCTTGTCCTATAAAAAAAATCTTGTCCTATCTTGGAGAAGCCAGGGAGGGAACTTGAAAGCTTCTGCTCTTAACAGAGCAGCTCCATCCCCTAAGGGAATATCTTACAGTGCTCACACATCAAGTCTCCCATTCATATGCAATCAGGGCAGACCCTGCTTAGCTATGTCATGTAAGACCAGCTCTCCTCTCTAGTCCAGCTCTGGACCAGAGGGAATCAGGATCGAAACCATGGTGTGCAGGGTGCAGTATTTAACCCTTTTCACCCATGCCATGTTCTTGATTTAAATGCCCCCCAAGCGCCTGCTAGCACTGGGAGAGAGACTTCCATTGGCATCAATGGATGCTTCCCTCCCAAAGTGACTAGCAGCACAGAAGGAAGGTTTAATTACACACGCCACAATCCCAATCTCGATTTAGACCCTGGCGTTTGCTCTCTGCCTTCTAAAACATTTTTTAAAAGCAGCTGAGGCATTGATGGTAATATATCATTTGGCTCTATGTGCAGAATTGCATCGACTACTGACAGAACGAATTAGATGTGTGAAACAAGAAAGCAGAGCACACTCTAGAGAGCTCTGGAACCACAATTATAAGATCCTTCGTTTTTTTTTTTGTTTTTAAAAAATATTTTATTCACTTCATCTGTCTATAGCTGATTATAGAATAATAGCTGGTTATGGAATAGTCAGGCTCAGTTGTGAATTTGGTTTGTATCGGATTGTAAACACAAAAATTATTCGTAGGAAATGGTCACCGTGTTGAGTTGTAGTTCAACATCAGCTGGAGTGCCAAAGCTTGCCTATCCCTGTCCTAGGGCATCATGTGGAAGAATGGACCAAGGTTGTCTTTTGATATAACAAATGTGATATTGTGTAGCTGCAAGTTGGTCAGCCAGGGATATCCTTCTTCAGGGCCTGTGTCTAAATCCACACATTACAAACTGGACTGCAAACTGACCTTCTCAGGAATCTAGCTGCTCGCCCTGCCTTGGGTTGGGCACCGCTTGCTTGCCCTAGCCTTGTTTAACAAGCCACAAAGGCAAAGGCTACCATCGGCTGCCAGGCACGGACGGAGTGGAGCCCCACGCCTGTTGATGCTCTCGCCCACCATGCTCAGCAGTCTGTGTTTGAAGTGTGTTCCCTCCTGCCCCTGCTGAGGCATATTGTGGGCTCTGCTGGTCATTCCTTTGGGGGCTTTGAAGGAATTTGGGGGGCTCATCAAAAATGGCTGCTGATGGGGTCTTTTTTGCCTCCTCACTCTAGGTCCTCCTAGTTAGGTTCCCTTTGGTCACAAAGGCAGGCACAGTGTGGGATGGGTAAATTGATTATCGGGTTGGTGAGTACCATAAGGTACGTGTTTGAAATTAAGAGGAGCTCCTGTCAGTCCCTAGATGCTTTGCAGCACAGGGAGTGCTGGCTCCAGTCTGCTGAGGTACCATCAATCCAAAATGCTTCATGGCTTGAGGGTGATGACCAGTGTTCTCTCTAAATTCTTTCAACTGTGTGCAGAATGAATTTTGTTCTGGGCGGCAGTATCAAGGCAGCGTGTGTGCATGCATATTCAAAGTGGGGCTTCCTGATTCAACCTGAGCTGGATCTAGAATTGACTGAGTTGACATCCAAAAACGTGTGCGCGCACACACATGCACACACCTTAGAAGAGACGCTGGTTGTGATGCTAAGGCAATTACCTTGACATTAGGTTGGCTAAGATAGGCAGGCTTGGCCATAGGGCTATGATGTTGTCTGGCGCCAAGGTGTGTCGCTCATGCATTGTAGGTGAGACTCACATTGTGGGTGGTGAGTCTCCAGATTGGGGTGGGCAAATCTGGCCTTCCAGTTGAGGAAGACTGGAGTTGTGCTTCGACAACTGTTGGGGGGCCAAGTTTGCCCAGCCCTGCTCTAAATACCTCACTGTAGATGGGAAAAGTGCCAATCCTCATTTATTTTAATTGGTTGTACATTTAATAAGTTTGTGGCCCTTTACTTCCAAGAATGCCTCGTGTCTTTCTGCAGTCCAGCAAGCAGGCTTTCCAGATTTTAGCATTATAAAGGAATGCCACCTTATTCTGTATAGCTGTATTCCTGCAGTCTCTCTGCAGTCCAGCATATTTTCATATGAGCAATCTGTGGTGATTATTTCTTCATTCTATGTGTTGAAAGTTCAGGCTGGTCATGCCATGATGGCTTCTTCGAAGAGCCTGCAATTAAAATTCTTGAGCATTTCGATAAGATACACAGGAGATCAAGGGAAGGCGCACCTGCATATCTAGTAGCAGTCCTAGCTCCAAAGAATGGGAAAAAGAGCTTCTTCATGGGAAAGCTGTATGAAAACCATGAATAAAGAAAGCAGGTGTTTCAGGAAAATGGCATGCAAGCAAGAAAGGAGAGAGATTTTAATAAGACTCCTCCCTCACTGGCACAATAACATTCGGAAACCTGTCATTTCCATTTTAGAGGTTTTCATTTACCTGAGTCAGGGCCGAACAGTGTTCTTTGTAATACAGGGCTGGGCAAACTTGGCCCACCAGCTGTAGTTGAACTACAACTCCCATCATTCCCAGCCACATTTTATTATGGCTGGGGATGGTAGGAGATGTAGTTCAAAAACAGCTGGGGGGCCAAGTTTGCCCACCCCTGTTGCAACAGGAACTCCCAGATGTTGTTGACGACAATTCCCGTTATCCCTAGCCAAAGGCTGGGGATATTGGCAGTTGTAGTCAACAATAGCTGGGAGTCCCTGTTACAGGGAACACTAGGGCTGACCTTAGGATAAATAACACCCTGAGCAAGGAGTGCCTTTGGCACCCCCTCCTTGGTTAGTTTATTTGTGTTTCCCACTTGTGTTGCTTGTACAGGTTTGCAAAACCAAGAAGTGTAATGGGAGCTACTCTTCTCTGGCTTTCCCAGCAATGCCTATGGAAAATGACCAGAGCTACTTCTCAGTAATTTGCTGCCAGTGCTGTCCTGCTCCAGTCCTGAGATTTCACTGAAGTCTCACAAGCCTCCTGCAGCTTAGCAGCAAGCCATCAAGCTCAGCTGGGTGCCCACTTCAGGTAGGCACCCTGTGCGACTGTCCAGCTCACCCACTCCTAAGGCCAGCCCTACAGCCAGTGTGGTGCTGCATTTGTACTGGAAGACCTGGGTAGGTTAGGCTTAAAGATAGTGGGTTTTTTCACATGACCAGATGGGGGTAGGTAGAAGGGAAGACAGGCTTCCAAATGACCGGAGCCTCCTTCTGGCTCTGGTGTGCGCACCCACACATAAAGACCACAGCTGCATTCTCCAGAGCTGTGATCAGGAGTTAGGGCCTCCAGCAGTACCACAACGCAATATGAGAGTAGCAGAGAGGTAGCCCACTCTGTTGCAGCAGCTCTGCTCTGCCTGGCCCCTCTTTCCATCCAACTCTATGGTTAAAATGGCCTCCTACCTCACTTTTAATCTGCGTAGTGAATCTAGGCTACCCAGATGCAGCATGGCTGGGTTGGTGCCCCAGAAGACCAGACATTCCTGGGTTAATTCTCTCCTACTCAGGAATCTCTGGTCATGGGAACAGCTCCAGTAACTTCCCCCAGGTTACTCAGTGTACTGCATGATTGAGTGGGGATTCCAGACGCATCCCTTCACCAAGTTTAAAGGCAATATAGATTTAAACTACCACCCCATCTTCCCATTATAATTGAGAGCCTGTGTAGTGCAGTGCAGTGAAGTGGTTAGAGTGCTGAGTGGAACCGGGGAGACCAGAATTCAAAGCTCCAGTCTGCCATGAAATTAACGACTCTGGGCCAGTCACCATCTTTCAGCCTAACCTACCACATAGGGGTTTTGTGAGGAGAAACATAACCATATACACCACTCTGAGTTTCTTGGAGGAAGAGTGGGATATGAATGTAAGAGTAAATTAATAAAAATAATTTTCCCCCAGCATCCTTACCAAACTACAATTACCAGGATTCTTTGAGGGAGCCATGAGAGTATAAGTGATACAAAGGCGATCTTAGTTTAGACAGTGTATTAGGTCCAAGACTCTAGTATTCTATAATGACTCCCTTTTGCTATATTTCATGCTATATTGCCTTTTGCATTCCATTCAGTTTTGGGGTGATGTGGGGCAGAAGAAATACAGTATATTGCTCAAACTATGGCTCCTGCTCTACTCTCATTTCACTCAGTCGGTTCCTCAGTAGTCAGTTTCTCCATAGAAAACATCTCAAAGCATTCTCTTATTATTTACTGCTTATGACAGCTCAGTTTGGGTCACACGATACATGTAGCATTGTGGGGGTTTTGCATGTATGGCTCAGCATTTAGCTTGTTATAAACACAAGGCACACTTCATATGCAGGCCCGGATGCGTGGAAGCCATTTCAGGATGGTGCAATTCCATGCTGCAGAGGCACCCATGTGAACAACACAAGCATGTGCCCAGAAATGATCATGTAGGGTTCAAAGGAGACAAGGGTACATCTGTGTTCCCACCATTTGGCCATCTTTGCTGCTCAGGCCGATTACTAACTGTCTTTAAAAGCTGTATGTTTTCCCCTCATCCGCACCCCAAAAGAGCTGTTTTTAAGCTGCATTTCATCCTTTTCTGTAGTTGTTCTTAGGTTCTGCCTGCTTCAGTTACTGCTGAGACAGGGTAATTAGCTGTCATCTTGTCAAAGAGCATGCTCATTTCACTTTGCCATTCTTCATTTCACTTCAGGTTTGCTAATTTTGCTCGTGTTGGCTTCAGCTCTTGCTGCTCCTGCCAATTCGACAGTGGGACAGCTGTTTAAGAAAGGCACCAAATAAAACTGAAAGTGCATAAAGTGGCATTTACAGAAAGATGGTTTCTCAAGGAGAGGGGTGTTTGACTGAGGAAATGAGGTATGTTCATGTGCATGCAAGACATATACAAAATGTTTATACTTGTCTATGACTCTGGCTGCGCTTTGCAAGATCTTCACTTGACGGTTGCCCATTGTTTTAAAACCTATGACAAACTGGAGACTGAACAGGCCCATAGTCAACCTAATGGTTGGCCGGCGGGGTGTGTGTGTGTGTGGGGGGCACAGAAAATGTAAAGGGGGCAGGTTTAACCAATGTAGTTGCTCTCAATTACGTTACAAAATAGCAGTTTAAAAATGATTTGTTTGTAAAAATGTTAGGGAGGGCAGAGGAAAATTTAGGGGGGTGATTGGGGGTGTGCCTGCCCCGCCCACATCCTATTCCCCCTGGCTAAGGGTCTGAGGCTGAACATGTTCTATACAGAGGTTTCCGCCTCAAATGTGGCTTACAGGAAATAGTCTTCTTCAGCTCATGTCTTCTTATTTTTGTTTTTGCCATGACTAAGCTTGAAATGAATGGAGCTGCCAAAGTTATTTCTTCTTTTCCAGTTAATGATTAGTATTGCCATTTTTGGCAAGTGGAGACTGTTCAAAGGCCAAGCTACTCCCCACCCACCCCCTCCAAATGAAAACCCTCCAGGAAGTTTAGAATGGAAAGTGTTCAAATATCACGATGGATTTAGAATACGTGTACATACATTCATGACCATGATTTCCCCTCCCACATCACCTTTAGTAACTAGCTGAAATGTTCAGTATGGGTGGGCAGCTTAACTGAAATCTGCTGCATATCATTTCAGTGGCACTGAAGATCAAGAGTGAATCACTTCCTGAGGTAATTCACACAATCAAACACTGAGGCTATTCCCACAAGCAGCAAAAATTGGCCTAGGAGAGCCTAGCCCGATGGATTACCAGAACCCAAGGGATATACTCGTGGGTCAAATGGGCCTTAACCCAGAATTTGGCTTATTTTAAGCCAAATCTGGCAACCTTAACTCATGCAGGGCATGCTGGAACTACTGGGGGCCGCATGCCCCCCAAACTCCCAAGCCCCCACTGGCTCTGTGACGGAGCCGGCTGTCATGTGAGTGGCCACAGCAGTTGCCCAGGCAGGACTTGCAGCTCATCTGCGGGCTCACTCTCCTCGCAAACTCTCTCCAGGCTCTTCTCACGGATCGTGAGAAGAGCCTCACTGTGTTCTACCCAGGTTTGGGAGCTGTTTGTGCTTCCAATTTCTGGTTGTGTGGAAGCAAGGTAGGAGGAAAACCTGGGTAGAAGTGCTTGTGTGGAAGCCAGTTGGGAGGAGAACCTGGGAAACCTTTCCTCCTACCTGGCTTCCACACAATCACTTCTACCCAGGTTTTCCTCTTGCTGTACTTCCACACACCAAAGACTGGGAGCACACACAGCTCCCAAACCTGAGTAGAACACCGTTTTTGATTGTGTGAATGACCTCCCTGTTTGTTCTCCTAACCTCCTCCCAGTCTGTAAAGACATGGCAAACGGAAGCTCCATTCTAGACTGCACATGGATTATTATTATTATTATTATTTCAATTTCTATACCGCCCTTCCAAAAATGGCTCAGGGCAGTTTACACAGAGAAATAATAAATAAACTAGCTGACCCCACACAGAGCATCTGTGCAGTTGTGCACTGAGTCTGTGGCATCCCCCCGCACCGCTCTTGCTCGCTCCCCCCGCAGCTCGCTCACTCGCCCTCCCTCCCGCAGCTCACTCGCTCGCCCTCCCCCCACAGCTCGCTCGCCCTCCCCCCACAGCTCGCTCGCTCTCCCCCCAGCAGCTCGCTCTCCCCCCCACAACTGACTTGCTCGCTCTCCCACCCCGCAGCTCTCCCCATTGGGTGGGCCAGGGCCAGGCCATCCCGCCACCGCCTCCCACCTCCTCCTCCCGGCTGGTAGGGCTTTGACTGCCATCTGCCCACCTCCTCGCCACTGCCCTTATTTCTCCCCGCCATCACCTCCTCTTCCTAGCTGGTGGGGCTTTGCATGCCGTCCACCCCCCTCTTCTGGCCAGAGGGGCTTCGCCTGCTGGCCCTCCACCTCTACATCCTCACCGCTGCCATTATTTCTCTCCGCTTCAATGCTCGAACTCTTGCACGCGCTAGAGCATCTGCGCGTTAGTACTTGATTGCTCCCCTCACCTCAGAGATCTTCCCACCCTGAGCGGCACTCCTGCTCTTCTTCCATCCCGTTGCTTCCATCCCCCTCACCCTTCTTGGTTGTGGCTGCAGCATTGCTGCCGCCTATTGGCCAAGCTGCAGCCCCCTATCCCCAGAGACGTCCCCACCCTCACCTGAACCCCGCGGCTGCTCCTCCCCCCAGGAGCAGCAACAGTAGTTGACCGGGCCATTCCTCGCTGCTGCCACCACCATGGCCGCTCGTTTCCCTCAGGCTGCTAACAGGCCCGGGCCCATCCCTTGCCTGCCTGCCTCCCTCTGACAATGGCCTCGGTAGCCCCAAACAGCAGCAGTGGTTGACTGGGCCCTTCCTTGCTGCTACTGCTGCCATGGCCACGCCTTCCCCTCAGGCTGCTGACAGGCTCAGGCCCGTCCCTTGCCCTTCCTTCTGTCTCTCTTCCCCCTCCCTTCTTTTTCTCTTTCTCTCTCCTCCACTCGCTCTTCCCCACTCTTTCTTTTCCCTCCATTCATGTTTTTTCTCTCTCTCCCTCCCTACCTAAGTTAACAGATTTTGTTTATCTTGTTTCCTCATTTAATTCACAAAACGGCATCCTCTTTCTCCTGAAGGGGTTCTTTCCTCCCTCGTGACCCGTCTTTTTGCAGACCCCTGCCTGCTATCCTTTTATATATATAGATTCCTCTCCTCTGCAATCAAGAACATCTTCCGACCAGTAACAGTTGCATTCCAACTGACCTTAATCATCACAGGCTCCTCCTCCCTATCTGCATATGGAATCCCCACTGCCCAATCACCATGGTGCTTCTGCTCTCACAGGCTCCTTCTCCCTATCTGCATATGGAATCCCCACTGCCCAATCAGGTGCTTCTGTTTGCAAACTCTGTCAGCCAATTGCCTCCTTTCTACCACGTCCCCACATATGGGGAGAATTAATAATAGCAATAGCAATAGCGATAGCACTTACATTTATATACCGCTCTATAGCCGGAGCTCTCTAAGCGGTTTACAATGATTTAGCATATTGCCCCCAACATTCTGGGTACTCATTTTACCGACCTCGGAAGGATGGAAGGCTGAGTCAACCTTGAGCCCCTGGTCAGGATTGAACTTGTAACCTTCCGGTTACAGGGCGGCAGTTTTACCACTGCACCACCAGGGGCTCTTTTAATATAGATAAGATGGCTCCCTGTCCCCAAAGGGCTCACAATCTAAAAAGAAACATAAGATAGACACCAGCAACAGTCACTGGAAATACTGTGCTGGGGGTGGATAGGGCCAGTTACTCTCCCCCTGCTAAATAAAGAGAATCACCACGGTAAAAGGTGCCTCTTTGCCCAGTTAGCAGTTAGCAGGATACTATAGGATACTATATACCGACAGGATGAGGTAGGTATCCTGTCTGTGGGACCACATTTCATGGGAAAAAGACATAATATGCCAGTTTTCAGGTCCACCTCACTGCCTGTTCATCATGTAACACCAGCCACCAAATTGGGTTCTATGAAAATATTCATCGAACAAACAATTCAATGGAATGAGTGGATTCTGTTATTGCGGCAGTGTGACCATACCTTATGATTCTTCAGACATCTACAGATGTTAATGAGGGCAATAATGATAAATAAGCAGAATGTGTGCACTTCATATTTCTTTTTAAAACAAAAACATAACCATATCCAGTGGAAAACAAACAAATACAGAACTTCTTAGGGATTATTTCCCAGCAATGTCATACACATGATATCTTGAGTTTTCCAGTCCTCTTCCTGGTGATACTGAGATGGTCTTCTGCTGTTGCCTCTTCTGTTGAAGATGGCAGTCCACATAAATAATAAATTTGCTCTTCTCTCCTTTTACATTTCCTGATTCAGAGCCGTAGAAAGGTACAGAGCAGTTTACGTATGTGCCACTTCCATCTGAGATCCATTTGGTGGCCACATGTTTTAGAACCTTCTCTGTGGTGGCCCCCTCTGTAGAAATCTCTGCCCCAGTAGAGCTGGTTTCTCCATGTTCCGAGCTTGCATTCTGGCTCATCCTAAAGACCTACCTATTCCAGCAAGCTCTCCCCATTGCAGCCAGTTGAGAATTTGTTTTTAAAACAATTTCTAGGCTCTCTCATATTCTCTCATATGAGGTCTTTCTTTGTACCTTTCTTTGGAGGTTTCCCCTCCAAACTGTGCAGTTCTTCTTAAAGAGATTTCAGTGCACATATGACAAAGTGGCTTCTTTTACCTAAAGAAAATGGGCCAGTGTGCAGAACTAGCATAACACTCTAAACACAGAACCAGCGCAGAAAGCCAGGGAAAACAATTACTCAAAAAGATCCAGCCTTCCTTTTCTTATGGGACATTTTGGAAGCAGGCAGTTCACCTCTCCAGCTGTCTAGACTTAACAGATCAAATGCAACTGCCCAGTGTCACTGTCAGCAAAAGCAGTTAGCTGTGCTTTGCCTTTTTTCTAATGGAGATAAAACTTTAAGTGTAGTTGCAGGTGTTGAAAGGTGTGATACCATGCAGAGAGCTTGCTTGAAATATAATGGGGCTAGTAAAATTCTCTACTTTTGGCAGCTGTGGCCTAGGAACTTTCTAAGAACTACTGCAAACATACAGAACAAATCATTGATATGAAGATATAGGAAGCTTTTGCAGCATGGTTTGATCAGAACTATAAATGGAAAGCAAACCAGATTGAAAGATAAAGCTCATTCACACGACCATTTGGAGGTGGAAACTGGTGGCAAAGAGAGCACAAGATTCATTTTTAAAAATGTTATTGCTGTAAGATCTTTCTACAACGCCTTTCAAAAGCCAGCTCCCCACAAGATGGTGCACAAATATATATCTCAGTATCCCATTGGCGAGTATTCTTCATTGTAAGGCATGGAGGCCAGTGATGACTGGACCACATCAATTCTAAGTGCAGTTCCCTGATTAATTGGTTATCGGGCCTCTGTGAAGCTTTGGCCAAAGCTGAATTCTCTGCGCAGTCCCTCTTGTACCATGCAGAGATGACCATTCTCACCATGCCATGCTGTGCTTTGCCTTGTGTTGGTGTGTGCGTGCTCCTTTTAGGGAAAATGGAGCCCTCTAGAGCCCCTGAACCATCTTGGAAGATGTGCACGGAATGCTGGGGGTGTAGTCCTTCCCTGCACTTTCCCCATAGAGCGCTAAAGAGAGGACTTTTTCTCTTTTAAAGGACCCATGCAACACTGAGGAAAATGCAGTACTGTGTGGAAGTCAGCACTGTGGGAAATGGCTCTCAACACTTTCTGGAAGCCCCCAATGGGAAGAACTGGAACCACCAGAATGTACATCCCAGTCCCATCCTTGCAAGGCAACTGAGAAGGATGTCATGGTTAATGGTTGAAAGCTGGTGAGTGATCCAGGAGAATTAATAATGCTGCACTCCTCCATTTTATCTCATGGTGAAGGTCATTGACTAGGGCAACTAACAGTTTCTCTCCTATAGCAAAGTCATAAAGCAGACTGGAATGGATCTAAATAATGCAGTGTTGCCAGATTTGGCTTTTTAAAAGCCAAATTTTGGGTTATGGCCCATTTGACTCACAAGTATATCCCTGAGGTTCTGGCCACCCTGGTCCAGAGTTGATTCTACTCCCTCTCTAAAAAAGGCACTGACAACTTCAGACACCCATCTGCTCAAGCTGCCCCAGAGCCAGAAAAGATTCAGAGCACAAGTGGTTGGATTCAAACTACCAAGTACTCTGTGTACGTCATTTGGATGCATTTCATCAGAAAGTGAAATGCATCCATTAAAACTGAACCAGACTATGCTATTTCTTCAAGCACAGCAGAAAGCATAACTAAAGTAAACATCCACTCTATCAATTAAAAGCCAAAGTAGAAACTTTTAAAAACCTGTTTAAAACTCATTAAAGGTTTTTTTGTTTTGGTTTTTTGGCTATGGGTTGATGTGACAGTCACTTAAATACTCTCTGCTATATCATAGACAAGTGTCACTACCACCTTCTGCCTTCTCTTGGATTCTACCTAGTAATCTTTTATGTTTTGTGGTTTAGAAGTTTGTCCCAGTTGGGATCCTGTAGAAAGTGTGTGTGTGAACAGAGCGGGTGCCAGAAAGGGAAAGAGAGGAAAAGGAGATGGAGAAAATGGAGTTGTTTCTGAACAAACTCTTAGTTAAATCTATGAAAGCAAACTTTGTACTTCTGAAGGACGCAGCTATAAAACATTTGGCAGTGAGATTTTGAACCAGCTAAGCGTGTGAGCCTGCAAAGCTTGTGAATGTTCCTGCAACCTCATTTCATGCATTAGTGGGCCTACATTCCTGAACTGCTTTCTGCTGTTGCTGCTGCTAATTGTTTCTCCAGCTTTCTGACCTGCACAACTCACCTGTCAGTCTTGGACTCTGTTGTTCACTGGATGCAGCATGGCTCAATCTCACCACCACCACTTTCCTCCTTGTCCACCCCAGAAGAATCTGCTCTTCCCTGGAAACAATGGAGGTCTTATTTCTGCAATTACCTCCTCACCAACCAGACCCCTGGTTTTACTAGAGGTATGCATGAACCCCAAAACACAGAGTAATGGTGGGTGTGCCTGCACAGGGCCCTAAATGGGCTAGAGCATGACCAGGCCTGAGATATAGGAGGCCAGTGGGGGCTGGAGGAGACCCCCCCGCCCACTGTGCCATCAGATTCCCTGCCATCCCTGCTGCACTATCTGCTGGGTTTTGAGGAATATGCTGCACTTTTTCTTGCCCCCCAGTCCATCACCAGCACCACCACCATCGGCTTGATTTTAAAGGAAAATACTGCATTTTTTTCTCGCTCCCTGCCATCCCAATTTTTTGTCACCCCTTGCCATCCCATCCCCACCACCACTGCAGCCATTGGCTTTTTTTAAAAAAACGTATATACTATATACTACACAAACACCCCCATTACTTTCAGCAAAGTCCTTTTCATGTAAATGGGAATCCTTGCTGGGTTCCTCTTTACAAGTATACCCCTCAAGCTGGCTTGCTCTGGCTCAATCGAGCTCGAGCTGCCTGGTTCTGTTTGGATTTGGCTTGAATTCGAACCAAACTGGGAAATCTGGTTCCATGCACATTCCTAAAAGGCTGTGTATTTGTGAGACCTTTTGAGCAGACGAATTGGATGATAGACCAAAGACAAGTCCAAAGTTGTGAACAGTGAAGTCTCTTTCAGAATAAGCAGCATTTCACTGATATTGGTTAATGGATGACAATCCAATACTATGTTGGAATTTACCTCTCTTAAATCTATGCACATTCAAAGTGTACCATTTGATTTTGACACCAGAACAATGGGAGAGACCCATTCTGATGAATCAACGGTCTCTATGATGTCAGCATGCTGTAGTCATAAGAGATCCTCTCTAAGTGTTTGGTGCAATGCTATGGGTACGTTCCTCACTGTGTTGTAATGTACAAGTATTGCATTTGCCTTCATCTGATTTTTAGGTTTGAAGTGTAGGACAGTACCTGGAGTATCAGCAAAAACGTCCGAGAAATCAGCGGTTATATTAGTATATGGATGCTTCATCATCTGTAATAGGGGTTCCGTGCTATTTGGGATTAACACTATCCATAGAGTTTTCTGATGTTTCCAGCCCTTTTGAGACTCCTTTTAGTGACACATACACTTTCCTTTCTGCAATACTTCCTTTGCATTCCAAGACAGCAGTGAAGTATCAATTTATGGCAATAGGGGAACCTGCATATTCCCATAAGTGGATGTCTGAAGGCTGTGAATGCAGATCTGATGTCATAAGGAGTTTCTTGTCAAGTAGATGGAAAACAATAGTGTACAGTGAACCAGAATCAGCCAGCACCCGCTCTTCATGGCCATTAACATTTACTTGACAATGTGGCGAAGCAGGCTCTCAGTCTGTCACACTTACAAAGCCCTTTACTTGTTAAGGGGAATCCTTGCTGGATTTCCCTTGACAAGTATACCCAGTCTCAAGCCCCTCAAGGCAGATCGTGAGTCAGGTCTTTGAGCTTGGGAGTGTCTCAACTCAAACTCAGACCTCAGACCGGGTCCCCTGGTTCAGTTTGACGGTGAGCCTTCAAACTGGGCCAGACGAACTCAACTCACACATCCCTACAGCATTTATTACTCCAGAGAGTATTTTTCAATACAAAAGAATGGTCTTTGGATTAGCCTTTACAGCTTCAGTATTTCAAAGAATGATGTATGCAATTTTTGGGACTACAGATGGCATCATATACTTTCAGGATAACATTTTAGTGTATGGCAAAACCATTGAGGAACATGATGCTAAACTGACAGAAGTCTCAAGAAAACTCCTAACAACATGGATTTACTATCTCTGCCGAGAAATGTCAGTTTTGCACACACTCAGTGACGTACTTGGGACACACAGTATCTCAGAGTGGTGTACATCCCAAAACAGACTTGGTGAAAGCTATTTGAGAAGTACCAGAGCCACACAACAAGGATCTACTTCGTTCATTTTTAGGGCTCTGTGAGTATTACTCTAAATTTGTTAGACAATTTGCCTCAAACGTTAATCTATTGTGTCTTCTTTTTAAAAGGAATATAGTATTTATCTGGGATGCATCCTGCAAGGTTAGTTTTCAGACTATCAGTTGTAACCACTGATGTTTACAATTGTAAGCATGTAATTGTAACCACTGATGCTTCTGAATATGGTTTGGATGCTGTCTTGACCCAGCAAAAAGGGGACAGGGAACTTACAGTTGCCTTTGCTTCCAGAATGCTTACTGCTTCTGTCATTGAGAAAGAAGCTCTAGCATGCTTCTGGGTGGTGAGGCACTTCAGGTCGTACTTGTAGGGCAGAAAATTCACTTTATGGTCAGACCATAAACTGCTATCTGCATTATTTACTACTTGGGGATCCAGTCCAGCAACCCCAAGAATAGCCAAACTGATCACCAGACTTATAGATTTTAATTCCCAGGTGGAATATCTGCCTGGTCCTTGGAATACAACTGCAGATGGTTTCTCTCAACTTCCACACCAAGAGGAGATCCCAGAATACAAGGATGATGGAGTAGTAATTGCGCGAATAGCTTCCTCCACTCATGGTGTGATCACATCTTCTGAATAGAAAGCAGCCCTCTGTGCTGATAAAGTGCTTACTGAACTTAAACCTTACATACAGTAACTAATGTATGGCCATGGTACCTAAACAAGGTACCTAAACATCTTCAATCATACATGCATGTAGCAAATAAACTATCTCTTCTCAATGAGCTGGTGATAAGGACTCATCACTTGGTGATGCCAACCTCCTTACAAGCAAAAGTGATTGAAATATGTTAATTTTTTTTTTAAAAAAAAAAAATCAAAATTGCCCACAAAGACCACTTGGCATGAGCTTGATTAAAAGGGAAATCAGAGACAGTTTTTGGTGGTCACATATGGACAAATACACTGAAAATGTAATCAAGCACTGTATGGCTTGTGCTATATCTGACAAATCACACAAGATCTTTACCACCCCTTTGACTCCAGTAGAGTATCCGAATAGTCCTTGGGGAAAACGTGCTCTGGATATAATGGGGCATTTTGATAACCAACCCACAAAACAAAGATTTGTTATAGTGATGGTGGATTACTATTCCAGAGTAGGGATGTGTGAATCGATTTGGGAACAAATTTGTACCCAAATCCAGCTGATTTGGATGATTTGGAGACAGAACAGATCACCCCTGTGGTCCATTGGCTAGATTTGGGTCCAAATTGAATCATGCCTGATTCAATGTGAATCAATTCAAGATTTGGATGCCTCCTGCCATTTCCCCCAGATCCCCAGCTTGCTTGCTTTCTTCTTCTTTTTTAAAGCTAAGCTCTAGCCCTTGTAGAAGTGGAGTTATGGAGCAAAATGTGTGGTCACTATTTTTCAAGCGTTTGGATTCTTTGGTGCATAATAACTTTCCTTCAATGAATCCCTATGAGGATTCATTGCACACCTTCATTTCTTCTATTCATTTTGACTGTCATTGGACAGTGCCAACTGCCATGTGCCAACGACAGCCCCCTCCCACCCACAAGGCAGTGGGGTACTCGGTTTATGTTCAAGGAATTTTTTTTCAAGTGTTTAGACTCTTTGGTGTCTAATATCCTTTCCTCATAATGAATCCCTATGAGGATTCATTACACACCAAAGAGTCTAAACACCTCAAAAATTCATAAAAAATAAACTGAGTACCCCAGTGTGTCTGTGTGGTGGTGGTGGGGTGTGTGTAGTTGACACATGGCAGTTGACAGTTGGCACTGTTCAATGACGCGCAAAATGAACAGGAGAAATGAAGGTGTGCAATGAATCATCATAGGGATTCATTATGTGGAAAGGTTATTAGACACCAAAGAATCCAAACACTTGAAAAATAACAACTGCACATTTTCCTCCATAATGCCACTTCTATAAGGCCTAGAGCTTAGCTTTTTTTTTTTAAATGAAAGCTGGTGTTAGGATAGGGCGACTTTGAATTCCCATTATTTCCTATGGTGAAAATATATAAAATCAGTTAATAAAATAAGAGAATCATTAAAAGTCAACCAAGTACCCCACTACTTTGAAATTTGGGTGGTAGGTGGCACCCATGGGGACCTACCCACCACCCAAATGTAGTGCCCCTAGGATCTTTATAAGTGGTCCAAATCAACCCA